>NC_068939.1:19343367-19660867 GCF_016801865.2 Culex pipiens pallens
AAATGGTCACTTATGGGCAATATTTGAAAAAAATGAAAAGCTATTTTTTCAAGCTTAAATCAAACATTAGGCGGCCACATTAAAAAAAACGATGCACGTTATTCACTAAAGAACTTTATTTTTTCGTTAAAAACTGCAAAAAAAAATCAATTTACAACATTTCTATTTCTTTAAAAAAAAAACGGAATTTATCAAAACAATCATAACACGTTGCCTACGTTTTACCCGTACTGCACTTTTGCTAAAAAAAATAGGGATTTTGTCCCCTAATGAATTATAAAAAAATATTTTGGGAAATACAATTGTTGTTTAAAATTTAATTTATAAATCGGCAAAAAAAATGTTTCGTGTACATTTTTTCTTTTTTTCTGAAAACATCAAACCGATCTGATAGTTCCTTTGAAAGATACAGATTTTTGAATAATCACGTACATTTTTTGTATGGACAGCTGCCAAAATTGTATAGCTACTTTTATGGGTGAACCATTGAAACAAAATAGCTTTTTTGGTCATAACTAATGCGGGCAGCCGGTAATAACAAGATTCATGTCATTTCAATAACAAATACTGTTAAAATAACTGAAAATGTTATGGAACCTTCTTGAAAAATCATTTTTTGCATTAGAGTTTAATAACAGTTTATGTTATCATAACAAAATTTGTTATTGGTCTGATATTGATTGAAAGCCAAAACAACTTTGGAATAACATTTTTTGTTATGGAAGAATACCTACAACTGTTATTGGGATGATCGGATTAGTTGTTAAAATAACAAAAAATAATAACAACGATTTGTTCGAAGAATAACAAAAAATCATAACAACGAATAAAAATCTTGTTATAAATAACATAAAATGTTATTGGCCTAGTATTTTCAAAAATAAAAAAATGTTATTCTCAAGTTATATCCGTCTGCTCGGGAAGGCCCTCAAACATTTTAACCAAATAAAAGAATAAAAGTAAATTCCATTTCCAGAATTCGAGGAGAATTGCTAAATTGTAAAAAATGTTCCCGAGCAGACGGAAATAACTTAGGAATAACATTTTTTTACATTTGAAAATACTAGGCCAATAACATTTTATGTTATTTATAACAAGATTTGTTATTCGTCGTTATGATTTTTTTGTTATTGGATTGTTATTTTAATAAAAGACTAATTACATTTTTAGTTATTCTTCGAACAAATCTTCGTTATTATTTTTTGTTATTTTAACAACTAATCCGATCATCTCAGTAACATTTGGAGGTATTCTTCCATAACAAAAAATGTTATTCCAAAGTTGTTTTGGCTTTCAACCAATATCAGACCTATAACAAATTTTGTTATGATAACATAAGCTGTTATTGAACGCTTATTCAAAAATTGATTTTTTGAGAAGATTCCATAACATTTTTTTGTTATTTTAACAGTATTTGTTATTAAAATGGCATGAGTCTTGTTATTACCGTCTGCCCGGGTAGTAGGGAACTTGTGGCAAAACTTTATTTTTTCAGTACTCTTTTTATTTATCAAAAATAAAAATCTTACAACCTGTTTCATAACATACTAGTTTGGCAGCAGGATTCCACAGTGTGGTTTCCAAAATTAGGCATCGTCGTTCTTCGGGCGGAAGCTGATGGAATAAAATTTCCGCAACCAATCAATAAGATGCCAGCAGTGGAACCATAATGGTGAGCCAAAAGCGAAGAAGCTGCATAATTCAATTTCCAACGTCATTGCCTGCCGGACATTCGTTTGATCTTCGAGACGATGACAGCCAGGAAATTGTTTGCCATTTTCGAGGGCCCGGAGTTGATTTTAGGGAAGCGAACATTAAAAAAAAACAAAATTGACAAGTACGAGTCTGATCCGAGAATTTTTAGTATGGTTTTTTGCTTACAAAAGTTTTAATAAGTTTGGTCATGGACAAAACTGCCACAGATGTAAGCAATCTCGCAGTTTCTTGCTGTCCTGGAAAAGCAACCGATACGTTGGAACCAAAAAATTCCAATTTGTTGGAAGGAAAAAATAACCGCCCCGGGGGGCAAGGCGAACAAAATATAGAAATTTCATTACTGCGGGACATAGATTTCACATCACCACAAGGCTGTGCTGCTGCGATGGATCGGATTTCTAGTCCCGGAGGCAATATCAACTGAGTTTTGCTGTTATTGGCTTGGATTATTGTAAAAGTTTGGAGAGAAGCGAAATTTTGTTCTTCATGTTTAATCATAAACCATACCACAGCAAGTTTAATGGTTAATGTTTAATGTTTACCCGAACAGACGGTAATAGCTAAATTCATGCCATTTCAATAACAAATACTGTCAAAATAACAGAAAGTGTTATGGAATATTCTTGCAAAATCCATTTTTGCATAAGAGTTTAATAACAGCTTATGTTATTATAACAAAATTTGTTATTGATCTGACATTGACTGAAAGCCAAAACAACTTGGGAATAACATTTTTTGTTATGGAAGATTAACTCCAACTGTTATTGGAATGATCGGATTAGTTGTCAAAATAACAAAAAATAATAACAAAGATTTGTTCGAAGAATAATTTAAAATGTTATTAGTTTGTTATTACAATAACAATACAATAACAAAAATATCACGGCGAATAACGAAACGTGTTATAAATAACAAAAAATGTTATTGGCCTAGTATTTTCCAATATCAATGTTTAATGTTTAACGTTTAATGTTTAATGTTTAATGTTTAATGTTTAATGTTTAATGTTTAATGTTTAATGTTTAATGTTTAATGTTTTTTAGTATTTTCCAATATCAATGTTTAATGTTTAATGTTTAATGTTTAATGTTTAATGTTTAATGTTTAATGTTTAATGTTTAATGTTTAATGTTTAATGTTTAATGTTTAATGTTTAATGTTTAATGTTTAATGTTTAATGTTTAATGTTTAATGTTTAATGTTTAATGTTTAATGTTTAATGTTTAATGTTTAATGTTTAATGTTTAATGTTTAATGTTTAATGTTTAATGTTTAATGTTTAATGTTTAATGTTTAATGTTTAATGTTTAATGTTTAATGTTTAATGTTTAATGTTTAATGTTTAATGTTTAATGTTTAATGTTTAATGTTTAATGTTTAATGTTTAATGTTTAATGTTTAATGTTTAATGTTTAATGTTTAATGTTTAATGTTTAATGTTTAATGTTTAATGTTTAATGTTTAATGTTTAATGTTTAATGTTTAATGTTTAATGTTTAATGTTTAATGTTTAATGTTTAATGTTTAATGTTTAATGTTTAATGTTTAATGTTTAATGTTTAATGTTTAATGTTTAATGTTTAATGTTTAATGTTTAATGTTTAATGTTTAATGTTTAATGTTTAATGTTTAATGTTTAATGTTTAATGTTTAATGTTTAATGTTTAATGTTTAATGTTTAATGTTTAATGTTTAATGTTTAATGTTTAATGTTTAATGTTTAATGTTTAATGTTTAATGTTTAATGTTTAATGTTTAATGTTTAATGTTTAATGTTTAATGTTTAATGTTTAATGTTTAATGTTTAATGTTTAATGTTTAATGTTTAATGTTTAATGTTTAATGTTTAATGTTTAATGTTTAATGTTTAATGTTTAATGTTTAATGTTTTTTTTGTTGGCTCGGCTGTCAAAATTGCTTTGAAAGAAATTTGATTTTAGCTTAACAGAATGATTCCTGAAGTGAGCTCCCACTGGTTTGCAATTGTAAACCTCCGAGTATTTCCCCCCAACATATTGGAAGCCCTTAATCCGATGGAAAAGTACACATGTGAACCCCGTTCGAGTACTTTTCGTCGTCGTTGCGCTATCTTGCCGCTCGTTTACGGAAATTTTTCAAGACGTGCAACAAGATGGTGCAATCACGACGTGTTGTACTTGTCAAAGCTGGTTTTCTTTTTATTTTCCCGCACGAAAACCAGTCTAAGCTCAACCAAAACACGCGTTAACGAGGAAAAGCTGCTTAAAGCGCATTACTGTAGAAAAGAAAAAAAGAAGGGGGGGGGGAGGGCAGCGGTTTTGTGTCAGTTTCAAATCGAAGAGAAAAAAAAAGAACCCGGCGGAAAATTGAATTTCCCAGCTTTTCTCTAAAGCTGTTCCCGCGTCTCGTACAAATGTGTGAGCTTAAGGCAAAAGTGTATGGAACTTATGTGGTTGAACGAGAGGAGGCCAGATACACGTTGAATCGTCTTACCTTGGGAATTTAAACTGACCCTCGTCGGAGCCTTCGCCACCGAATGTGGTCAGCACTCGGCCGTTGACGTCGAAGATCTGCAAAAAAGAAGTAGACGTTTAAACTTGAGTACAGAAACTACTTGACTTTTTTTTTTGTTATAGTGACAAAATCCAGAGAGCACTTCTAGCAGCCTGGATGTCCACTTGGACGATTTATCGAAGGAATTGCTTTGCCTGAGAATTTCTTTGGGATGGAAATGGGGATGGGGGGACACAATATGTTGCGTTTCTTTGCCACTTTGCTCGATGAGTTTTGGACGGTCCTGAATATAGAGCGACTCTCTGATGAGGGTTTTTGTGGCTTACTTCCTTCCGCAACTTCAAGTATCAGGTACAGTGGACAACTTTTATTCAAATCTTTAAAAAGTACTGTTTTTAAATTTTAATTTATTTCACTTGAACAATTTTTTCGAAATTTTGAATGAATATTTATTAAAGAAACAAATTGACTAAGATAATATCTTTCGAACTAACTTTTTCAGAATTTTTCAAGAATTCCATTTGCCCATCAAATCTTGGTCCCAGACAACCCACATTACACGTGCCAAAAGCTTAAACCACGTAAAACATTCCCCCGCAACACGTCCTGCTTCCATATCGATGAAATGTAGCGTTGATGAGGGTCTCTTGTCACGGGGGGACAAGAGGCCCATTGTGGGTGTAACAGTATAAAAATCATTCTCAAATATTCCGCTGCCACCCCATTACTCCTGTCCGTCCAGGCTCAGCTCCGGAAAACGGAAACATTTCCGTTGAGCTCATTTCCTTTTTCTCCCGCAGAGGGTGTAGAATTTGTACGCTCGGTCGGCCCAAGCCGACTGGACGGACACAATGGGTCCGGTAATCAGATTGTCAAATTATCGAAATTCCATCGCTCCCGGACGGGGCCGGTGTGCCTTTTGTCGACGGAAGGCCGTCTTGTTGCTGGACATGCCACCGGTAGCTGGATTCGGAAACATTCTTTGCTAGGACCTAGGAGTGTGGGGGCAGTGTTGCCAACTTAAGTTTATTTTAAATTTCGTTGCGAACTTGTCAGAGTTGACGTTTCGGTAAAAGTTGGCAACACTGCACTGCGAGGGTGACAGCTTTCCAGACAAAGGTGTGACAGCCATCACATGTTCCACAAGTGACACCCCAGTCAACGAGAGCGATAGACAATTTTCTGGACAAAATCCGGTGGGTGTTGACGGGCGACACCTCACCGTCGGCCTTCGTCACTCACCTGGATGCGATGGTTGTTGGAGTCGGACACGATGACGCGGTTCGTGTTGGACACGGCAATGTAGTGCGGGTGTTCCAGCTGGCCCTCGTCCTTGCCGCACGAGCCAAACTTCCCGATGAAGGAACCGTCCGATTGGAATACCTGAATTTTTAAGGGGAATTCAATTAGTAAAGTTATGCTGAAACATCAAGTTGCTGACGGCAGCGAGGCCTACCTGAATTCGATGATTTTCCTTATCACAAACGTAGATGAAGCCTAGCGCATCGGTTGTGATGCCCCACGGATAGTTGAACTTGCCGTCGGCCGTGCCCTGGGAACCGAACGAGCGCAGGAAGCGTCCGGCCGGATCCAGGACCTGGATGCGGTGATTGTATCTGTTGGATTGAGAGACAAATTAGAATTTGAAGAAGCATTATTTTCGGTATTTGGCTAAAAACTTCTTTTGACAACATCCCAAAACATCTCAAAAACTAAAACAAAACGCAGCTTCCCCTCACCTGTCGGCGATGATGAACTGGCCGATCCGGTTGACGGCTACACCGGCCAGGCAGTCGAACTCGCCGTCCCCGTTGCCGTACTGGCCAAACTCCTTCACGAAGATACCGTTGGAGTCGAAGACCTGCACGCGATGGTTGGACGAGTCCGCTACCACGATGCTATTGTCGGGACCCACGGCAATGCCTGCAGAAAGTTAGACGTTACCGAAACCGGTTCTCTGATTGCCAGCCAGGTTGGCACACTTACCGCGGGGCCACGTGAAGGAACCGGGTTCGCTCCCCCGACCTCCTATCTGGAACAGTTGTCGGCGCTTCTGCAGGTACTGCGTCCTAGGGGACATACCTGCTGCCCCTGGTATACCGACTACTGCTGCCGTAGGAGAGGTAGGGGAGCCTACCCCGTTTTTTGAATCGTCATCGGAGCTGAGGATGTCGGACTGGCGCAGCGGCAGGCCCAGACTGAGGCGCCGGGCGGCGGCCGCTGACGTCGACGATGACGACGAGGTGGACGGGGAGGCCAACGATGAGGACGTGGCGGAGTGGGACGACGTCGAGGTGGAAGGTGTGTCCTTGCCGTCCTTGGTCGAACGGTTGCCGTACTTGTTCTTCAGGTAGCGGGCCCACGAGCTGAGGGCGGCACCGTCCTTGTCACTGCCGGTGTTACGATCCGGCGAGGGTTCGCGCGACTTGAGCGCATGCGTCGAGCGGCTGCGAGACAGATCGGCAGGTTGCGACGCTAGCGATGACGATGTTCCGTACCGGGACGCCAGATAGGCCGATGGAGAAGACGTGGTCGGAGACACCGGTTCGTCGTCTTCATCGTCGTTGCCGAAGTTGTGCGAGGAGCGGCTTCTCGCCAAGCGATTCCGACGGTCCTGCAGGGCACTGAAGCGGCTACGGTTGCTGCCGAGGCGACTGTCGGAGTCGTCTCCGGTGGCATCATCCTCCGGGGCCACCACGGCCGTACTCTTGCTCTTGTTGAGGAACCGGCTGGTATATCTGAAAGAAGGCAATGTGTCCTACAAACGAGAAAAAAAGAAGAAAAGCAAGCGGCTAGTGTTGTGGCAACTCAAGCAGAAACGTTACCCGGAGCTGCCGTATTTGTTCTCCTCGGGTTCCACGTGGGCAGTGGTTCGGGACCGAAGGGCGGACGATCCGCTGCCGTACTTGGGACTTTCGTCGCGATCGTACTGGCTGCGATAGTTCGTCGGGCTGGAGTATCCGCTGGCACGAGGCTCTTCACGAGACGTCTTTCTCGTGTCGGCCGCAGCCGCTTCACGGGCCTGGATTCGGCTGAGCAACGGTGAACTTGGCTGCTCCGTGCGCACCGGCGAGGAAACCACCGTCGGTGTAGGTCTCGCTGGCGCTGGCTTCACCTCCTCTTCCTCTTCTTCGGACTCTTCCTCGGAGGACGATTCCTCCTCGCTGCTACTGCTCTCGGATTCTTCCTTCTTCGCAGGCTGTTGCTGCTGCTGAGTTTGCGGCAAGAACCGGCTCTGGAAGGGTTTCTTCTCGCCCGTTGGCGACGCAGTGCTACGGGCCGGTTCGGAGTTTTTCAAGATCGATGCCTTCGGCTTGGCTTCTTCGGTGACGGTGCGAGCCGTTGCCGGAGCTGGCGATGCGCTGCCGGACTCGCTCGAAGAGTTGGAATCGCTACTGGCGGAACGGGTCGGAGTTTTCTTGGCAGCAGCATTGGCGGTGGCCCCTGCTTGGCGGGAACGGCTCGAGCGCTCCGAATCGTCCTGATCACTATCGGCCTGATTCGTGTGATGAGGTCGTTGTGGTGGTGGTGGTGGTGATGATGATGATGTTGTATGGAAGAACAGAAAACGGGAAGAGGGTTTCAATTGATGTGGAGGAATAGAGAGAGGTGCCTGGCCACGTGGCTGAAGGGAGCTGAGCGGTGTACCTAGAGGTGTGTGGGCTTTTTTGTTTGTTTGTTTATGTTTGTGTGTGTTGAGGGTTCAATTTTGCCAACTACGTGAGGAACTGAGAGATTCGGTGGGGCGTGAGTTCCGCTCGGTTTCGTGGAACTGGTAGCTTGGTAGCGCGCGCGTTGTTTCAGAACGGTTCTTTGCAGAGAACGAAACACACACAAAGGTAATACTTAGCAGTAAGTTCGGGATGTCTTTTAGTGGTAGAAGAATTTTAATCTATTGTTCGACTGCGTTGTTTGTGTAAGTGGGATAAGCTAGAGAGGCTATAGCTCTTCATCGGATCTCACCTCGACGTGTGGCGACGATCTTCGAGCAGGTGAAGAAGGCGTGCTGTCACTGTCATCGCTGGCAGCGGCGGCGGCCGCAGCAGCTGCTACGCGACCTTTCAGTGCGGACACTCGGTCGGCAGCTGGCCGTTCCGGTTCCGTGGGTACCGGTGAAGACGGGCTCGTCGTAGTCGTTGTGGTACTCGTCGAAGCTCCTTTGTTCTGGCGCTTGATCTTGGCGATTTCGTCGTCTTCGGAAAGCTGACGGGACGTGGTTACCTTGGGTTTGGTGGCCAGCGGGTTTGGTTTTGGCACTGTTGGCGTTGTTGCGGGGGATGCTTTCTTGATTTTACCCTTTTCCGTATCTTGCAGCCGTTTCATAACACGTGGCGAGTCCATCAACCGGAAGATACCACTCAACGGACCCTTGGCACAATCTTCGGTGCTTGTGACTTTGTTGGCCTTTTCCTTCTCTTCGGCGGTGCGCGCTGGCTTTGACTCGTTATCCGAATCGTTGTCCAGTTGGTGACTGCGGGCAAACCGCGACCGGAAGCGTCCCTTGGTTGATCTGCTGGACGGCTCATCGTCGTAGTCATAATCGTTTCCACGACCATACCGAGATTCGTTTCCGTACCTCTCCTTCTCCGGCTGGGGAGGCTTCACCGGTCTTTCACCAAACTTGCGTCCACCGAGTAGCGGTTCGTCGTCCGGATTCCAACCTTGAGCTTCCTGCTGACGGAACTGAGCCGCCAACCGGTGATCGCTCTTCGATCGCATCAAACCTGGTCCGGAAGGCGGCTGCAGCAGCGTGCTCTGACTTTGACTCGTGCCGGCTCCATCGTTGGGCAGCTTCAAATCTCCGTACGAGGACACCTCCATGATCAGTTTGTTCGGGTCGATGTTCATGATGAAGCGCACCTTCCGACTGTAGTCCATCGTTTCGCAGTCAAAGTTCCGAATAAAGTCAACCGTTCGCAGGAAGATCTCCTTCGTGTCCATCAGCTCGCAGTCATCCCACTCGACGTTGCCTTCGTTCATGAACTTTTCGGCCAAGTCGGAGTTGCTCTGAATGTTGGCGATCTCCAGCTCCAGGTTATCCTTCATCGTGATGACATTCTTCAGCTCCGTCGAAACGTACTTGTCCATGTCAGTGCGCAGGTGGTCGGTCCGATCCTTGAGTGCCTTCTGCAGCCTGCGGTAAATCTCTTCGATCTCCTCCGACACACTGCCGCAGTTGTTTTGCAGGTTTTGGGCGTTCTTCTCCACCACCGCAAGCACCTCCTTCAAGCGGTGCAGTCCTCGTCGGATCTGTAGGAATGGAAATTACAGTGAGACATCTGGGATACAATAATTTCTTCGCGGCCAAACCCGTTACCTGATTGTTGATGCGGTTGATCTCACGCCGCAGAATGTCCATGTGGGCTCCCTTGCAGTCGGGGCAGATCTTCTTCTCACAGTGGACGCACAGCGCGCAGTATGACTTCTCCGAGCAGACGCCGCACCGCTCCATGACCTGGCCCGAGGTCGGATCCGGCAGCTCGCCGGTGATCTCGATGTGCAGCTCCAGGAACCGCTGCAGCGTCACGTTGGTCGGGAAGCCCTGCACGCCCTGGTAGGGGATGCGGTGCTCGGCACGACACTCCGGACATTTCACCTGCCGCTTCACGTAATCGATGAGGCCGTCCATGCACGGCTCCATGCAGAACGAGTGCTGGCATGGTAGCAGCTTCGGGTTGCGGTATCTGTCCAGACACACGCAACACGTTAAAAGCTGTTCAAATTGCTCCATTTTTCACTGAAAACAGAAGAAAAGATACTCTTGTTAGAAGCTTGAAGCTGGTGTTGAATGAATGACTTTTGAGTCAGTATTTCAGAAATGCTGTAATATTAAAATGAAGTCAAAAATACAGTAGTTTAGAGCAATTCTGGGTACACGAGGTGTACTAGGACAACTGTTTAGATATTTTAATTGGTTTCGTTTGGACCCAGAAAAACTAAATCAGTACAACGATTTCTAAACTCTATGCTTCAAAGTGCATTAAAAACTGCATTCCCTATTCGGACTGTAGTCCCAATTCGCTCCAGTAGATGTTGAAATGTTCTGAGGATTCTACTGAAAGCGCAGAAATCGATACAAGTCCACTGTAAATCTGTGTCAATAAAATTGTTACACACTCAACCCCCGGTGATCGGTCACTTCTTCGTTTGAAACTTTTTTCGTTTGCACCCCGTTGGTTTGACAAAGTCAAACTAAAAAGTGACGAACTGTCACTTTTTGCACGGGACTCACACATATTATCAAACAAAACGTTTGGGAGTAAGTGTGAGCTCTGGATGTCAAACTAAAAATTGACCCCATCCGTTTGACAACAGTTGATGTCAAACCATCGGAGTTTCAGTGTACCACAATAGATCAAAGTCTTGGTCGCAGTGGTCTCAGCCCAAAAAAAGGTCTCTATTCCAATACTCCAACAACAGTAGTTACTACTGTTGCAAAACAATAAAAAAAATCTTTCATCATTTCCCGACCCGGATATTGTTCCACCTCGAGCACGCAATCACACCCAGCAAAGAGCTTCCCATTTGTGCCGGAATGAAGCCTGACACAACCAATTGCTAGCTTTCCACAACCCAAGCGGACTGACACTCGGATTGACTTTTTTATCGGGCAAAAAAAAAACAGAAAAAATATAAACGCGCCCAAAAAAGAGAGCGATTGGAAAAGTGAAAAATAATGTTCAACTTCTCGATACCTTCGGAGATTTTTCGTTCTCTTTATTTGTTCACGTTTGAAATGGTATTTCGTTCCGACAGCTGGCAATCTTTCGCCTCAAATTGGACAGTTCCGGCTGCCAATTATGGTGTGTAACGTAAAACCAAACCAAGCGGTTTGATTGGTGGGTGCGCGTGGTTTGGAGCAAATTATCAAGCAAACATTCGCAAGCCCACTACCAGGACCACGTGTTCAACCTTGATTTGGTTCGGCGGTTCTCCACCGGGGGAGTTTTTGCGAACGATACAATTATGAGCTGATTTTACACATGATAGATGTAAATTTACATGTTTGGAATATTTCACATTTTTCTGACGCAAAATTTGTCAAAATTCTCTGATTTGATAGAACCGTGACAAAGGAGGGCACACTCACAATTTTTCTCATGACATTGTCGAATGAGAGCTAAATTCAGGTAGGTGGCGATGCGATGGTTTGTGAAGATTTCCTGAGGTTTTCCCTTCTTTGTCTTTTTCGTTGAGAAGTTACATAATATGAAGTTGAAGGTTTAAGAACGTTCAAATTTTATGAGCAGAGGTGCAATAATAACTAATTACAAGTACTGTCAAGAATCGTCCTCTTATTTTTTTTTTCAATTACCATTATTAAATAAATTTAAAAAAACCATCCGACTGCCTGCTGTGGGAAACCGTCTTTGTACGATCGTCACTCACGTTGACGCGAGAAAAGGGCTGGGGTTTGTTGTTCGTGTGACGCGAACGTCTTTCTCACAAATATATATTCAGTCAAACCCCAAACCAAAACAGCGTGATAGAGAGGATGACGGATGACTCACCCCACAAAATGTCAACGCGGTGTGATCCGGCCACGGAAAATGGCGGTGAGTCAAGCTTCCAACCCAGCGAAACAAGACGGTGTCGTGAAAGAACCACATTCTGGGGCATTCGCTGTAAGTAATGTGCGGTGCTGTGTATTGAGTTTAACTGAACAAAAAACAATGCATTTTCAGATATCAACAATGATTTCACACAGCATTGGGATCGGATTCTTTTATTGATTTTTATTTTATTTTTCTAGTGTTAGTGGCATTTTGGACAACTTTTTATCAACAAAAAACTTATCTTCTTTTACGTTTCTTTTTGTTTCATTTTTATTATTTTTATTTGCATTTACCTTGTTAAGGATTTGTTTGTTTCTGATATTATATGGGTTATTCTACTACCTCTTCTCATTAACTATTATCTATTTAGTTTTTTTTCATATTTTTCCAGTCATTTTTGTTTGTTTGCACTTTTCGTACTATTGAATGATACCATTATCATAAAAATTGTGAAAAAGCATATGAACAATTCTCTACCAAAACCGGAAATGGATTTTATTTGTATTTTTTTGATTTGGCTCAAACTTTATGGGGGCCTTCCCTATGACCAAATATGCTATTTTATGTCATTGGTTCACCCATACAAGTCTCCATACAATTTTGGCAGCTGTCCATACAAAAATGGTATGTAAATATTCAAACAGCTGTAACTTTTGAGTGATTTTTTTGATCAATCTTCTTTTCAATCAATCTTTTTATCAACTTTTTTTTCACTAAAACTCAATTTTCCAAAATACGTATTTTTTTATTTTCGAGATTTTTTGATATGTTTTAGGGGACAAAAATCCGCAACTTTTGAGCCATAGAGATACATGGTCAAAAAATCTGCCGCCGAATTATGAATTTTTGAAAAAATAGTGATTTTTGGAAAAAATAAGTTTCATGCTAAAACAAGTTTGACATTATTTTTTAATGCAAAATTGAATTTTCAATCGAAAAGTACTTTAAATATTTTTTGATAAAGGGCTCCGTTTTCTAGATATAGCCACCGAAAGTTTGATTTTAACGAAATATTTGCAGTTTTTAAATTTTTAAAAATAGTGACCATGAGTGATCATTTCTAAATTATTTTTTTTTTTGAAAAGTTCAGAAAATTTGCTATAAAATTGTCTAAGAGACATTGAAGATTGGACCTCTGGTTGCTGAGATACAGCGGCTTAAAGAAAAAGAAACCATTTTTGTATGGACAGCTGCCAAAATTGTATGGAGACTTGTATGGGTGAACCAAGGACGCAAAATAGCTTATTTGGTCATAGGAAAGGCCCCCACAAAGTTTGAGTCAAATAAAAAAATACAAAAAATAAAAATGGTAGAAATCGGCCGATTTCGTAGAGAGTTGCTCATATGGCACATTCAGATTTTTACTGAAACCTTTTTTTTATCTTAAAATAAAGGACATGTAAGTAAAAACTACCTAATTTTATTTTTTTTTTCCGTAAAGTCACAAATAAAAAACAAGTCATTAAGAAAATATAATAATTGATTTTTTACGATATGAAATCCTTTTCACTAGGGCTTTTTTCTCAAAATTTATTTTTCCCAAAAGAACACTCAGCTAGCAATTATACCCTCCCTGCAAAGGCATATGAATTGATCTCAGTTGAAAGGTTCTCCAAATCTCTGAAGAAGAACTGTTAAGTTCTAACAAAACACCAACTGGATTAAAAATTTAAATCTTTTCCAGCAAGTGCTGAAAAATTTAACGCTTCAGCTAAACGCTGGAAAGTAGACCGTTTCGTAATTCAACAATGTCTGGAAAAGTGCGTTTCAAAACGGTTTTGCAATATATACAGTCCAGACTCGATCATCCGAAGGCCTCGGAAAAATTTTACTTCGGATATTCAAAACTTCGAATAATCGAATCACGAAAAAAAATTTTTTTTTCGTTGTCTTATTTTTGATTGTAGGTATGACCCAAAAACTACGCTAAAATTATTTTGAATTTTCAAATCCAAGATAGCGGTGATGCAATATTGAAAAAAGCATTTTTTTTTTCAAAGGCAATCAACAACTCAAATTCTTTCGTAATTCGATTATCTGAAGTCCCATACAAACCCTCGGATAACCGAACTTCGGATAATCGAAATTTCGGATAATCGAGTCCTGTATATTAATTTCAGATTTCTTAAAAACTGATTTAACTATAGAGCAATTCCAGCCCAAAACAGGAACTTTTTAGGTACTTTTTTCTCGACCCTCTCCGATTTCAATGAAACTTTGTAGACATGTTATCCTACGCTTATGTAAGCCATTTTTGTGTATATAGAGCCAGTTTCACTCGATAATGACATTTGAGAAGGACGTAAGTATTTTAAATATAATTCGTAAATTAAATATTTCCGTATCTCAACGCCATTGCATCGTATCAAAAAGTGGTCAGAGATTAACTTGTAGGAAATTTGACGGGCTTTCCGGAATAAATACACTGAATGAAAAAAACACGGTACTTTTATGAGATTTTTTGATTTTTAAGTTTAAAAGTCAAAGATTTTTTTCTCGTTCAAAATTTTTGTGAAAATAGCCGTAGATGATACAAAAAGATTCAGGAAAAATGCAGGATGGAACAACTCAACTAAAAAAAATATAAAAATCATTTACTGAAACTTTTTCTTGAAAAGGGCTCAAAACGTAAAAATTTTCAAAATACGAATACGGAAATCAATTTTCCAGACAATTTTACATAAAAATCTCCATATTGACCACTGTCCTAAGTCCAATCCTTAAGAAAGTTACAGCGATTTTAAAAATAAAAAATTTGAAAAAAGTAGTTTTATGATGGTTTTTGACAATTTGTGTACAGTCATCCCACATATTCAGAACGGTTTCCAGATCGGCCAATGTTCAAAAAATCATAGCAAATCGATAATTGAACTTGATGATTCGCTTTTGCCTTCATTTGAAAGCTTTTCTTGCGATCTTTCGAATGCTGTATCGAACATCTGCAAATTTTAACTTTTATATGAAGTTTTTGAAGAATTACTTTGAACCTTGAAATCCACAAATTCGGAACACTTTTTTCTTACGAATGTAAACAAACTTTGGATCTCTCCAGGAGTACATATTCATTACCAAATAATGACTTCACACACTGAAACCAATGAAACTCAAGCTTAGTGATGTTTTATACATGGTTTGATAACTTTTTTGTGAAAATATCAGTTAAATTCAGGTGTTCCACAATTGTGGGAGGCACAATAACATCCCACAATTATGAAACAGGCCATTTGGAGGCAGTGTTTTGCTGCTCTTGACAAAATAATCTTGGAATGAAGTTTTTTGTTCAAAAAGTACTACTTTTACTAGTGAAATAGCAAGATAATGTCCAAATGAAGGTTCTAAAAATAGTAGAGTCGACAGAAAAGCTACTTTTGGCATGCTATTGACAAGTTATCATAAAAGTGTTCCGAATTTGTGGGTGTTCCGAATATGTGGGATGACTGTATAACAGACTTGATTTTTCAGTCTCGTAAATAATTTTACCGGAAAGCTCGTCCAATTTCCCATAAAATTGTCTTTGACCACATCTCAATTGGAAGTATGTGTTCAAAGATATAAGTTAATTGCATTGCTCATAACTGAAAACTGAATATTTTTTTCAGTGTAGCTCAGTGGATGGTAGTAACCTGAATAGTAAACTAGCTTAAATCATAAAAAAATGTGCTATTACGAAAAGTTGCCAAAGACAATCTTATTATATGGGAAATACTTGTTTTGAGAAATTGGTGTTGGTATAATTGAAAATTTTTGTATCTACGTACAACTTTGCCGAAGACACAGATTTTCGACGATTTACGCACCACTATTGTAGGACCAGTTGCCAAAATTGTATGAAACCTTATATGGGTGGACCAACGTCACTAGGAGGCTTTTAGTTATAGGAAAGACCACCACGAAGTTTGAACCCTTAGACAAAAATACAAATAAAATCCGTTTTCATTCCAATCCATTCTTTGACAGAAATAAAACAATTGATTTTTTTTAATTATTATTGCTTGAATAATTTAAAGATTTTACCTTAAACGTTGTTTTTTTAAATAACCAAATTTTTTACTTAAATTTGAATAACTGAAATTTTTCATGACTTTACCATTAAAATTTTCCAACGTTTTTCCAGCTTTCAAATCAACTGATCTGACTTGATCAATTGTGATGATTAGCTTGGAACATTCCAGGTTGATCTATGGCAATCACGTTCTCTCTCTATAACATATTTTAATTAGAAAAAAGAGGGACGAGAAAATGGAAGCGTGTAAATTTGTTAACCCTGATGGTGATGAATGTTTCGGTTATTTCTGATCAACTTGTTTACATTTTATTGCGATGACGTCCGTTCATAAAGTTGCATATAGAGTGTATGCGGTGTGGAATTTCGAGGATTCTAATAAACAGTTTATGACGATGGATTTTTTCTGCGAATTCTACAAATTTGGAAAAAGTATAACCTTATCAAATTTGAATTTTACTTTAAATTACAAATTTTTATTGACTTTCTTCTTATTAATTCCTATTTTATGCCATGCGCTCACAACTTAATTGCATCGACGTCAGAGTCCCCTGTTGGGGCAGCTAATAATAACCCACTGGCTTCACCTTTACGTCACAAAAACACAGTAGCACGACCACCAAGGCAAATGTTGTCCCGACAATTCTCGAACTACACCATCAATTCCAACCCACATCCATTTGGAGGGAAACCCGAAAATTGCTTGAATTTCCACCAACTTTGTCTTCTTTTTTTTTACTTTTCTCTCACTCGCGCAATCCGCGTAACCAAAAACAGATGAGATCACTAGCCTTGGCTGACATTGAAAAGTGTTCGATTTTCGGACTTTTTCCCGATTAGTGTGTCTGAGTATGTGTGTGTGTGTGTGCGACATTTGTGTCGGGAGAGCTATTTTTGGACAAAATTAAAGCAAAACACTTGCAAGGCAATGCTGCCGGGCTGAATCTTGGAGTCAAAGACGGAACGATTTTTTGTTTTTGTTTTTTATACCTTGAATATTACATTAAATTCTATTGAAAATAGTGCTCATATCTTCTAAAAATGTTTAGGCCACTCTCACAACTCTCTAAAATTTCATCTTCAATGAAGCCATTTTCTGAACGTGCACTCTTTCTTTTTCTTGTGAACGTTCCTTTTCGGAAGCGACGATATAAAGTGGGTAAAGTCGAATCGGTAGGAAATCGAATCTAGTCAATCAAATTGGTTTCGGTGGAAAGTGCGAGATGGATTCTCTGTTGATTCAATAGATCGGTGAGGCTAATGAAATTTGGTCTCCTTCGATTTCCATGTCAATTGCATTGGAGCCATCCTGGGACGCTTTTTCTAATTTCACCCATTTTTTCATATTTAAATAACATATTATAAAGAAAAAACTAACTTAATCCACCTATGTGGTTGGTGCCTTCCTCACTCTTTTCCAACAATGGGTGATATGTAATATGATGGGTTTGGACACAAATTTGATCCAAAAAAACACACATATCACTCAAGGGCTCATAAGTGGCAATAAGTGGTCAGAACTCGAGACAGGGTTGCCAGATCTTTAATGTTTTGGACTCGTTGGAAAGGTCTTTCAATTACCTAACCAACGATGGGTCGGATGATGGATCCGGACATTGTTTACATACATTTAAATGAGATCCGGCTACAAAAAAAGTACATAAATATCACTTAAGTGGTTATAACTCGAGACAGGGTTGCCAGATCTTCAATGTTGTAGATTCGTTGGAAAGGTCTTTCAATTACCTAACCAACGATGTGTCGGATGATGGATCCGGACATTGTTTACATACATTTAAATGAGATCCGGCTACAAAAAAAGTACATAAATATCACTTAAGTGGTTATAACTCGAGACAGGGTTGCCAGATCTTCAATGTTGTAGATTCGATGGAAAAGTCTTTCAATTACCTAACCAACGATGAGTTGGATGATGGATCCGGACATCGTTTACATACATTTAAGTGAGATCCGGCTTCAAAAAAGTACATAAATATCACTTAAGTGGTCATAACTCGAGACAGGGTTGCCAGATCTTCAATGTGTTGAACTCGTTGGAAAGGTCTTTTGATAACCTAACCAACGATGGGTCGGATGGTGGATCCGGACATAGTTTACATACATTTTAATGAGATACGGCTACAAAAAAAGTACATAAATATCACTTAAGTGGTTATAACTCGAGACAGGGTTGCCAGATCTTCAATGTTGTAGATTCGTTGGAAAGGTCTTTCAATTATCTAACCAACGATGTGTCGGATGATGGATCCGGACATTGTTTACATACATTTAAATGAGATCCGGCTACAAAAAAAGTACATAAATATCACTTAAGTGGTTATAACTCGAGACAGGGTTGCCAGATCTTCAATGTTGTAGATTCGTTGGAAAGGTCTTTCAATTATCTAACCAACGATGTGTCGGATGATGAATTCGGACATTGTTTACATACATTTAAATGAGATCCGGCTACAAAAAAGTACATAAATATCACTTAAGTGGTTATAACTCGAGACAGGGTTGCCAGATCTTCAATGTTGTAGATTCGTTGGAAAGGTCTTTCAATTATCTAACCAACGATTTGTCGGATGATGAATTCGGACATTGTTTACATACATTTAAATGAGATCCGGCTACAAAAAAGTACATAAATATCACTTAAGTGGTTATAACTCGAGACAGGGTTGCCAGATCTTCAAAGTTGTGGACTCGTTGGAAAGGTCTTTCAATTACCTAAATAACGATGTATAACATGATGATGTTTGGTTCAGTTTACTGCCATTTATTCATCTTCCGAAAATATGCGAAAACACATTTTTATACATAACTTTTGAACTACTTATCAAAACTTCAAACAATTCAATAGCACCGTATCGGACCCTAAACCAAGTCGAATGCGACTGGTTTGGTCAAAATCGGTTCAGCCAGTGCTGAGAAAACTGCGTGACATTATTGGTCACATACACACACACATACACACACACATACCCACACACATACACACACACATACACACAGACATTTGTTCAGTTTTCGATTCTGAGTCGATATGTATACATCAAGGTGGGTTTTCGAGCTTTTAATAAAAAGTTCAATTTTAGAACAGGATTATAGCCTTACCTCAGTGAGGAAGGCAAAACCTTATGCCCGAATCAAACACGCGGCAAATCGCGTTGGATGGTTAATAGGATGATAGTAAAAAATGATCTTAGAGGACACTTCGTAATTCGTATTCATAGGTAAAATAATGCAAGGTGAAAATGTAAATCCAAATGTAACATCCACATCACCCAAGTAACACTTTAGGCTTTATCACAGCTATTACAACCGCTATAAAACCAATCAGCCAAAACCAAAATTAAAACCACTTAGTCGTAACAAGGTCCCCAGAATCCATTTTAAAACCCAAAAGGTTCTCCGCAAAAAGTTGTTTCGGCCTATCTAAAGACCGTCATAGGAGTTCAAGTCTTTACAAGAGAATCCTAACAACCTCTTCAAAGTCTTAATAAATCCTTTGTAGAACCTATACATGAGTTTTGGAAAAAAATGACATTTCATACGTCTTATGCCAAACAAGTTTTATTCTGGCAAACAATAAATCTTCGTCTTGCTAAATGAAATAATGAAGATGGTTGACAAAAATGGCGATGATGAAATAATAGATTTTGAAGGTAGGGGAGAGTGGGGAGACTTGATCCCCGGGGACACTTGATCCCAAGCCTGTATCTCGTCACCATGTGGGTAAAACAATTAGCTTTGTTCTAGAAAGTAACCAAAACTCATTGTAGAAAACAAAGAAAAAAATAAAAAAATGTTCAGATTGAGTTACACAATTTTTTCTAAAACGAGCTGCAAAAAACTTCCAAGAGATCTCTTTTTCCTTTTTTGATATGCATAGAAAACACAAAAAAAAATTTATACATGAATTGTTTGATAAACTTATCAACTCCAAAACCCTTACGCATTTGATGTTAAATTTATCGTCATACTATTTTTAAAATCAATTGTTTATAAAAGTGCGTTTAGGGAGACTTGATCCCTGCATTTTTACAGTCACTGGAATCAGCCTCAAGATTAATTAATTGGGCTGGGTTTTCATACATAATTTCCTTTAGTATAGTTGTACATAACTTACTGCAGTTTGAACCTTTTTCCAAAAGTTTTGTAAACAAAAATTTCCAGCTTTTGTAATCATGCTTAATTTTGGTCTAAAAAATAATATTATAAGTTTTTAAATATTTTACATACTAAACTTATATTATATTTTGAACACAAACGTACAGGTTTTATGTGAAATTGCTGTAACTTATAGAAAATTAAAATTCCGGTTTAAAATATTTTTTTAAAACGCTTGGCATGATTTGAAGAGTTCATCTGATGAAATACTCTTATTAGCCAAACATAAATTCATGCAAAATTTTTATAGTTTTGTGAGAAATTGACAGAATTATGTGCGATACAAAAAAGGAGATCAAGTCTCCCCACTCTCCCCTAATTAAAATAATTTAAAAGCTTATTTTTCATAATTGTTGGCTCAAATTTTGGTGCGGTTGAAATTTTATCGCTAAATGTGGGGGAGAAAAAGCTAAAAAAAAAAACAAACCGGTTCATCTAAAATATTTCTTTTGTAATCACAGCAAAAAAATCAAATTATTTTTAGACTTCTCTGACTTTGCTAACGATGTTACAAATTCACCATAAATGTATATTATCATCAAATTTTAATTCAATTTCTGCTTTTACCACCAAGATGGCGGGCACCGAATGACCGAAAGGTTAAAGCTGCCGGAAATAAAGAAATTAACAACAACAACACCAAGATGGCGGTCAATCATATTTAATCAGACCACGCATTTAGCGCCATACTTAAGCGTTGCTATTTGGCTGCGTTAAATGCTCTCCAGGAACTTATAGTTTTAAGTGGAACTTGACAGCTACAACACCATCGGTTTTGAAGAAGTATGGGATAAAACCGTTTGGCATGGCATTGCCATCTAGTTTTTAAGACTCTCTTAAAACTATTACAAAACCTTGTGGAAAGCAAATTGGCTTTTATTTTCTCCAGGTTTTATGTTCGAGGCATAAAACCTTATTAAAACCTATTAATGAGCTTTTGCTTGTTGGTGGCGGTGAATGCAGAAATAAAGCTATTAAGCAATCAAGATGCTATCATAAAACTTTAATAAAACTACCCAAGTAACATTTGTTCCAGGAGTTCTACAAGAGCTCTTCAAGATAGCTTCAGCATAGCAGTTTGGACCGCGGTAGGATAAAATTCTCTTCAAAGCTTCTTCAGGAGTTTGGAAGAGTACTTGAAAAGGTTTAATCCAACCGTGGTCCAAACTGCTATGCTGAAGCTATCTTGAAGAGCTCATGTAGAACTCCTGGGAAAAATGTTACTTAGAAAGGATGTGGCTAGTTGGTTTAAAAATGTTACTTGGACTATGTTTAGGGTTGAGCGTGTAAGATTCTTGTAAGAAATTTGTTTCCATACAACTTTGTCGAAGGGTGCAAAACAATCCAATTAGATTTTTGAAGATTTAAAAAAAATGTTTTTATTTATATATGCTTCCTACAAAGCTCTTACCAGTGTTGCGTTCCTCACGCGCTCACGCGCTCATGAGCGCTCACTTTTCGCTCATTCGTGAGGAGGAGCGCTGCGCGAGCTAGCTCACGTTTGCCCGCGCTCACGTTTGCTCCGATTTTTTCAGCTCGCGTTTGCTCCACGCTCGCGCTCGCGCTCATATTTCGCTCACGGAGCGCTCATTTTGGACGTGTCGCTAATCATTTAACGTTTTTGAGAAAGTTTTTTTTTTCAATTCTAGATGGATTTTTCGCGTCAGGTGCAGTAGGGCTGTGGAAATATGACTTTGTGAACCAATTTTATGATATATGAATTGGAATAGCTTATTTTGATCAAAAAAAAAAAACGAAACTATTGGCACTACGCCCCCCGGGGCATGGCCTTCCTCTAACGTGGGATTTCTGCTCCAGCGCCTCTGACGAGACAGGAGAAACCGGGACCGACGTTTTACTTCACCATCCGATAGAAGCTCAGTGGATAAGGCGGGAATCGAACCCGCGTCTCATAGCATCATCGGGATCGGCAGCCGAAGCCGCTACCCCTGCGCCACGAGACCCACATCCCACATTTTGATCACATTTTGATCAATCATGTTTTTAAATAAAAGGTTGGATTCGCAAGGGTCAAATATTTTTTTAGACATACAGTCGAATGTATAAATATTTTAGAATTCAAAGGCCTTATTGTAGCAGAGAGGGGCGGAGGAGTATAGACGCCTAAATAAAAGGGCCTGTAAACCTTACAAAAACTTACAAAACAATGAATTGATTCAAGAGGATTTATGCTTTGGTAAGCTCGATTCAAGGTTAAATGCTTGTTTGATTAAAATATAACATTAAACTGTTTGTATGTACCTAATCAGTGTTTTGACTACATTTACAGATTGCGGGTCAGAATGAGCTACCATAAAAAAAAGTTATTCCGTTTATTAAAGTGATTAGAAACGGCTAATCATTTTTATAAGGTTAGTCTTTATTTGGCAAACATTTTAGAAAATAGGGTAACATTTTTGAAACAGTTCTATTTTAAACATATGCGTCAAAATTCCTAAGGGTTGAAATAACCCTTTTGACTCAAATCAAATAAATTGTCAATATTTTTCACCACGAAAAGGTTGGCTCTTCTTCCAGCAAGTGGATTTTATTCAACACTTTCGCAACCAAACCTCTGAAAGTATTCAATCATTCTTGTTCAAAAAATCATATATAACTTGTAATTATTACAAGTTATATATGATTTTTTGAACAAGGATGATTGTAACTGTTTAAAAGAATATTTAAAAATAAATAAAATATACATAAATTGTCAATATTTTTGTACATAACGAAAATACAATATGGTCCAATATGGATTTGATTTGTGAACAAACAGTGCATCTCTCCACGTCAATGAATGTTTACATTATGAAATTAGTTTTTTGTTCCTTGTTCGAAAAATGTCTAGATTTTAAATAGAACGTAAATTTCGGTTCGCTGATCAGATCCATTTCATTGCCTACTTTTGTTTGTTCGACCACTTTCTTGTTTGTTTTTGCTGCCTGTGCTGAGATAGTTCTAGAAACTTCGTTTCAAACAGGCAGATGCTTCAACAGGAAAAAACAACTACCTACTTTGGCTCACCAGCTCACGTGAGCGCAAAACGCTCCGGTGAGCGTGAGCGAGCACGAGCTACCTGATAAAAACTCACGCTCCAGCTGGAGCGAGCAAGCCTTCCGTGAGCGCTCGCTCATTCGCAACCCTGGCTCTTACGTACTTTCAAGAATATTGGACGACTTTTTTTCAACGGATTACTAATAATTTTTCAAAATTAACTCGAATCTTTTTGCACCATTGGACAAAATTGTAGGAAACTGAGTTTTAAGATCATTCCGAAACGAATATTTTTAACTTTTTTTTTAATCAAGACTAACATTTCAAAAGGGACAAACACTCAATACTACGCCCTTTTAAAATGTTAGTCTTGATTAAAAAAATGAAAATATTGTTTACGAAAAGATCGGCAAATTTGACGCATTTTGCATATTTAAACATTGAAAATCGGACCATTAAATGCTGAGGGCAGCGAATGACCGAAAGGTTAAAGCTGCCGGAAATAAAGAAATTAACAACAACAACATTAAATGCTGAGATATCGACATTAGAAAATTGTGGGTTGTTTGGGTGAGACTTAAAAAACATCAATTTTCCTGATTTTAAACACTTGCATGGCAATATCTTAGCAACTAAGGGTCGTATCAACAAAGTTCATAAAAGCAAAATATAGAGAATTTTCAGCTTTCAAAAATATTTTGTTCAAAAGTGGGCAAACATGGGCACTAATTTAATAAAATTAATAACTGCGACTATTAAAAAAAAGTTCCCTAAAAATGGCTATAATTTGAAACGGTGCACTTTATGAAAATTTTACTTAAATACTTTTTGATTGAAATTCGATTTTACATCTAAAAATGAAGTTGAAATATTGTTCCGACCAATATATTTTTTTTTAAATCAGTATTGATTCAAAAATTCATAACTCGATCAAAGATTTTTTGACCATTCTGAAAAGTTGACTTTTGATGTTCCCTTAAACATAACAGAAAATAAAAATAAATAAAAATAGTGTTTTTTTGCAAATCAAGTTTGCAATCTAATCATTTCAAGGTAAATATTTCTCTCTGAGCATGTTTTTTGTCAAAATTTAAAAGCGAAGCACTTTCTTTCGGTCGACAACAATCCAACCAAACTGCAAAACAGCACTGAAAAAAAATCTTGTGGGCAATTATCCAAGGGAAAAACTTTCTTTCCACGTACTTGCTCGTTTTCAGTCAAAAATTTTCGCGTAGCTTTTCGTTGACGTTGTCGTTTTTGTTGTTGTTTTCGTTCGCAGCACTGTATTTTTTTTCTGTTCCTTTCCAGCACCGAAAAATTCCGCAAAAGTCTTCACAATTCTGCTGACTTGAAAATATTTTTGCCCCAGCACGACCGTTGCTTCGTTGCACTTTGCACTCACAAGAGACCTAGTTTCGTTCACTTTGAAGTTTTCCAACGGTGCAGAAAAAAAAATCCGAGCTTGCGTTAGTAATATTGCGCGGAATGTCTTGTCTTCAATTGCAGCTTTTATTTTCCGCGCGAAATCTCGCGGTGCAATTAGCTTATGAACGGTCCGGCGAACTGAGAATGACTGCAGCGGGATGAGTTTCCACTTCAGAGATGGCCAGCAGTGAGACCAAAGCAAACACACACACTCAAACCATGAAAGGAAAATAGTGGCGAACACACACACACCCGTTAAATTTCGCGGAAAAGTTGGGAAAATTTTCGCGATCACCAGCACCAGGAGAAAAGTCACGAACGATCGACGCTGTGTTGGTGTGGTTTTGGGTTGTGCGAGGGCGAAGCTGACGATCGACCGCGACGTCGCGGCTTCCGGAACGTCGTGTTTCGTGATCGTGCACGGGTACAGACGGGAGATCCAGGGAAAAGGGCAGCATCGCCGCACGGGTTTGCACCTGTGAAGCAGACGTCAGACAGGAGACGTCGAGTGGAGTTGGTGTTCTAAGCCGGCTGAAATTAATTCCTTTGTTCCTTTGCTGCTGACAAGAAAGTCTTTTGGGTTGAAAAACAGAAATACTCTCAACACTACCACTTATAAACTTTTAGACTCTTTGAGACTGTTATAGTATTCAGAAATTTCCATACTTCCAGGAGCAAAAATATTCAAATCTTAGCGAAATTACTTGTAAACACCGTGGAAAATATCCCTTATCCAACTTAAAAAGTGGAGCATCAACACTTCCCGTCTGCCGACTTTCCTAGCCTTGTTCTCTGGGTGGAATTGGTTCTATTCAAAATTATCAATTCCAAAGCAGCCTGGGCCTAGATAATCATCACACAAACATGATGAAATCCAGTCTGCAATCAGCTAAAATCATCGTCTCCAAGGGATGTCAAGCCTGTTCTAAAATTTTGGGATATTATTGTGCCTCCCACAATTGTCCGAATCCCATCATCCAACTGAAAAATAAATTTTAAATTGTTGATGGTCGCAATATTTTAATGAAAAAAATGTTTAAAAAAGTATTTTACACCAGTTTCATTGTTTTGGAATCGCATATTTTCAAAATTTCTAAGTAAAAAGTAGGTAATTCAAAAAAAAAAAGTTTAAAGATCTGGCAACTCTGTCGATAATGTGGAAAAAAAGTGTGATCCATTCTTGGTAAATATTGTGATGAAGGCACAAAGCACATAGGTGGATTCATGTTTCAAATTTTTTCACACAACACAGACATACAAATATTGAGCCAAGGGATTAACAGCATCGGGTCAGGCTGGTCACTAATCCGGGATTGCTTGGAGTTTTAGGGAATAACTGAGTAATTCCGTACTAATTTTATTGATTCTCGATAGTTCTTGTAATAATGGTAATTCCATGAAAATTAATTCTAACGAAAATTATAAAAAATAATAATAAAAACCAATTTTATGTTTAATCTCGACAACACTTTTTATATATTTTGTTGTTTATATATTTTGAAGGAGTTTCTAGCACTGTATTCGAATGGAAATTTGGCATCACTCTAAATATTTTGTTTTATTTTTCAGTATTATTTCATTGAAATCAAACTTTCGATGGCTATATCCTGAAAACGGAACAATTTATCAAAAAATTGGTAAAGTACTTTTAGATTACCAATATGATTTTACACAACAAAAATAAGAAATCATAGAAATCACAATTTTTTTTTTCAAAAAAACATAAGATCGTTTTAAAGTTTTTGTCAAAGTCTCAGCATTTAAATTTAGAATTTTTTGAAATGCATTTTACACTAGTTCATTTCATTTGCAATCATTAGTTTTTAAAAAGTGGAAGATATGACGAAAACAAAAACTCAAAATCAGGGGAATGCATTGAAAAATTGATCTAAGCTAAGCCCGAAGCAAATATTTTTCAAAGTTTATGTCGCTCTGCTCTGGCCGGGGTCGAGGGAAGGCAAAAAAAAAAAAAAGATATATAAAAATTGAAATAACAAGCCATAGTCTCAACAGTTGAATGCAAAAAGTGTTTTAAAATGCGTTTTACTCTAGTTCAGTTGTTTTGCAAACATTAGTTTTCAAAAAATGTAAGTTTGACAGGGTCCGGTGGCGCAGTGGTTAGCGTGGTAGCCTCTCACCCCAGAATGGCCTGGGTTCAATCCCAGACGGGCCCGGTGGCATTTTTCGAGACGAGATTTGCCTGACCATGCCTTCTATCGGATGGGGAAGTAAAACGTAGGCGTAAAAGAGGTTTTGAGTGACTCACCACACATAACCTTCGGACGCCTAGAAATGAGTAGAAACTTGCAACAGAGCTCACAAAAGGGGGTCGTTAAAGTGGATTGCCTTGCTCCTAAGTTTTGACGAAAACAAAAATTTTAACGAAAAAGAACTTTGCGCGATAGAGACCATCGAAAATTTTGAAAAATTCAGGTAATTATTAAATCAACCCAAACATGGAAAAAATGATTCTTAACGAAGGGGAATGCATTTTAAATTGATTTTAGCTGATAGAACATAAATTTATATTGAAATCTTGAATTTAAAAAAAAAATTTGCCCTCTTATTTTTCGGGCCAACTTTGAAGGGAGTATACTGCCCATGTTTGCATATATGTCCCATATGCAAAAACAGCAAGCTGAGAAAAACGCATTTGAATTTTGTCTCATACATAAGGCTACGTGTTAAGTTTTCACGGAAAACTGGATTTCCTCCTGATTTCTAGAACAAAGAACAAGATGTTATAGGCTTTTCGGAAAGAGCTCACGATTTTGAACCAAACTGCATCAATAACTCAAAAGTGATGAAAATGCACATGGGATCTTTATGCGATCAGGGGCAGTATTTTTTAATATATATTTTTTGTTAATTTCAAGTAATTTTGGTAAATTTAAGTGATCCATTGCATCTTTCAATAATACTAGTAATTCCATCAAACATATTTCAAGGGCAAAATCGGATTTGACGTTTGATTTGTGCAACTTTTCGATTTTTATTAATAGTGCCCATGGTTGTCCAAGCCTGAAAAATTCATTTCTTAAAATTCAGTAAATTTCCAGTGCCTTTCTAGAAGAAACTTTGAAGATTGCACCTCCCACGGTCTGGTTCCTAGAACAAACTTGAAATAAAATATTCTGCAATGCTTCTCTTGCCCGACATTTTGCGGGTTCCACAGATTTTTTTTTTCGATTTTATGGGATTTTTCTTCAGATAGATCAATAAAAATCGACAGCTTAATTTTTTTTTGAATTTCTAATAAATTCCAGATATTTAGCGTTCTTGAAAATAATCTCAAAATCCAAGCTGAAAACCCCAATACGATCGAATTAATGTTTTTTCTTTGCATAGATTAACATGAAAACACAGAATAAAACACCGCAAAATTTGATTGAAATAAAAATTATAATCCAGAACAATTTCCATAAAAAATGTATTTGTTTTGGTTCAATATAAGCTGAGATATGGCCAATTTCATATAAAGGAAAAGTGACTCCCACCAAAATTTCATTATTTAATTACCTATATACTGAGCTTTTTAATGGTTTTAAAAAAAATCTTGAATTTGACCATATTTTTTCAATGTTTTAACAAAATAATAAAAATATTATAATCATAACAAATTTCTTAATAGGCTGTGTTCATCATGAAGAAAATAATAATTTTGGAGAAGGGCACTTTTTATTTCACAAAAATTTGGCATGCCCCTGCTTATATTACACCAAAATTGCGCTATACAATTTGATTGAAAATGTCATAGTTGCAGGGGATTGCAAAAAATATTTTTGAGAATTTTTGTACAAAGAAAAGATTTTTAATCGATTTTTAAGGGGTCATGTAAATTCATGTAAATCGGTAAAAATGTCAGATGTTGGTATGAGCACACAATTCAACTTTTTTTCTAAATTTGTTTAAAAAACTTTGAAATGTACATTTTGATCTTATAAAAAAAATAGTATGAACACATTTTGATGTTATTTTGCCGTGTTATAGGGACCATCCATAAACCACGTGGACACTTTAGGGGGGGGGGGGGTATTGCGATTGTCCACGCTCCATACAAAAAAAGATTGTCCACGAGGGGGGGGGGGGGGTTCGAGATTACCAAAAAAGTGTCCACGTGGTTTATGGATGGTCCCATAGCTAGTTAATGTTATAAGTTTCGAAAAACGGGTGCCACGATATCTTAACACTGCTAGGACCAAATCGGCTAAAAAATTTTGGCCGATTTTCAAAAAGCTTATTTTAAAAAAGTTAAAAGTATTTATATGATTTTATAATATTTTTTTTTGTTTAAAAAAAGCTAAATTTTTACACCGAGCTTCGTCATGCACACGGGATATGTATTAAGAGTCTTCACCCCAAATTTCAGCCAATTTAGTCTATCCTATCTCGAGATA
This sequence comes from Culex pipiens pallens, assembly GCF_016801865.2. NCBI lineage: Eukaryota > Metazoa > Arthropoda > Insecta > Diptera > Culicidae > Culex > Culex pipiens. The sequence goes on from NC_068939.1 coordinate 19,372,131, forward strand.
TCGTGGCACCCGTAAATCAACTCGGTGTTTAGAGAAAAACGCTCACAAAGTTTGACAGTTTGCTTGGTGCATGGCAAAATTTTGAGCTTAAATCGTCTATAACTCAGTTTAATCATCGAAAATCTTCATGAAAATTTCATCTTGATTTAAACCATTTTTGTAATGTGAAATTTTGCGATTTTCTACATGTATGTAACCCCTGAAAGGAGCTGAAAATCTGGCAAATTTGGTTCGAAATCTGTCAAGGCATATTGATACCACAGAAAAAAAAAAACAATTCTCGTAATCGTGAATTAAGTTCACGAATGTGAGAACCACGAAGGAATTTATTCATGAGTATGGTGCATTTGCACTATAAACATGCATATATTCCTTCGTGGTTCTCGTATTCGTGAATTTAATTCACGATTTCGAGAATTGATTTTTTTGTTCAAATATTACGTCCAGAGATTTTCGGGAATTCAGACCCCCCCCCCCCTCCCCCCTGTCGCGCACTTTTCCTATACCTTTAACATAAGCTGTCACAAACCTCAGACCCCCCTCCCCTTTGTCATGGACGTAATTTTTTATGCACTAGACCCCAGGGAAATATTTTGACGGACCCCGCAAAATGTCGGGCCAGAGCCATTCTTTTGTGGTCCCACATATCAGACACACTGACTTTATTTATTTTTATTTTTTTAAAGGAAACACACCGTGTAGATGCTCGATTATCCTAAATTCGAATATCCGAAAGGTTTGTATGGGACTTCAGCTAATCGAATTTTGCTAAAGAGCATCACAGATCAAAAGCTTAACAAATATTACCTTGTAGGATGAATGTGATGAATGTTATCATGACGAACGCCATTTGTAGCGTAGTAACTTACCTAAAAAAAAGAAAACAAAAAATAGGTTAAGATTAATGGGTTGTCCGATTTCCGCCCACCCAGAACATTCATTCATTGTTAATCCTCTCCCAAAACAAAACACACTCATCCGTCGCCGGTTTTGTGCCCTGTTTCGTCTTCATTTCCCGACCGATCGTACGTCATTCACGAAGGCCGAACGTCGCATTGGCACCAGAGTTAAAAAAACACAAACACGATCATCACCATCGCCCGCCGGACAAGATCCATTCACACGGTGAACTGAAAGCCAATACCACCACACAGGCTCACACAATTTCGTTCGCGGTGAGCAACGCAGTGGAGTGCGAAAACTCACGCACGCACTCACACAAACAGTCCCGAGTCACGATTGCGTTCGTTGGCGGGGCCGAAAATAGCCGCCGCCTGTCGGGCCGTGGCCGAAGCGGTTTATTTTTCCTTGGTAGAAGAAAAGAAAAAAAACTTTTTTGAATTTACTTCAACGCTAAGAATAGAACCCGGTGCGGTTCCCTCATTTGGCCCATTTCGCGCGTGACACGAACTCACACATACGCACCACACACGGTCCACGATGTTCACTTTACAGTTACACCTCATCGTTGTGATCTTAGTTTGGGTGAATAAATCGATTTCTTACCATTTTTTACGATAAAATGAGAAAAATTCAAATATGTAATTAAAATTGTGATCTCGGAAGCATCCATTCGACGGCGAATTCACAGTCACAATACATTATTTCTGTGTAAATTTCACGCATACCAACAACATTTCGAAGCAGCTCACGCATTTTTCCGTCTGCACCACAACAATTTCACAAATGTCGTATCCATTGGGGTATCTTTAAAAAAATGGCAAAGACAACGACCTACTAAAGAGACATTGTTTTTTTCCCTCCTTCTAACAAAACAGCATGACTTCCCGTAATTAGTTTAAATATTCTGCTCAGCTGGTCATGGTCGGAGTGCTGTCTGACTACCTTGACCGACGAATTTTCCGGCTTAGGTTGCACAATATTACAGTTCGGGGCCATTGCTCAATGTATTGCAATGACCGAACATGTTCTTGTTAAGCTGTATAAAATATGCAGACAGATTTGACGTTTAGAAATGTCTTGATCTTGTTCTCACAAATGCCTCATATGAGTCTGCGATTGACAGAGCAAAGCTTCAGAAGTGCGTCCCTCCAACACCAAATAAGTGCTAAAAAGTGCAAAAAATGCCTCACGGCAAGAAAAAGAGACGGTCCTCGCCAGCAGGATCGGCATATTTGAAGAAGCTAAAGAATGCCGAAGCACTACCTGTAAAGCCAGGCAGTTTGAGCAAGGACGCTCAAAATTCGTCTGGAAACCAGTTCGCTACCCTCCCTGTGGACGTAAGCAAGAAGGAAGAATTTCAACGACGGGAAAAGGTGCCACCCATTTTTGTGAAAACATCGTCATCGGACTCGGTGCGAAAGTGGCTGACCGGATTTATCAAATCTGGTGCTTTATGAGCATCCATTCGCTTGTGTGCTGATGGACTCAAAATTCTGCTACCTACCAGAAAGGATTACAATTACGTTCGGGATTTCCTGAACAACACAAAGATTGAATACTACAGCCATGACGATCCAGGTAAACGCCCCATGAAACAGGTCCTCCGAAGCCTGTACGACGTGGATGTGAATGTGTTGAAAGAAGAGCTCAAATCTCTGAAGTTGAACGTGATTGAAGTCTTCAAGATGACGAGACGCAACAAGGACATCAAGTATCGTGATCAACTGTACCTGGTTCATCTCGAGAGAGGATCGACAACGCCGTCTGAGCTGAAAGCAGTTCGGGCAATTTTCAACATCATCGTGTCTTGGGAACGTTATCGTCCAGTGCACCGTGACGTGACACAGTGTTCGAACTGTTTGCAGTTTGGACATGGTGGAAGGAACTGTTTCATCAAGAGTCGTTGTGCAACCTGCGGAGGTGAGCACAAAACTCAAGCTTGCGAAACAATCAACGAGAACATTGAAGCCAAATGCTTTAATTGCGGTGGCGACCATTCGACCAAGAATCGGAGCTGCCCAAAACGAGCTGAGTTTGTGAAAATTCGGCAACAAGCGACGACGAGACATCAACCAAATCGTCGCAAAACACCACCAACATTCACGGACGTGGATTTTCCTGCTTTGGCGTCACCAGGAGCAGGATCTGCTCGAGTGGTGCAAATCTGCAGCCATTGCCGTTGAATCAGCGGCAAAAAGTTTCAGAGAATACAACACCTCCTGGCTTCAGTCAGCAACCGAAGGAAAACCATGCTTCAACGGATGAAGGCAACAGTGACCTGTTTTCTCCACAAGAACTTTTGAACATTTTCATCGAGATGACAACAACTCTGCGTGGGTGCAAAACTCGTCAGGAACAAGTAAGAACGCTTGGAGCATGCATCTTAAAATACAGTTCGTAGTTTATGCATTCTAATGATTTTGAATATTTCAATGAATTAAGTTTTTTAGTTTTAAGTTAGGATTAGTTGTTAAAGTATTTTTTTCTTTTTTACTCAAATGTTTTCTATTAAATGCAATCATGTAAAACAATTTGAAGTAAATAAAATAAATGTGATCAGTTAATAATAAAACGAAAAATACAACAAAGATGAAGAGCATTAAGCCATACCGCTAAGCATGTAGAAGAAATGTAATTATTATAAGAAAGTTCAATAAAGACATATTTAATTAAAAAAAAATGCCTCATATTTAGAAAAGCAGAAATAGAGTTATTCTTCAAAAATTTAGTCAAGGTATCATGAAAAAATAACAGCTTTTTTTTCCTCATAGTATGCTTCAAATGGAGTCCCAAAAAAGACAATGTTGTGGAAACCTTCGGACTAACTCAAATTTCGATAGGTTTTTGCCTTTGGAGTTTTCACACAGTGAAAAATTCCCAAAAATCGTTCTGAGCAATTCTCTACGAAATCGGTCTTTTTTCTTCAATTTTAATTTTTGTATTTTTTAATCCGACTGAAACTTTTTTGGTGCCTTCGGTATGCCCAAAGAAGCCATTTTGCATCATTAGTTTGTCCATATAATTTTCCATACAAATTTGGCAGCTGTCCATACAAAAATGATGTATGAAAATTCAAAAATCTGTATCTTTTGAAGGAATTTTTTGATCGATTTGGTGTCTTCGGCAAAGTTGTAGGTATGGATACGGACTACACTGGAAAAAAATAATACACGGTAAAAAAAAATTTGGTGATTTTTTTATTTAACTTTTTATCACTAAAACTTGATTTACAAAAAAACACTATTTTTAATTTTTTTTATTTTTTGATATGTTTTAGAGGACATAAAATGCCAACTTTTCAGAAATTTCCAGGTTGTGCAAAAAATCATTGACCGAGTTATGAATTTTTTAATCAATACTGATTTTTTCAAAAAATCGAAATTTTGGTCGTAAAATTTTTCAACTTCATTTTTCGATGTAAAATCAAATTTGCAATCAAAAAGTACTTTAGTGAAATTTTGATAAAGTGCACCGTTTTCAAGTTATAGCCATATTTAAGTGACTTTTTTGAAAATAGTCGCAGTTTTTTATTTTTTAAAACTAGTGCACATGTTTGCCCAGTTTTGAAAAAAATATTTTTGAAAAGCTGAGAAAATTCTCTATATTTTGCTTATTCGGACTTTGTTGATACGACCTTTAGTTGCTGAGATATTGCAATGCAAAGGTTTAAAAACAGGAAAATTGATGTTTTCTAAGTTTCACCCAAACAACCCACCATTTTCTATCGTCAATATCTCAGCAACTAATGGTCCGATTTTCAATGTTAATATATGAAACAATTGTGAAATTTTCCGATCTTTTCGAAAAAAATATTTTCAAAATTTTCAAATCAAGACTAACATTTTAAAAGGGCGTAATATTGAATGTTTGGCCTTTTTGAAATGTTAGTCTTGATTTGAAAATTTTGAAAATATTTTTTTCGAAAAGATCGGAAAATTTCACAAATGTTTCATATATTAACATTGAAAATCGGACCATTAGTTGCTAAGATATTGACGATAGAAAATGGTGGGTTGTTTAGGTGAGACTTAGAAATCATCAATTTTCCTGTTTTTAAACCTTAGCATTGCAATATCTCAGCAACTAAAGGTCGTATCAACAAAGTCCGAATAAGCAAAATATAGAGAATTTTCTCAGCTTTTCAAAAATATTTTTTTCAAAACTGGGCAAACATGTGCACTAATTTTAAAAAATGAAAAACTGCGACTATTTTCAAAAAAGTCACTTAAATATGGCTATAACTTGAAAACGGTGCACTTTATCAAAATTTCACTAAAGTACTTTTTGATTGCAAATTTAATTTTACATCGAAAAATGAAGTTGAAAAATTTTTACGACCAAAATTTCGATTTTTTGAAAAAATCAGTATTGATTAAAAAATTCATAACTCGGTCAATGATTTTTTGCACAACCTGGAAATTTCTGAAAAGTTGGCATTTTATGTCCTCTAAAACATATCAAAAAATAAAAAAAATTAAAAATAGTGTTTTTTTGTAAATCAAGTTTTAGTGACAAAAAGTTAAATAAAAAAATCACCAAATTTTTTTTACCGTGTATTATTTTTTTCTAGTGTAGTCCGTATCCATACCTACAACTTTGCCGAAGACACCAAATCGATCAAAAAATTCCTTCAAAAGATACAGATTTTTGAATTTTCATACATCATTTTTGTATGGACAGCTGCCAAATTTGTATGGAAAATTATATGGACAAACTAATGATGCAAAATGGCTTCTTTGGGCATACCGAAGGCACCAAAAAAGTTTCAGTCGGATTAAAAAATACAAAAAAAATCGAATGACCGAAATCCTAGAGAACTGCTCTTCTATTAAAGTGGCTTGCTTTCAAAGAAAATATCCCACTTAAAAAAATAAAAATGATCTTGCAATTCGCCATTGGAAGCTATCACTTAAATGTCAAAATTAAGCATTTTTAGTAAATAAAAATGGCAAGTTTTGAAAAATCTTAATGATCAATTTATTTCAACAGCATGTCAACGTTTCCAAACCTTTTTTATTGGGTTTAATTATAAAAAATGGACTTTATTTTTACACTCGAGTAGTTAACTACGATTTCGTAAATCTTTTGCGATTTTTGAATTTTATTTTATTTTTATTTGGATGGTATTTCGTCGTTTTGTCGAAATTCAGTCGTTTTTTCCATAAAAGTCTCCAAACATTTTTTGGGGCTGTTCATACAAAATGGGTATTTAAAGGTTTGAACATCTGTGTCTTTCTTATCGATTTGGTGACTCCAGCAAAGTTGTAGGTTATGGTTAGGGCTTTTTTGAAAAAAAAAAAATAGATTCACGGAAAATCGTTTTTGATTTAATTTTTAAGGTTGCTACAAATTATATTTTTAATTTTTTGCCAAGAAATGTTTTTTTCGTCAACTAACATTATCTCAAAATGCATTCCCCTGCGCTTGAAATAATTTTTAAGCATGTTTGGGTTGATTGAAAATCTTATTAATTTTGTTTGATTTTTGATGTACAAAATTGCAAAAAGTTTTGTTTTCGCAAAAAAAAATCGTCAGAATTTGAGAATTTATGTATTTCAAAATGGTAGTTTTTTCATTGAAATTTTGAAATTCTTGTTTAGAATTTCAATCATCATATATTTATTTATTTTTCTTCTTGAAAGAAATGCACCCCTGAGAAAATACTGAGACAATTTACTACACTATTCTCTCAGAGACATTGAAAATCGGACTATTAGTATCAGCGATACAGCCTCACAAATAATACGAATCGTCAATTGTCCCTAATTTTTATCTCGGTAAGTATTGGTCCGATATTGATTATTAAAAAATGAAAATTATGCAAAATGTCTGATTTTTTCAATAAAAATATTTAAAAAAAAATTCAACCCTGTTTAGTTACAAAAATCATTATATGTGTACCAAATCTAAAATTAAACTTTAACAAAAGCAATCCAATAACAAAAAAATCAAAACGACGAATAACAAATCTCGTTAAAAATAACATAAAATGTTATTGGCCTAGTATTTTCGATTATCAAAAAATGTTATTTTCAAATTATTACCGTCTGCTCGGGAATTGACGTATAATTTACAGTTTAAACGATAATGGATCTATATTTGAAGTGATTAGTTCCTGTTTGTTCCTGTTTGGCTAAATTATGCACTTTTTGGACTTCTCTAAAATTTAACTTGAACTGCGTAAATTTTGGGTGATCAAAAATTCCATGTTAAAATATTTTAAATTTCTGAAAAGTTTGAAAATATAGTAAAAAAAATTTCATCTCCATAGTTTTTTTAAGGTCCTATAAGCTATTGTGTTTCATATGTTCATAGGACCTTTTTTTTAACACTGGAACGCCCAACGCATGTCCAACTTACACGGACGCCCAAGCCTCCCAAAAAAGGTGGAACGGTAAATTCAATTCGCTGGTTCTCGGGCATTACTCAACCAATCGGGACGATTCTTGTTTCCAGTGATTTGTAAGAATGTCTAGATGATCCTAAAATTTTGCAGAACTTGATTTGAACAAATCTGTAATTTTTGCGACCAAAAACATCGTTCCACCTTTTTTTAAACGACTGCCTCCGCGGAATTTTTGGCGAATTTTTTTTACACGTGAAAAAAAAAGTTGGAACGATGTTTTTGATCGCAAAAATTACAGATTTGATCAAATTAAGTTCTGCAAAGTTCTAGAATCATCTAGACATCCTAACAAATCACTGGAAAGAAGAATCATCTTGATTGGTTGAGTTATGCCCGAAAACCATTGAGTTGAAGTTACCGTTCCAACTTTTTTGGAGCCTTGGGCGTTGGAATGTTAAAAAAACTCTAGATTTTAAAATTAAAAACTAATCACATTTTGAAGAAATATTTATCAAACAGTGCTTTTTTTTACTATTAAAGGTGGCTTTTTATACATAAAGAAGTCATGATCAAGTTGATCAAGTAGATCTCTGAAATTATTTTTCAAGGATTGAAAAATGTCCTTATTATATAAATAATAAGAATTTAAAATCAACTCAAGTAAGGGAAGAATGGAGTGTGGCTCTGGAATCCTCCTAAATAAATCATTGCGGATAATCGAATAACGACAAAATTACCTGAAAAATTATTTTAAAAAGAAAAGTGATTTGATAAATTTTGAATCCAGGACGGCCAAAAGAAAAAAAAATGCATTTGATTTTGAAACAGGCAATCAATCACTAAAATTTGGCTAAAATGGTGACGCAAAACTTGAATTAAAATTTAATGTCGAGTGTAAGCGAATAAAAAAACACGACAAAAAATGTTTGTCCATGACACGAGTATCGAGTCTGAACTGTATTCTTCTAATCAATACCGGCAACGTTGTAGCAGAATACCCTAAATTGAGCACAAAATCCGTTCTCAAGATACTGATTTTTAAATATTGTGAAGGCATTTGTATGGCGGACTGTCAAACTGTCAAAAATTGCCAGTTTGTTTGTTTGTCATAGTCTAATACCTCCTTAATTCAAAAAAAGATCGTGAAGAATTTTCGAACAGATAAGTTGATCGTTAAGTTTTAAATTGTGGAATTTGTATCTGTCCTAGGTTTACGATCATTAGACTTGATATTTGTGTTTGACAAATATACAAATTTGCATGTGACAATTTATAAACTTAAATGGTCGATTATAAATTTCATGCCAAACTCTTCTTCTCAGTTACAAGGAAGTGATCGCTAGCTAACAATAACTTAGCTCTGTCACAACTTGAGTAAACCATTCTTCAATCGGTCTATAACCTTGAAAAGAAAGCTTTCTATCAATCTTTCGCACACATACACCCACACATACTCTTACACACTTTTCAACCACCGCAGTAGAAAGCAGCGATTGAAACGTGATATGGTTATTATTTATGACGATAACAATTTATGACTTTGTTTTCCCCGGTTTTGGGTTCCATCTTTTTTGATTGAATACCCTTTTTCAAATACACACCCACACACCACAAACTAATTCCCAGCCAGGGCTGGGCCGACTCAAGGACACACACGACGACGACGGCGGCGGCTTCCTGCTGGAAACTCCTTTCTGCTGCGTGTGAATGTGTGCGGTGGCACTTTACGACACGGGATGCTTGACACGTTCCAACGACCATATAACCGACTACGGGGCTGCCACGGTTGACTGGGAGGAAGATCCAATTCCCGACGGAACCGTGTGTGTGTGTGTGTGTGTGTGTGTGTGTGTGTGTGTGTGTGTGTGTGGTTAACCGCCCCGAATGACACACGTGCGCACATAAACACTTACACCTACACACAGACACATGCCAAGATATGCGATATCGAACACGCTTGTTTGTCGAGGATTGGAAAATGATGGTGAGAAGGAAAAATAGGAATATGAACTCTCAAACCCGCTTTTATTGAAAAAAAAAAAAAAAACGGAACCACAAAAAAGCAAATGATTAAACAAACAATACAGGATGAAATTTGCCTTTCCACGTTTGGGTTATTCTAATATTCAACTGGTCTGACTTGACCAGTTTTTTTAATAACAAACTCAAAGGATGCTCAGAAGAAGTTATCCTACACAGAAAAAAATCAATTCTCGTAATCGTGAATTAAGTTCACGAATGTGAGAACCACGAAGGAATTTATTCATGAGTATGGTGCATTTGCACCATAAACGTGAATATATTCCTTCGTGGTTCTCGCATTCGTGAATTTAATTCACGATTTCGAGAATTGGCTTTTTTCAGTGTAATACAGTCAAAACTCAATTATATCAGAAAGTCTTGGGAAAATTCCAATTCGGATAATCTTTGGATAGTCTAATCAAGAAAAAGATAAAGTATTTATTTTATTTTTTTATTTTTTATTGTCGAGCTTAGCTTAGACCAGGCCTGTCCAACGTCCGGACCGTGAAGCCATTTCATCAGGCCCGCGACGGCATTTCAAAATAATTCTGCAACAAGCCTTTAAGGCTGTTTATGAAATATTGGATAAATAAATTGAGAGTCTACATTAAAAAAAAAACAGCTTGAGATCCAATTTAAAAATATTTAAACAAAAATTTAATTGAGAACATAAGGCTGTTTTTTTCTTGCTTTAGCAATGATTTTGTCTCAAATTCCATTATTCTTTATGTTTGAGTTTATTTTTTATCATTTCTATTTTGATGTTTTCAGAATCATTAATCAAACTGAATACTGGGACAAGAAAACATAATTATCAATTTCGTAAAATTGTAAAATATACGATAAAAAAGACTTTGTTGCAACTGTTTGTTGTATAGAATAATTCTAATATTGAATTTCTTAAAGTTTTTTTTTTTTGCAATTCTGTCGTGAAACTACTTACTTTTCCTGTCATTCTTGAACGACGAAATAGCCTACTTTTCTGTACCAAAAATAACAGAATCGAATAGCAACACTTTTCAAAATAAATGCTGAAAAGTTCTACTTTTCAGAACTCAAATGGGTGCTGAAAAGTTGAACTTTTCAGCACTTGTTTCGAAAAGTAACACTTTTCAACATTTTTTTGATTTAAACGATTTATTGACAAAATACATGAAAATTTGACATAAAATTTCAATTAGTGTGTGTTTTTTGGAATTGCAAAAAATGTTGTATGGAACTCGTTACAAAACTTGATTTTTTCAGCACTCTTCGTTTTTATCCAACTCGGTGAACCTCGTTGGATAAATGTACGACTCGTGCTGAAAAAAATCCTCTTTTTGCAACTTGTTGCATAAACTACTATTTTAGTGTTTACAATCATTAAAAAACATTCAAAAAAGATATTTGAACAAAAGTGCACAATAACGCAAAAAGTGTGTTTTTAGTGTTTAGAAAAGAAGATTTGAACTATGAAAAAAAAGAAGATTTGAATTCAGATTTCGTTTAAATAAACTGTATGGTGCCTAGCTGTTTGTTTTTGATAAATTGTCTTGATGAGGAAATCAAACTTTAAAAAACTAGCTGCGACCATTTGTATTCAATTTCAATCGACAAAACAATAGCAATACAATTTTAAACAAAACAAACCAAAATAAAAAAAAAATCAAAAAAACACATATTTCTTCCTTATAATCCAGATTAATGAATCTTATTTGCAGTTTTTTTATTTGTTCATTATAAAATGATCTGATGAAAATAATTTTATGATTTTTTTTTTGCGTTTTCAACTTTTATTAAACATTAGTTCCGGCCTGCCACTGCTTAAGAAAAATCAGATCAGGGCACTCCTGGCTAGGTCTTTCACCAAATCCAAAATATGTTTTAACTGATTTAATCATGTTCAAAATAAATATGAACAGGTTATGTAACAAATGACAAAAATGCAGCTTCTGAATATAGGTCGTCTTTTAATGGAATCTTTCAGTGTCACCCTTAATCATAATTAAATAGAAAATTTAATAAATCCATTTTCAAAATACTATCAAGAAAAAAACTGGATGTTTAGGCTTTTCTGAAAAAGCACACGATTTTGAACCAAATTGCATCAATAAATAAAAAGTGATGAAAAGGCACATGGGATAAATCGGTCTTTTTACTTCAATTTTAATTTTTGTATTTTTAAATCCGACTGAAACTTTTTTGGTGTCTTCGGTATACCCAAAGAAGCCATTTTGCATCATTAGTTTGTCCATATAATTTTCCATACAAATTTCGCAGCTGTCCATACAAAAATGATGTATGAAAATTCAAAAATCTGTATCTTTTGAAGGAATTTTTTGATCGATTTGGTGTCTTCGGAAAAGTTGAAGGTATAGATAAGGACTACACTGAAACAAAATGATACACGGTAAAAAAAATTGTGACTTTTAATTTAACTTTTCGTCACTAAAACTTGATTTGCAAAAAAAACACTGTTTTTAATTTTTTTTATTTTTTGATATGTTTTAGGGGACATAAAATGTTAACTTTTCAGAAAAAAATTTTTCGGAGGGATCGGAAAATTTCACGAATGTTTCATATTTTAACATTGAAAATCGGACAATTAGTCAACGTTAGAAAATGGTGGGTTGTTTGGGTGAGACTTCGAAAACATAAATTTTCTTGCTTTTTAAACCTTTGCATGGCAATAGCTCAGCATCTAAAGGTCGCATCATCAAAGCTCTAAAAAGCTAAATATAGAAAATTTTCTCAGCTTTTCAAAAATATGTTTTTCAAAAGTGGGTAACCATGTGCACTTATTTTGAAAAAATAAAAAGTGAGACTATATTTAAAAAAGTTACCTAAAAATTGCCTTACCTTGAAAACGGTACACTTTATCAAAATTTTACTCCAGTACTATTAGGTTTCAAATTTGATTTTACATCGAAAAATGAATTTGAAAAATTCTGGCGACCAATGTTTTGATTTTTTTTTAAATCTGTGTTGATTCAAAAATTCATAACTCGGTTAAAGATTTTTTGCACAACCTGGAAATTTATGAAGAGTTGGCATTTAATGTCCAAAAACATATAAAAAAATAAAAAATTTAAAAATAGTGTTTTTTTGCAAATCAAGTTTTAGTGGCAAAAAGTTAAATTAAAAATCACCAATTTTTTTCACCGTGTATCATTTTTTTTTCAGTGTAGTCCTTATCTATACCTACAACTTTCCCCAAGACACCAAATCGATCAAAAAATTCCTTTAAAAGATACAGATTTTTTAATTTTCATACATCATTTTTATATGGACAGCTGCGAAATTTGTATGGAAAATTATATGGATAAACTAATTTTGCAAAATGGCTTCTTTGGGCATACTGAAGACACCAAAAAAGTTTTAGCCGGATTAAAAAATACAAAAAAAAAATCGAATGACCGAAATTTCAGAGAACTGCTCCCATACAAACCTTCGGAGAAAATTGAAGCATTAGAAAATGGGGTAATTTTTGGATGAGACTTACAAAACTTTAATTTTCCTGATTCTTTTTCTTTTATTCGCTATATTTAAGTAACTAGAGGTCCAATCTTCAATGTCTCTTAGACAACATTATTGGAAACTATCTAAACATTTATAAAGCAATATTTTTAGAAAAGTCAAATCAAATCAAATTAAATTATTCGCTCTACAGCATTGCCTTGGCGTTCTCGATTGCGAGATTCCTACTCGAAACTAGGTGTCCGAAGGTTTGGTTGTTGAGGCAACTGCAAACCTCTTTTTACACCTTAGCTTTCCATCCACCCCGGGATTCGAACTGACGACCTTTGGATTGGCAGTCCAAATGCCTACCAGCGACTCCACCGAGGCAGGACCCAGGGAGACGACTCCTACACCTGGATTGAGCTAACGACCTAACCCTTTAGGGTAGACCGGGGCCAACATTTACTTCCCCATCCGACGGAAGGCGTAGTCAGACAAATATCGTCTCGAAAAATGCCACCAGGACTGGGATCGAACCCAAGCCGACTGGGTGAGAGGCAATCACGCTTACCCCTACACCACGGTTCCCGCCCCCCCCTTTTTAGAAAAGTACAATCATGTTTTAATGTTAATGTTTTAATTTTCCAAATAACACATTATTTTCAAAAAATCATAACTCGGTGGCAAAATTTTTGTCCACACTTCTCGACGGCTCAAAAGTTGCGATTTAAAAAAATAAAATAATAAAGACATCGCACCAAAAATCATGATTTTTTGAGTTCCAAATCACACTTTTCATACGATTTTTTGAGTTCAGGTACTACAACCATAAAAATGGTTGTATGGGTTGAACTGAAAAATTCGTATGAAAAGTGGGAATTGGAACTCAAAAAATTATGATTTTTGGTTAGGGTGTATGTCATCGTTGATCGGAAGGCACGGCGTCGTGGAAATTAATGTATAGGGTAGAGTAGTCATCAATGAGACACGGGGAACAATGATAAAATGGTTCTCACAAGTCGTAGTTTCAATCAATCAGGCTCATATTTGGGGGAAAGGTGTGTCTACTGGATACACGTCTGCCATATAAGTGGCTTTGGTTATGGACGCTCCCTTGAAAAGTTATTCATAAATGTTTGATTCTGGGGTGTAAAAGTAAATTATGGACAAAAATTACTTTTTCGCTCGTAGGCAGCCATTAACACCAATACTTATATTTCTTCAAATTTCTTTCGACGTTCCATAGGGATTGAGTTGGGCTACAATGTCCTTTCATTAGGTTTGGCCAAAATTTGGAATATACCCAGTATCCAGGACTGTCTCATTGTTCCCCACTCATTTCAGCTCATGGGTAACAATGAGATACTTTGATTTTTCTTCATTAAACTTTTCAATATCTATGGAAATCTTTCAAAACATGAATTAAAAGTGATTTTTGGCATATTTATAGAGTTTTAACTTCATTTAACCAAAAATACTAAGTTATTTGGTATTAATATATGGATTATACAAAATTTCAATACTTTTTAGTGTAACTTTTGTTATTAAAAATTTCATGTTGGTAAAATTGCTCTAAAATGTTCAAGGCAAGTCACCTGCAATGGAACAATACAAAAACATGATGTTTTGCTAGAAAAATGTTGATTTTCGTAAAGTGTCTCATTGTTCCCCAGCTGTCGCATAGTTCCTGCCAAGTGCGTCTACAATGAGACAGTTGAATAACTCTGGCTGTAGATGTCGGATCGATCTCATATTTTGGTCAATGTTAGAACACAATAAAAGAAAGATAATGCAACAAAAAGCTCATTAAAACATGCTAATGAAAAAATTAAAAAAAAAATCGTTGAAAGTTGAAAACCAAAAGTGTCTCATTGATGACTACCCTACCCTAATGTGAAAATCTTTCAACGTGATTAATAACCTCCACTATACAACAAGTCCGGCTTCTTTGGTTATAGGGAAGGCCCCTACAAAGTTTGAGTCAAATAAAAATATACATAAAAATAAGATGGACTGAACAACTCACTGATATTATTTTAATTTATTAAAACAGCTTTTTTTGTGTTCCTGACTTCTTGAAAATATCAGATCTTGAACTTCTCGGTAATTTCCACCTGCTCAGTGTGAAGGACAAAAGTTAAACCATTGAAGTTGCATAATTCAATATAATTCAGAAATCTCATTTTTTGTTTAAGCAAATTGAAACCACTCCAGCTGTAGCCACCACTTCAAAAAGAGGGGAAAATCATACGCAGCTGTTCATCGGTGGCAAGTGAATTATCCCGACCATGTTTTGATCAACTCAATTTATCGCACACTCACGAACAGAGGCACACACATATTGAGCAAATTTTCCTCCCCCTAGGCCGACAGACATCTATTGGACAGAAAATGAAGGGGAGAAAAATTCGCCTCTGTCATCAGAAGAAATATGAATTTCGCGTCCCCAGCTTGGGCCACCCCCGCCCACCCATCACCAAGGCACCGGAAAACCAATATTCGTCGTTGGCCGGAGAAAACGAAGAAGAACGAGACGCCGTGACATGCAGTTCCTCGATGATCCGACGTCGATGGTTAGGATTGATGCCTATCCCGGGGATAGATGGGGAAAAAATGGTTAAAAATTCGATTACACCGGTCAACAAACACAGCGAAGGATAAAAGGTATCCTAAAACTTAATTTTTTGAGAAAAAAGGCTGCGGAGTACAAAAGTTTAGTGTTTTACTCGGAATAAGATTTAAAAAAAATATCATAAAGGTTACACCGTCCGACGAAAGATTTCTATAGCACCTCGGGGAAGACAGGCCTGAGGTCTGATCCAGGACGCCCCCCCTCCCTCACTCTTCTGGCCTTGGTCTCCGTTCGCTGTCAGAGAATGAAGCACACATCAATCAGACTGCCGACTCGATTCGATTCGATCGACGCCACCAGGCGCGCGCCGCGCACTTTCGCAAATGATTGACTTCAATAAAATTGCGAAAATTTTGATTGATATGTTTTTTTTCAGGGGTAAAAAACGGGGGATTTAATTTGACTTTTTCTTTTTTTTCGATTTAAACCAGAAAAGGATAAAAAAAGTCGATTGGCGTAAAGATTAAAGAAAACGTTTAAAATTTGCAATACATTTTGTGTTTTGTACACTCATTATAAAACAATATTAAATAAAATAGCATTCCCAAAATGAAGTAGATAAAATTCCTCGATATTGAAACAATCGGATTCGTTTTGTTTCGACCACCCACCTCCCTGTCCTAGCTTGTCCAAGCCAAAAGTCTATTGTTGACAGTTACGTGCAATCAATTGTGCAGCAGTGCCTGTGATGTGGCATCAAAAATGGAACGTTTTCCACTCGTTATTGCTTGCTAGAGCCAACAACAACTCCCCCCCCCCCATGTTGATAGTCTGTGGTGTGGGATGTGTCGTTATTTTCCCGATGGCACGAGACACACACACAATCGAACAAAATCATTTCCTGAAATCGTTGGAATGAGTGTTGGCAGTGTGGTTGTGGGGCATGGACAAATAACCCCCAGGAGGTCTACAAAGGTCTCTCGAAAAAAAGGAGTTGTTTGTACTTCGTGAACCGTTTACAGAAAATTGTGAACAGTTTTTCTCGTTTAATGAAAAAGAAGCAATTTTTGTGACCATAAATACATAAACTAGCAATTTTACAACATGTTTGATGTTTTATATTCACAGCATAAACATTTTAATAAGCTGATCAATTCTTTCAGATTACGGTCATTCGTTTTTTTGCATTTTTTTATCAAAAATATTTTTTTCAAAAGTGGGCAAATTGTGCACTAATTTCAAAAAATTAAAAAGTGAGACTATATTCAAAAAAGTTACCTAACCTTAACTTGAAAACGGTGCACTTTATCAAAATTTCACTAATGTACTTTTTGATTTAAAATTTGATTTTACATCGAAAAATGATGTTGAAAATTTTTTGCGATCAATATTTTGATTTTTTGAAAAAATCTGTTGTGATTCAAAAATTCATAACTCGGTCAAAGATTTTTTGTACAACCTGGACATTTCTGAAAAGTTGGCATTTGATTCCCCTAAAACATATCAAAAAATAAAAATTGCGTTTTTTTGCAAATCAAGTTTATGTGACAAAAAGTTAAATTAAAAATCACAAGAAAAATTACCTTGTATTATTTTTGTCAGTGTAGTCCTTATCCTACAACTTTGCCGAAGACACCAAATCGATCAAAAAATTCCTTCAAAAGATACAGATTTTTGAATTTTCATACATCATTTTTGTATGGACAGCTAACCGGCTCCGTGGCTTAATGGTTACGGCTTCTGCCTCACAAGCAGAAGGTTCAGGGATCAAATCCCGGCCGGTACCTTTGAAATTTGGAATCAGGAATTAAAACTTTGAATATGAACAAAAACGAAAAATGAATCAGGTGGGATTCGAACTCACACCTTTGGATTGTTGGTGGTCTGGGACCCTAAGCAGTCGGCCATCAGAAGGGTTACACTCTAGCAGTGAATTGATCCGTAGTGTTGAAACATGTTATCTCTTCTTCTCATATTATTAAATACGCGCTGATCCCTGATTTGCCTGAGGGGATTGGAAGTCTAAATATAGATCGAGTTTCCTTCAGATGCTTGCTTCTATGTTTAGGCGGGGCCGAACAATGCCCAGCGACCTCGGAATTGGACCGCAAGAAGCTCTGTCATTCTGAAACGGGTCGTTGGATGCAGCGCGAGGGCTATCACCACCTAATACCCGGGACTGAGATAAGTTGTATAAGCATTCGGCATATACAAAATATGATACAAATTATACTTTCCCATAATTTCGCTACCGGTTAGCGGGTATTGGATTTGACACACACACACACACACATCATTTTTGTATGGACAGCTGCCAAATTTGTATGGAAAATTATATGGAAAAACTATCGATGCAAAATGACTTCTTTGGGCATACCGAAGACACCAAACAATTTTATAAAATTTTTGCCGAATTCCGATAAGAAAAATATTTCCAACATTTTGGTGTACAACTTCCCAACATTTGATAAATTTTTCTATGAAAAAAATGTAAATTTAGAAAATAAGATAGTAGGGTGAACTATTTGACAAGAAGTCTGTCAAAAATCAATAAAAATTATTGAACTTATGTAAACACATCTGTTGTCAAATATGTAACTGTAAATATATTTCATTGATATATACGGGAAAACATTTTTTTCGTGTTCCAAAACATGTTTTTTTAATGAAAAAGTTCACATATTTTTGCGCCTCAATAAAAGTTTATGTTGCATAACAAAATTTAATTATTGTCTGAAAAGACAGACGTTATAAGTTTTTTTTTGTTATAGAATAATAACTTGTTATATTTGCTAAAATTTTCAAAAAATATAAAAAATCACAAGTTTTTCCGTTCGAAAAAATATATTGAAAAAGCTAAGAAAATCATCAAAAAATTATTTATTTTGAACATTTTTGGGCCGATATCTTGGAAACATTGATCAGTTTTTTTTTCTTCAGATTTTTAAAACCACGACTGGATAAGTCAGTGAAAATGTAAGACGCCATTAAATAATATTTTTTTGAAGGATAAGAAAAAGGTGTACACAAGTTTCGCTTTATAACATTGAAAATCTGATCAATGTGTTCTAAGATATAAACGATTGAAAATTGAGTTGAACTTTAACAACATTTTTTTCGTAATTTAATTCTTTGCAAGGTCTCTCTGCAATCGCAGGACGGATAAACAATGTCAGATTTTTTAATGTTTTCATAAAACTTTTGTATGGAGAGTTGAAGCAAAATGGCTAATTTGTACATGAGTTATTTATGAGCAAAGTTCCGTACAAATGTATGTATGTATTAGGCCGTCCCAAAAATGAATGAAAAGTTGTCAAATCTTTGGTGCTCACCCCTAGAACGATAGATTAGGATGTCAGGAACAATGTTTTCATACAACAAAAAAATCCCAAAAATGGTTTACAACTCGCGCGCGGTGCTTGAATGAAAAAAAAAAATGCCTTTTTCGAGTATTTTTCAGAAATGCGCGTAACAATCATACTAAAGTCATTCAAATTTGGTCGCCTTGGGCTTCAAAATATAGTTTAATGTCCCCTGAACAAATTCCTGTACAGATATGGTCCACAAAAGCTTGTTTTTGGGCATGGCAGGGCGCTTTGGAGAGAAAAATTTGTATTTTTTAGCTAAAAATTTTCAAAAATCACTCCCCAAAACGAGCCAAAAAAATTTTGCAGCCAAAACTAATGCATTCAGCTTACAGGAAATTTTACGGAGATCATTTTGCTTTTTTTGACATTCAATTTAAGTCCACGCAAAGCCGAGATATTTGCATTTTAGTGAACAAAAAGTGAAGTGAATTTTCAAAATTCTTGATATATAAGCGTTTTGCCTTCCTCACTTTACTGAGGAAAGGCTATAAAGTCACTCGAAAAACGAACTTTTTAGTTAAACCTCCTAGACCTACCTTTATTTGTACATATCGACTCAGAATCACCAGCTGAGCAAATGTCTGTGTGTTTGGCTGTATGTAGACATGTGTACCAAATCAATGTCACAGGAATGTTTTGTCACAGGCTAAACCGATTTTAGCCGGAATGGTTTTAATCGATCTGTCTTAACGTCCCCTAAGTTGCTATTTAAATTCATGCAGTTTTATGATGTATTTAAATAGTTATGTTTAAAAAACTGTTTGATATTAAATTAAAATTATGGTAAAAAAGGTGGTTTTTTATGAAACCCTCACATGTTATATATTTTAAGAAAGCATACGAGAAGACCTTTCTTGTGGATTAAGAATTTTCAAGATCTGACTTACCTATCTAAAATTACAAGCAATTTAAAAAATGGTCTGAATTTACATAACCTCAAATGGTCCCGTCTGATCGCCACGTAAAAAGCCTTGTAGAGGGATGCCATTTTCCTGAAAGGCGGTGTCTGTATAATCTTGATGAAAAGTCTTTAGGAAGTCTAGTTTTTTACTCGTCACTTATTTTTATTAGGACCTCTAAGGTGCTGCGATCACGTTAGGGGAGATCCATAAACCATGTGGACACTTTAGGGGATTGTAATCACTCTATAACTGAGAGGAAGGCACCAACCACCTAAAGGTGGATTAGGGTAGAGTAGTCATCAATGAGACACGGGGAACAATGATAAAATGGCTCTCACAAGTCGTAGTTTCAACCAATCAGGCTCATATTTGGGGGAAAGGTGTGTCTACTGGATACACGTCTGCCATATTAGTGGCTTTGGTTATGGACGCTCCCTTGAAAAGTAATTCATAAATGTTTGATTCTGGGGTATAAAAGTAAATTATGGACAAAAAATACTTGTTCGCTCGTAGGCTGTCATTCACACCAAAACTAATATTTCTTCAAATTTCTTTCGACAATCTATAGGGATTAAGTTGGGCTACAATGTCCTTTCATTAGATTTGGCCAAAATTTAGAATATACCCAGAATCCAGGGCTGTCTCATTGTTCCCCACTCATTTCAGCCCATGGGTAACAATGAGACACTTTGATTTTTCTTCAATAAACTTTTCAAAATCGATGGAAATCTTTCAAAACATGAATTAAAAGTGATTTTTGGCATATTTACAGAGTTTAAACTTCATTTAACAAAAAATAAAAAGTTATTTGGTATTAATATATGGATTTTACAAAATTGAAATACTTTTTAGTGTAACTTTTGTTATTAAAAGTTTCATGTTGGCAAAATTGCTCTAAAATGTTCAAGGCAAGTCACCTGCAATGGAACAATACAAAAACATGATGTTTTGCTAAAAAAATGTTGATTTTCGTAGAGTGTCTCATTGTTCCCCAGCTGTCTCATTGCTCTTGCCAAGTGCGTCTACAATGAGACAGATGAATAACACTGGTTATAGATGTCAGATCGATCTCATATTTTTGTCAATGTTAGAACACATTAAAAGAATGATAATGCAACTAAAATCTTATTAAAACATGCTGATGAAAAAATTAGAAAAATCGTTGAAAGTTGAAAACCAAAAGTGTCTCATTGATGACTACCCTACCCTAAGTAACGTTTTTAACATAAAACATGGGCTACTATGATTACAAAAGAGAAGTCATATAATTTGGATATTTTTTTTTGCTCGCTCAAAAACGATATTTGTTAATAACATTTCATGAAAAAACATGAGATTTTCTCACAATGTGACGTAAACGACAAATAATCATAAATCAAAAGTAATTTTATTAAAAATCATATCTCCAAGCTATGAACGTGATTTTTTTTGCATGTATATTCTAATGAAACAAATTCACCTATAAAAAAAAAATATTTTTTTCAAAAATAGTTACCCATAAGAGCTTTATTTGTTCATATCGAGAAGATCACAGAGCAGTACTTACAAATATGTCGTTTACTATCGTTCAATATCGTTTTTGAGCGAGCAAAATAAAAATATCCAAAATATATGCCAACTCGTTCGTAATCCTAGTAGCCCATGTTTTATGTTGAAAACGCTTATATATCAAGAATTTTGAAAATTCGTCACTTTTTGTTCACTAAAATGCAAATATCTCGGCTTTGCGTGGACTTAAATTGAATGTCAAAAAAAGAAAAATGATCTCCGTAAAATTTCCTGTAAGCTGAATGCATTACTTTTGGCTGCAAAATTTTTTGGCTCGTTTTGGGGAGTGATTTTTGAAAATTTTTAGCTAAAAAATACAAATTTTTCTCCCTAAAACGCCCTGTCATGCCCAAAAACAAGCTTTTATGGACCATGTCTGTACAGGAATTTGTTCAGGGGACATTAAACTATAATTTGAAGCCCAAGGCGACCAAATTTGAATGGCTTAAGTATGATTGTTACGCGCATTTCTGAAAAATACTCGATAAGGCACTTTTTTCATTCAAGCACCGCGCGCGAGTTGTAAACCATTTTTGGGAATTTTTTGTTGTATGAAAACATTGTTCCTGGCAAATGGCGCAATCTATCGTTCTAGGGGTGAGCACCAAAGATTTGACAACTTTTCATTTTTTTGGGACGGCCTAGTACGTATATATGTTTTTAGCATATATTTGGAAACAAAAGATATGACCAGATATGACCACTTAAGTACCAGCGAGAAAGGCATAAAACAGGTCGGTGGAATGTGTGATTTTTTTTCAATTATTTTAAATTTGCTTTCCACAAAACAAATTTACCCCTGAAATCTTTCAAAATGAACTTGAAGGTCCCTGCGATCCATCGTCGCGATTATTGTTATCGTGATATCGTCATCATCTGTCTCTTTTATATTTGCTATTGTAATGCCACCGCCAAAGTGTGCGCGTGCTATTGTTGTGTGGTGATTATCGCTTTCCCGACACAGCAAATACACACACACACACTGTAGTTATTGCTTAAAGCAAGATGTTGATCATACCCCTTAAGCTCCTCACCAGGGACGTGCCGGAAGCAGGTGGAAACAGCAGACTCGGTACTCTTTTTTTTTGTGTCAACCTTGGCAGATATAATGTGACAGCGATTTGGTGCGTGCGTTTCGATGATCTTGCGGAAGGGCACGTTCTACGTCTCAAAACGAGGTCACTCTCTGTCAAAAAGGAACCGAAACTGATTGTACTGAAAGTTTCCTGGGCCTGGAGTCGGTACTTTTTGTGGATCTGGAATCATGTTGATAGAGAATTGCCCAAAGGGTTTGTTGAAAATTCAAAATGTTCTATTCAGTTGGTGAAAGCTTGAAAACTCTGGAGTTCATTCGAGTTGGTGCGTTAAACCGCGACCACAATGCCATTGAACAACAATTGCCACCATGGTGTCCGGTCAATTTGTTCGCTAGCTGACCACCAACTATGGTGGGACTATGCAGCTACGAATAGCTGCCATTTTGGTCCAAATGGCCAACGACGATCGATATCCGATTGATGCGATGCTGTTTCAATTCAAATCTGCCTGCTCCATCCAATTGGTGCGATTTGAAAGCGATAAATTGTATTAATCTGTATGACATACTTGAAATTCTCTAATGAAAAATTTCATATTTTTAGTCATAATTGAATTTAGAACATTGTTATATAAAATGAATTTTCATCAATTTTGTACTAGAATCAAAATTGACACATTGTACAGTTTTTACAATTCTTTAACATGTTGACGCTGTCGTGCTATCTTGTCGCACCCGTCATTTCGACGTTACGAGAAAATGCGTTTTAATGTTTAACAAAACCGAAAGCACGCAATGTAAACAATAACAAAAACGATTATTGAAACTTCTTTTAGATGTAAAGTGACAAAAATGCACGGAGAGTGGTTTTTATTGAATATCTCAGGATTGAAATCAAAAATGGCGTTCTTAACTCAATTTGGCCCAAAATGCACGTGCGACAGGTTAGAACAGAGGCATCGAAGTGTTGCCAAAAACAGGGTTTCCATTCTAGGGTAGCTAATACTCACACTACACTGGCAAGCGAAAAAGGATTTACATTTTTTCAGCAGCTTTTTCTCTGTTCTCTTCCTGTGACGGGCCACTTTGTTCGCATAAAAGCTTTTCCACAATTTTCCACAAGGGACACTACCATGGGGACACACACACCCACAGGACACCACTAGAGAACGGAGCAGCATCACCCGAGTCAGATACAGGATTAATCTTGGTGGGAGAAAAAAAATATGTGTATTCAATATTCATTCGGAGCAGAATGGAACGATCGAGAATTATATCAAGCTTCATATGGGATTGATTGGATAGGGGTTTTATTTCTTCAATTTGTCGATGTGCCATTGAATGGTAAAAAAATGCTTTCAAAAAGGCAAGCCTTACAGGACCGATAGCCAATTAATTTGAAAAATTCAGTGAGTAAGTGAAGTATCGTCTACCGAGCAAGTGCCTTTGAGGCAAATCAACGAAACGAAAACTCCTTCAAAAATCCCAAGATCAGTTGCCAGTTGTCATGCCAAGAATGACCAGACCATTAGCGTCGGCAATCAACACCTCTAGGCCTTGAGGCCGCCTCTCAGGCCCAACCCGAGCCGGGCGTCCTGAACGTGTATTGTTACTGGCCTCACAGAGATTTTTTTGTTCGTTCTTTTTTTCATTTACGACTGACTAGTCCTGGCGGGAGGTATTCTAGGGTAGTAGACAATTTGTTCAGAGTGAAAATAAACGAGTTCAACTCGTTTTGATAACGAAGTAAATTTGTTAACTTTTTGATTGATTTTCACCTGCTTAAACAATAATCACTCCTAACATTATTTGGTGCATTTGTCAAAAAAAAAAAAAAAAAAAATTATTGACGAATGGATAAAAAAGGATTGCTTCTTTGGACTTACCAAATTCGTTTGCAATGGTTTAGGAGTGAAATGAGCTGTTCATAGAAAAATTGATAAATTTTGGGTAGTCAGCAAAGTTGCCATGATCCAACAAGAGCAAACAATATTTTGCAGTGTTGCCAGTTTGCTGATTTTTGTTTGTTTGAAAACATTAAAAGATTTCACTTAATTTTTAAACGTAAAATCGAATTTGATATCAATAATTACTTTGAGACCATCCAAAATCCACGTAGAAACTTTTTTGGAAACCTCAACCCTTCCCCCCCCCCCTCGTGGACAACTGTCCATACAGAAAAAAATGTATGGAGCGTGAAAAATCGCCACCCCCCCCCCCTTAAAGTGTCCTCTTGGTTTATGAATGGTCCCTTTACAGAAATTTAGATAAAAAGCACCGATTACTATAATCTCAGAAAAAAAATCCTTAAGATTTGTCAAAGAAACTTTGAAGCTTTTATTTCTAGTAGCTGAAAAATAGTCGCAAATAGAAAAAAAAATCCTAGGTTTTTTGGTTATCACCTAAACCCCACTCTAAAAAATAACCCTGCAAAGTAAGAAAAAACACGAAATTTTAAAATGAAATTTTTTATTCTAAATGAAAGGATGACCCTTCTGGGTCCATGTAGAGTCGAAATAGTAGTTTATGCAACAAGTTGCAAAAAGAGGATTTTTTCAGCACGAGTCGTACATTTATCCAACGAGGTTCACCGAGTTGGATAAATACGAAGAGTGCTGAAAAAATCAAGTTTTGCAACGAGTTCCATACAACATTTTTGGCAATTCCAAAAAACACAAACTGAGTGAAATTTTATGTCAAATTTTCATGTATTTTGTCAATAAATCGTTTAAATAAAAAAAAATTGAATAGTGTTACTTTTCGAAACAAGTGCTGAAAAGTTCAACTTTTCAGCATCCATTTCAGTGCTGAAAAGTAAAAAAAATTCAGCATTTGTTTTGAAAAGGGTTACTATTCGATTCTGTTATTTTTGGTACAGAAAAGTAGGCTGTTTCGTCATTCAAGAATGACAGGAAAAGTAAGTTGTTTCACGACGGAATTGCAAAAAGTACATTAAATTTCCCTTAAAATGACATGTTCCAAAAAAATTTACAGTCGAGTAACTTAAAATGGCAGAGATTTTTAAACTTTTTTGTATTTTTTTCGATGAAAAATAAGTTTTTGCAGAATTCTGAGTTCGCCATCAAATCGGGCATCTAATTTTACATAAAAGTCCCTTTGACACCAAATTTCTTTCTCTTCGTTTCAGGCTGCAAATTATTGAAAAACACTTCTTTTTTCGCATGTTCAAAAATGGAAGGGGTCGTACAGCCCCTCCGTCACGAGATATCAAAAAACGGACCTCGGATCAGGGTTACCAGGTCAAAATTTGAAAAATCTGGCAAAGTATCGATTAAAAATCTGGAAAAATCTGGCAGACAAAAATCTTACAATTCTGAATGATTAAAATGAGGAAGAATATGAACTTATTCAAAAGTTTGTAGAATTCAGATGTTTTAATTAATTGAAATGGCCTAAAAATGTTGAATTCACATTTACTTTAAACAAAACTCATTCTAAATTTTATGATTTTCAATTAAATTCGCTCATTTTTATCAGAAAGTTGTTCAAAATGGGCATTAAGTGAAAAATCTGGCAAAATCTGTCAATATCTGGCACAGAGAAGGTTGAATCTTTATTCTGGCTGACATTTGAAAAATCTGGCATTCCCAGATTTATCTGGCAACCTGGCAACCCTGCCTCGGATTCGTGATCAGGGACAAAAGTTACCCCTTAGGACAAAGTTTCACACAAATCGAAAAAGGATCGGGGCAACTGCTGTGTGAGTTGGTGGAGAATTACCCTGACAGTATTTGCATTTTGAATAGTTTAGGAATAGATAGGATTTGCATAAAAAATTTAAAAATGTTTTATTTTGTGACATTGAAAATTGGATCAAAAAATGCTGTGGTATTGATTTTAGTAAGTTGCCTACAAATTTTCAGATAACCGAAAATTTCTTTTGTTTGTTTCTGCACTATTTATTGATTAAGTCCTGTAAACAAATCTTACTATTGAGTATATTATCTCGCTAACTTCAATGGACATTGACATAAGGTGTTCACACCTGTATCCAGGGTTGCCAGGTGTCCAGATAAATCTGGGAATGCCAGATTTTTCAAGTGTCAGTCAGAATAAGGATTATTTCATTCTCAGTGCCAGATATTGGAAGGAAGATTTTGCCAGATTGTTCAAATCCCTCTCTCGACGGTCCCTTCGATAATGAAAGAATCCAGTGTTTATTTTTCAATATGTTTTTTGATAATGCCAACTTTTCAAAAAATTCCAGAATATGCCAAATATCTAGGACTGAGTTCTGAATTTTTAAATCAATACTTGTTTTTATTTTTCAAAAAATCGAAATATTAATCGCAAAAATAATTCAACTTCATTTTTTGATTTAAAATCGAATTTGCAACCAAAAAGTACTTTACTGAAATTTGATAAAGCATACCGTTTTCAAGTTATAGCCATTTATAGACCTATAAATGGTTATAACTTAAAAACGGTACCTGTAACTTTTTTTTATTATAGTCACAGCTTTTATTTTTTTGAATCAGTGTCCATGCCCACTTTTGAAAAAAATATTTTTGCAATTTTAATTTTCTAATGATATCACAACAATTAATGATTGTGATTATTAATGTACCGATTTAAAATGTGAAAATATAAAACATTCGTGAAGTTTTCCATTATCGGAAAGAAAACAATGTGATCAACTGCGTTCGTATCAACTAGTGGTCGTTTCAACAAAGTTTAAAAAAGCAAAATATAAAGAGTTTTCTCAGGTTTTCATAAATACTTTTTTCAAGAGAGGGCAAACATGGGCACTAATTTTAAAAAAATGAATAGCTGCGACTATTTTTAAAAATGTTACTTAAAAATGGCATTAACTTGAAAAGTTAATTTTTTATTGAAAATTCGATTAAACATAGAAAAATTCAGTTGAAAGATTATTTCGAGCGATATATCGATTTTTTTGAAAAAATCTTTATTGATTCAAAAATGCATAACTCGGTGAAAGATGTTTTGCACATTCCAAAAGTTTCTGAAAAGTTGGCATTTAATTTCTCTTAAACATATCAGAAAATAAAAAAAAATAAAACAGTGTTTTTTTGCAAATCAAGTTTAAAAGACAAAAATGAAATAAAAAACACCAAAAAAATTATCGTGTATAATTTTTTTTCAGTGTAGTCCTTATACAAATCTTTAACTTTGCCGAATTTACAAAAATCATTTTTGTGTGGACAGCTGCAATATTTTTATGGAAAATAATATGTATAAACTAATGATGCAAAATGGCTTATTGGGCAAACCGAAAGCACCATACAAGTTTCAGCCGGATTAAAAAATACAAAAATATTAATAAAAAAATGATTTTGTAGAGAATTGCTTTATGTTAAAATAATTTCAAATAATAGACTGACTTTAAGTTGAAATGATGATTTGCGAGACGAAACATGCAACCTTTGAAGAAAAAAACAATTGGACCTGCCTTATTTTTTTAAATTGATAGCTTGTTTTTGAAGATGCAGCTCCTGCATTGTTATTCTTTTGCATGTATTGAAACTTTGAATATGCATTTTTTTTTAAATTAATGTATTTACTTTGGCTAAACTGGCCTAGAGTATTGTGTCAACCCTATTGATCAGATTTTTTCAACCGAAACTCAAGATCAACTAAAAAAAACAGTTTTGAAAAGTAACGTCATGATTCGAATTTCCGAACGATTCGAAACCCGGACACCTCATCTTGTTTTATCAATTATTTGGATATAAGTTTACATTATGAATGTCAAAACGTTCTCCAAAAATGTGAAACATTTCACTGAAATATTTCTTAGGCGTCTGATGCATCGGGAAGGCATAGAATTTATTTATAGTTTTGATTTACTTAAATTCTAGCAATTTGTTATATAAAATATCGATTGTTTTGATGTTAACAGCTTATTTGAGACATAAAAAATGCCATTCACTAACTTTTCGGTTCAAATTTTGTGCGATTAATAAGCTAAATCGAGTGTCCAGAATTCGAAGCAAAAGTGTTCAGATTTCGGATCAGCTTTTATCTATGCCCGGGATTCGATGCACAACAAGTAATACTAATTTAAAAAATCTGATGAAAAATTGTTAAAAAAGACTTATGTTCTTTAAAATCGAACTTAAACACTTTGATAACTATTGACCCTTGCACTGTAATGGCCTATCTACAATCACTTAGCTTAGAAAATTTCACTTAGCTTAGGAATTTGAATCAATGGAAATGAATCTGAGTTTCTACAATGGAAAAGTAATCAAATTAGAAACAGACGTTTGGTTTGGAAAATTTCAAAATCTACGGTAAGTTGACGTTTCCATATCAAAGGTAAACAAACAACTGCATAGCAACGTATATCAGCCCAGCAAGTTTTCTAAGTTGATTGTGGATGACGAACGTAAGTTGCAGACTTTCCTAAGTAACTACTTTACTTAGATGTTCTAAGCTAAGTGATTGTAGATAGGCCATAACTTGGATTTGGCCCGCACTTTTCTCTCGCACTTTTGACAACAAAATTTCCAAAAACTAGGCAACCAGCAGTTGTTTATTTACATTTCCAGTCGCAGTTTCCACCAAACTGGACATTCGCACTTTAAAATTGCGATTGACAGGTGAGCAACATCGGCTCGCTTTGATCATTTTTTGAGAAAATTAAAATTTGCCAAGCCAGTTTGACAAGTCGCAATAGTGCGATCGATAGCAATAATTTAGTGCGAAGTCCAAGTTAGTGAGAATTGCGCAATACTATAACGATCTTTTCAGCACTGTTATTTTTGGTGATTGCATGTTTTGATATCTTGCGCTGCTCAGCAGTGGTGAACCAACAGTCTCTAATCTCCCAAAACACACACACACCCTATCACCCTCCCAAACAACTGAGTGAATTAGTTTTGCCTCGTTTCCTGACCTCTTGTCAACGGGCCCTTGCGGGGGTGGCCGGTGGGGGGTTTTCTCTCGCTTTCTTCGGTGCGACAATTATTCACCACACGGATGGGGCGGGCTGCTGTGGGAGGGGGGAAAACAGACAATCGCTTTGCGGAAAAAGCGACGAGAAAATTCTTTTGCTCTGTGTGTAGGTGTGTGTGTGTGTGTGACACCCCAACATCTTGGGGGTGAATTTGTCTTCTTCTTTTCCTCTTTTTTTTTTGCTCGTTTCTTTTGCCTCAGTTGCGTTGTGGGTGGCACCTCGTAATAGTGTCTCGTAATCACCCATTTGGAAACATGTCTGTAGGTGGGGGTAGGTGTGTTTGCGTGTGCGTTTTCACTGACAGAAAAAGATTTTCCGAGTGCGAGGGAAAGCAACTATCACCGGTTGGACATTGACTGCAAATAGCTCATTAGTCACTGCTTGTTATTGGCCGTGAAGCCACCCGCACTCGAATCGTCAACACATAAGTGATACCGTCATTACGCTTCATCTGTTCCGATTGACAGCTGTGGCAAGTGCCGAAGGGATTTACAGAAGGTTATATTACAAAATAAAGAATAAAAATATGTTAATATATAAAATTTAAAAAATATTGAAAAAATAATTCTCAGGTTGATTTTTTTTAATAAAAATATTCAATTTTAATAAGTTAGTTAAGTAAATATTAAGAAATTTGGACTCTTCAATATTTTCAACAGTATAACATAAAGCAGAATATTTAATTGCCCAATATCCAAAAAGTCATCCAAACTACCAACATCAAGTGCACTGATTTATTCCACTTGATAGCAACATTTTGTTCCTTAACGTCGTTAGCATTCGCTCAATACGAGCACTCGGAACTGATTTGATGCATTCTGCAGAATATTCCATGGCAGAACCCGGGCCTGCAACAAGCAGTATAAATACACCCTTGATTCCGCAATACATTGCTGCTGCATCGTGCGATGAAATCTCCGAGCAGGAAAGTCATTGGTGAAAGCACTCGAGCAGAAAATATCATCCTTGAACGGTTACTACCATCGAGCAGCGAGGCAGGATTGTTGTGGAGGATTGTAGTCGCATACCGTTTCAGGATCCATCAGAACAGATGTTGTGGCCCTTTGGCACAATAAGCGTGGAAGAAATTCTCAACGGAAAAGTGCACTATCACATGAGAGTGCAGAACATTTTATTGTTGGCAGGCAGTGAACGTGAAGAAAAAGTTAAGCAACTTGATAAAAAAATAAACAACTTGCTTGTTTACAGCACAACAACAAAAAATTGTAAACCTGGAAGGTGTAATTTTAGAAGGTTGAAGCTATTAATTTTACCTCAATTTAGACTGAAAAAGTGACATTACACCAGAATAGTGGTAAAATTACACATTTTCAGAGGTAAAATTACACATTTTTTGCTGACATAAAAGATGTACCCCTTCTCAGATGAAATATTACCATGATTTTTTTTCTGTGAGCGTATTGTTGATTTCGAAGTGGTCATACCATCATGATCTTAATTAACCTTGAGACACAGTTGCCAGATCTTCCCGTTGGTAAGGTTTTTCGATTACAAACTCAACGATCAATTTGGAAATTGGAACGATTTCAAAATCATCCGAAGACAAAAAAAAACAAACTCAGCAACCAAAGGCCCGAACTAAATTTTATTTGGAATATTTGAAAACCAAGATTTATGACATTTTGGAAAGTAAGTAATGAGCTAGAATTTCGTTGTCTTATTTTTGATTGTTTAGCTTTAGTATGACCCTTAATCTATTCTAAAGTGATCCAGAATTTTTAAACCCAAGATAGCAGAATGGCGCTATTGAAATTTTGAATAAATGTTTTTTTTATTTACAGCCAATCAACCTTTTAAATTTGACTAAAATGTGATTGCAGAACTCGAGTTGGTTGTTTAAAGCAAGAATATAAAAAAAACGATTTTTGTTGTTCATGATTCGATTATCCGAAGTCCCATAATCGAGTCTGGACTGTATTCGAAAATATGATACTTTTGATGAAACTTTCTGATCAATTTGGTGTCTTCGGCTAAGTTTAAGGTATTGTTGAAAAATATTCTGAAAAGAACATGTACACGGAAAATTTTGTTTTTTCACAAAATTTTTTTTTCTGGAACTTGCAACTTTTGAGCCAAAGAGAAGTTTGGTCAAAAATTTTGCCGCCGAGTTATGAATATAAAAAAGTATTTTTTTAACTTTTTAATAATTTTAACAAATTTTCAATTTTGTCAATTTTGTCAATTTTGTCAATTTTGTCAATTTTGTCAATTTTGTCAATTTTGTCAATTTTGTCAATTTTGTCAATTTTGTCAATATTGTCAATTTTGTCAATATTGTCAATTTTGTCAATTTTGTCAATTTTGTCAATTTTGTCAATTTTGTCAATTTTGTCAATTTTGTCAATTTTGTCAATTTTGTCAATTTTGTCATTTTTTTTTTTGAAAAAATAAATTTCCAATCAAAAAGTACTCCACATTTTTTTTTGATAAAGGATATATCCACTAAAAGTTTGATTTCAGCGAAATAAGTGAGTGAAAATTATTGTTTTTGTTATTTTATGGCCATTTTCAACAAAATTTCACACTGATTCATTTTTTTAACTGGTTCAATCATAATCAAAATAAATATTAGTGCATTAAAATTATTTTGAGGTTATTGCAGGTCAAATTTCATCGAAATGTTGAAGATTTTTGACAAAATTGGTATCCTTATTTATCGAGCAAAATATAAAAATTAAGAATATTCGCAACGGCCTGACTTGAAATTGATTTAAAAAAAGTTTTTTTGACGGTTTAAAAAAATATTATAACAATATTTTCATTTAAATTTTTAACAAAAAAAATATTTTTTAAAATTCATAGCCTTGGTACGAATTAGAAAAAATGAAATAAAAATTCAGATGTTTTTCTGTGTACCTCACATGTGGATCGTATAGACAATGTTTCATTCAAATAAAAAATCTTTAAAGAAATTAATTCATCAACTGAAAAAAGCGAATAAATTTTGATTATTACGCTAGTTTCAAATTTGGCTTTTTAACATTAGTTAATTTAAATGCGGACTTGAACAAAACAAAATCAAAATTTGAGGGATTATACAAAAAGTGTGCCTTAAGATATTACAAAAAGTTTGGTTTGATTTATACATAAGTTTTGAATCAGAGCAAAATTTCCAAAAGTTTCACTTTAAGCGTTGAAAATTTGTCCCGAAAGATCAAAAATAATAAAGTTCAATTCGATTTTTATTTTTTGAAATTAGTTCAAATACATTGAATACAAATTAAACACCGTTAAAGATAAATTTTCAATTGGTTTCAGCTAATTCTACTTCTATTTTTTGAAATTCTAAAGCTTTCTGATTTGTCCCTCCTTCCTAAAGTTTGACGTGAAAATTTTTGGAAAATATTTCCGACGATTTTTTGTTGGAATTCAATCAAATAATCTTTTTTATTTGCAATTAATTGGGTTATTGGACTAATACAATCTAATTTCCAATTCAAAAATCTGTATCTCTTGATGGAATTTTTTGGTCGAGTTTGTGTCTTCGGTGAAGTTGAAGGTATGGATATGGACTACACTGAAAAAAATCATACACGGTTAAACATTTTTTGTGTTTTTTAATTTCACTTTTTGACAGTTAAGTTTGATTTGGAAATTAAAAACACTATTTTTATTTTTTTTTATTTTCTGATATCACTTTTCAGAAATTTTCAGAACGGGCAAAACATCTTAGTTGCTGAGATACTGCCATGCAAAGGTCCAAAATCAGGAAAATTGATGTTTTCTAAGTCTTACCCAAACAACCCAACATTTTCTAACGTCGATATCTCAGCAACTAATGGTACGATTTACAATGTTAAAATATGAAACATTCGTAAAATTTGTCGATCCCTTCGAAAACAAAATTTTAATTTTGATAGTTTTTTTTCGGAATAGTTCATTTTCATATTGAACTGAATGTGAATGAATCCCAGAATTCAAAATGTGATCACTGTCAGCATCTGCCCAGTTCCATCCACCTGAATCGGTGGCATATGAACATTCCTCCATATCAAAAATCTACTCCCGCTCTACTGTCGGTAGCCACACGGTGGTGGTTAGCTGTACGGTACCATGCAGCAGGAGTTAGTTCAGAAGAGGTACTTACTTGTGTATTTTCGCGGCAGTCGCGGTAGTTCGTCTTCCTTGCTCGTGTAACGTCGTCGTCGTCGTCGTTGCGGTGATGTCTACAGATCATCAAAGCAAGAGCTCAATACTTCCTCCTCCCACGGAGCAAAACCACCCGACCAAGTGGTTGAGGGGGTGGGGGAGGAGGAGGAGCAGATGGACGCGAGAAGCTTTTACTGTCAAGTGCTTTTTCCTCCACTTCTTTTTTCCGGGTTCTACTGTTTTTTTTTTTTCACTCGATGTACACACTTCGAACGCCGACTTTTTTCCCCTGACAAAAAAAAAATAGACGACATCACACAGGACTAGTAAGGCAGGAGTTGAGTCGAGCTTTTATTTTCGAGCACCATTCAGCTACGGCAGTTTTATATTGCCAGTACACACATACTGGCAAAGGTAGATGATTTCCCCGTAAAGTTCCTCTTTGAACTATGCAAGGTTTCGCTACGGAGAGTTCTCCCAAAACATGTTGTCGTATTTTATTGCGGAAAATTGGCTCGTACAAGCTGAACTCATTGTTGAGCCAGTGCACAACTGAGGCTCGCTGAGGTGGTTTTTTTCATGTAAAACGTTTGTTCCTCTCTTTTTTACATTGCAGAGCTTAACAGCCGGAGGCTGGTTTAGCTCTATCCCATTTTTGACCCTCCCATGCAGAGAGTCCTCTAGACCCCAAAAATGATGAATTTGGTAAACGAAGCCTCAAGTTGAAATTAAATATGTAAACAGAAGACAAAGACAGAAAAGACCTTGGACTGAAATTCGTGTGCCGACATGGCAAAATCTGATCGGAACATTTCATTTAAATTTTGCATAGATTTGCAATACATGTGTGTTTTCAGTGTCATTTGCACAACATATTTAATTTTTGAACATACCCAAATTTTCAAAATAAGCAGTATGGAAATCAAATGACAAAAAAAAAAATAAAAACGTTAAAATTTTGTTCAGTGGAGCATTTCAACATACATAGAGATTAATTTTGATTTTACAGATTTTTTATGTAAGGACTTAGTAGCTATGAGATAATTTTGATTAAAAATGCCATTTGAAAAAGTCTCTTTGAATGAGATAAAGTCCATGAGAAGGGAGGGGGAGGGGGGAAGGGGGGCTTCTACCCGAGGAGACGGAAATAACGTGGGAATAACATTTTTTGATATTTGAAAATATTAGGCCAATAACATTTTATCTTATTTATAAAAAAATTGGTTATTCGTCGTTATGATTTTTTTGTTATTGGATTGTTATTGTAATAACAGACTAATATAATTTTTAGTTATTCTTCGAACAGATCTTTGTTATTATTTTTTGTTATTTTAACAACTAATCCGATCATTCTAATAACAGTTGTAGGTATTCTTCCATAGCAAAAAATGTTATTCCAAAGTTGTTTTGGCTGTCAACCAATATCAGACCAATAACAAATTTTGTTATGATAACATAAACTGTTATTAAACCCTTATGCACAAATGGATTTTTCAAGAAGATTCTATAACACTTTTTGTTATTTTAACAATATTTGTTATTGAAATGGCATGAATTTAGTTATTACCGTCTGCTCGGTATAAGCAAGTGTGACATCCCGAGCAGACGGAAATAACTTGGGAAGGTCAGTTTTTGATATTGTGAGAAGATCGAAATATGTTATTGGGATGATCGGATTAGTTGTTAAAATAACAAAAATCAATAACAAAGATTTGTTCGAAGAATAACTTAAACTGTTATTATGTTGTTATTGCAATAACAAACCAATAACACAGAAGGAATCATGAAGAAATAACAAGATTTGTTATTTTGTGCGGAGAGGTGGAGCAGCATAATAACAAAAAATGTTATTGAACTGGTATGTCTCCATAACAAAAAAAGTTATTGTTTTGGTTTATTTGTAATTTGCAAAAAAACCTGCAGTTGCCATAACTCCTCTGTACTAGTGAGGGCTGCAGAGTCGGGTACCTCCAAGCGACTTTGAATCCATACTTTGAAGACAACTCCGACTCTGGATGCAGGATATGACGTCAACGACGACTTCAGCTCTCCAAAAATACCCGACTTCACAGATTCCGACTCCAAGTAAAAGTTGCTGAAAATTAGATGAATCCGATGCAGTCTCCGAGGTCTCACTCCAGCTCGAACTTCAACGTCAGCTCCGACTTCCGCTCTGTGAAAATAATAACAGTTTTTGTTATTCACACTTCAAAAATTCTCAATAAATAAATCAATTCCGTTAGGGAATATAACAAAATTAAAAAAAAGGACTCTCAAAAGTTAACTTATCGTATTAATTTTAGCTTGAAACCCCTTTTCATGGTGAAATAAATGACCCCGATGAAATTCGTCAAAATTATTTCATAGTTCTAGCCAATTTTAGTAAAATCCCTTAGGGGGTATATCAAATAATTAAAAAAATCTACTTTCAAAATTTCAACTTTTCAGAATAATTTTAGCTTCAGGACCCCATTTCATGACCAAAATAATGATCCCGTCGAAATTGGTCAAAATTATTTCATAGTTCTAGCCAATTTTAGTAAAATCCCTTAGGGGGTATAT
This sequence comes from Culex pipiens pallens, assembly GCF_016801865.2. Taxonomy (NCBI): domain Eukaryota; kingdom Metazoa; phylum Arthropoda; class Insecta; order Diptera; family Culicidae; genus Culex; species Culex pipiens. The sequence goes on from NC_068939.1 coordinate 19,407,881, forward strand.
CAAATAATTAAAAAAATCTACTTTCAAAATTTCAACTTTTTAGAATAATTTTAGCTTAAGGACCCCATTTCATGGCCAAAATAATGACCCCGACGAAATTGGTCAAAATTATCCCATAGTTCTAGCCAATTTTAGCAAAGTCCCTTAGGGGGTATATCAAATAATAAAAAAAATCAAATTTCAAAATTTCAACTTTTCAGAATAATTTTAGCTTAAGGACCCCATTTCATGGCCAAAATAATTACCCCGACGAAATTGGTCAAAATTATCCAAAGATCTAAACATATTTAACAAAAGAAAAAATAATAACAGATTGTGTTATGGACACTTAGAAACTTTTCCATTTGTGCGATTTATGGTTATTTTTATTTCTAAGTCAGTATACAGAACGAACAACAAATTTTGTTATTAGGAGAGTTTTTGAAATGTATAACATTTCCTCTTATTAGCGTGTTATTAAACATTTTCAATATAATATCACTTCAATACCAAATTTTGTTATTTTATCAGAAACTGTTATTATTTTTTCTTCTTGAAGTTGAACTTCAGGATAAAATAATAAAACTTTTTGTTATTTTAACAGGATTTGTTATTGAAATATTATCAATTTTGTTATTACCGTCTGCCCGGGATAGCATGTTATAAGTACCGTTGAACGGGGTGGCTTTGATAGCCGGGGTGAATTTGATAGGCTTACGATTTTTCCGCAACATGAAGAGCACAATTAAAATACGTACGGAATGGTATAGAATCATACTGAACTTGGTAGAGAAGTCCCGAGCAGACGGAAATATCGTCGGAATAACATTTTTTATATTTGAAAATATTAGGCTACCCGAACAGACGGTAATAACTAAATTCATGCCTTTTCAATAACAAATACTGTTAAAATAACATAAAGTGTTATGGATTCTTCTTGAAAAATCAATTTTTGCATAAGAATTGAATAACAGTTTATGTTATCATAACAAAATTTGTTATTGATCTGATATGGACTGAAAGCCAAAACAACTTTGGAATAACATTTTTTGTTATGGAAGAATACCTCCAACTGTTATTGGGATGATCGGATTAGTTGTTAAAATAACAAAAAATAATAACAAAGATTTGTTCGAAGAATAACTGAAAATGTTATGAGTCTGTTATTGCAATAACAATCCAATAACAAAAAAATCATAACGACGAATAACAAATCTTGTTATAAATAACATAAAATGTTATTGGCCTAGTATTTTTAAATATCAAAAAATGTTATTCTGAAGTTATTTCCGTCTGCTCGGGTAATAACATAAGCGTTTATAAACGAGAACAGAACACTGATGAAGTCTGCAAGTAGTAGACGAAATTCGTATCTGTCAAGATATTAAAAATATATAGCGGAATTAAAAGGAACAACTCGTCTCTTTGTATTCACAGTAATGCATTCTGCTAAAACGCTCAACCAAACCACACTTATAAACTTGGATGTTACATTGTCTATGCATTTTTTATCAAGGAAGGAAAAAATCCGATATGTGCTGGTAGAATTGATTTTAATTCTCCTATATTGTTGCAAATTATCGTTAAACAAATCTCAAGATTTCAGGATAGGACAGGATTTCAAGATAAAAAAATATCCGTGACCTAGAAAATATTTATCCTGTGGTTTTTTGTTTTTTATCCAATTGTAAATTTTTTCATATATTTTCATAAAGGCGCGCGACCAATCATAAAGTTTCGTTTTAGGTGAAGATGCAAGAAGTATCGCGCGCCTCCTTTTAAATACATAAAAAAATAAAAAAATTCAAATAAATCCAAAATTCCGAGGTAAAATATTTTCTAGGTCACGGATATTTGAAAAGGACCCCTTAAGCGTTCTTATCACGAAGATTTTTTAAGATACATTGATTTGTAATAATAAACTTCTTTAGCCTTGGCGTGATGTCCATGTACGTCTTATAAATTTCAATGGAGCTTTAAAAACTAGTTTCGTTTAGAATTGTTATTTAAAAATACAAGGTGACTATGACAGTCACTGTGCTTCTTATAAATGTCAACTTAAAAGTGAGCAAATTGAATTTATATGTTTAATCAATCATTAAGACCAGCTTTCTATTGATGTTCATTAAAAATATAACAATTTAATATTTTAGCTTTTTTCAATTTAATGAAAATTCGAGGTTAAGTAAATAAATCCAAATTTACTTGCCAAACTGTTCTTCTGAAAATGCCTCCAAAACTGGCGTTTTTTTATTTCTGTTCCAATAACGTCTAAAACTTGTAAAACTAGAAACTTTTTTCCGGTTTTTCCACTTAAAGAGTTTTTAAATAATCCTATTTATCAATGTTTTCGAAATAATAGTAAACTAACTTTTGAAATATTAAAAATATATGTGGAGTCGGAGTCGGAGCCAACTATTTTATGAAAGCTGGAGTCGGAGTCGGCTAGAGTTGGTGGGCCGGAGTTGGAGTCGGAGTCGGTTGGATCTGAAAGCCGAACCGGAGTCGGCTAATCCCGAAAAGCCGGAGTCGGATTCGGAGTCGGAGTCGGATTCGCTTGAAATATGACCCGACTCCGCAGCCCTGGTGGAAATAGATGATCAGTTGAATACATAGTAATCGATGACAATTTTGAAGCATTAGAAAATTTGTATTCGGCATATATCAACATTTATTTGGGTTTTTTTTATTCATAACTTATTTTTATTAGGTCCTTTTAATATTTATTTGGGTTATAAGGGAAAATTATTATAATTATAGTTTATGGATCCACAGAATGCCTAGGGCTTTAAATATTTTCCATTAAATTTCATTTATTTTTTTAACATTTACTTTTTATGATGATTTTAAACATGAAAACCCATATTTGATTATTTTTCATCAGACATCGGCATCTGGAGCAAATTAGGACAATAGTAACGAATTAAGACAGCATAATGTTCTGATATTTTTTAATTAACAAAACAATTAGTACACCAATTTTCAAATTAATTGCTCTTAAACATCCTGTACCTATTCAGATTGCAGTCCCAATTTGCCCCAGTTGGCGGTAATGACTTAAAGAAAACATGAATTTCTTAACTTTTCTAAAATGGTTTCATTTTATTTGTTTTCGTTTCCTTCCTCACTGAGGTAAGGCTATAATCCTGCTCTAAAAATGAACTTTGTATAAAAACGTCGTAGACCCACCTTCATGTACACATATCGACTCAGAATCGAAAACTGAACAAATGTCTGTGTGTATGTGACCAACAAACTAGTTCACGTTTCTCGGCACTGGCTGAACCGATTTGACCCGAACCTGTTGCATTCGACTTGGTTCAGGGTCCCATAGATCGAGTTTTATACAGATTGAAGTTTCGATAACTAGTTCAAAAGTTATGTATATAAATGTGTTTTCACATATATCCAAATCTCACTTAAATGTATGTAAACTATGTCCGGATCCACCATCCGACCGATCGTTAGTTAGGTTATCAAAAGACCTTTCCAACGAGTCCAAAATATTGAAGATCTGGCAACCGTGTCTCGAGATATGGCCACTTAAGTGATATTTATGTACTTTTTTATTCCGGATCTAAAAAATAGATGAAATTTGTGTACAGCTACTGTTGGTAATGAGTGAGGAAGGCTCCAACCACATAGGTGGATTAAGTTAGTTTTTTGTTTTTTTTTAAACAGTTTCAATGAAATATTTTAAGCTTTTGTAGTCATTTCATATAAATATATAAAAGAAATATATTAATAAGAACTACATGGTTATTCATATGAAATAATTTGAATCACATTGGATTAAAAATAATGATTCATTAAAATTGTAAGCAAAACAAAGAACAAAAAACATTTTTTTTTATTTTTTTAAACTTACTAAAACTGCTGTTCTTGTTCAGATTGATGTAAAGATTATCACCAATTGACAGCATTGAGCTAATTATATGATTGTAAGCATGAAAAACGTAACAAATGTAATGACAACATATATTTTATGACTGTTTGATAAAATTCCAGGAAATTCCCGGGATTTGGAAAATATATTTCCCGTTTCCCGGGAAATTCAAAAACCGGGAAAATTAGCCGCCCTTACAAAAATAAATCTTGACAAATTGTTGTAAAAGTAACTTAGTAGTAGAAGTCCTTTAAAATGTACTTTTATTGATTCATAATTCAAATTAAATGTGTAAATTTTGCTATTATAATTGATTATTAATTAAAAACTCAGGATATTTTATTAGCTGACCCACGGCTTAAAAATTCTTATCACGATTTATCTACAAATAATTTTCAATTTAAACTGAACCAAAATTATTTAAAATTTTCCCAAAATCTTCCCTCACTAAATCCTGCTGGTATTGCTTTTCCCAGCATCCCAACCGAGAACCGAACCGAGCAACATTCACACACAGCTGAAACGAGAAATTCCTCAAGCGTGGCATCTCTTTTCCTAGTGTCAAACTGTTCTGCGCAAGTGTACTGATCTGCGCACGCACCTGTACACACACACACACTTGCGCATCAGCACCCACAAAGTTGCCGAACACTTTTGGTTTTTCCTTCTTCTATATTGGTCTTATATGGGTGTACCGCACTAGGATGTCATCGATATTTTTTCACAGGTGACATCTCGGAATTTTCTGACAACTCACTGTCACACACACACACACACCCCTCGTAACAAACTTTAGCCAAAAGTTAACTTCCGGGAGTCTTCGACCCAACCACGTGGCCTCACCGCTTTTCGAGAGGACCCAAAAGGTCACACACTCCGAGTGGTTCGCCCGATCACCGGCGTTGAGTGGGATTTACCACCACAGAGCAGCAGAGACAAGACTAGACAGACGGGCCCGAAGGCCAATGGTCGACTGACCGCGCGCGCTCGCCAACCCAGCTGATTCGGCCACCGGCTTCGGCATGGGCCTAAGCCGTGTTCCCGAGAAAGGGGAACGAGTAGGAAAGACTTTTTTAACGTCATTCGATATGAATTCAAACTACACCGAAACCAACGACTGTTGGAAGCGATGATATCTCCAAAGTACTGACATTAAATTACAGCTCTTTTGCTAAGGACCTAATCAGCAATTTTCCACTAAATCTCAATTTGACATTCCCAAGTCATCTTCCCCTCCTCAGGGCATGCCGGGAGGGGCCGATGATCGCCCGAAGATCACCACCGGCCTTCGCCGAGCTGTTCTTCGAAGTCGTCGTCGGTTTTTCGGGCGTGGGAATTTGTTTTTCGCAGGTTTTCCACTTTCGATACATCGCGGCATGGTGTGAATTTTCGTTCGAGTGGGTTGCGCCACCACCAATGTGGCGGAAAATTTCGGCAGAGGTGATACAAATTTCAAAACTTACCTTTAAGTAGGTCCAGGGGACTGTTTGGATCGTGTAGAATTTTTTTTATTAAATGATGGTTTCCAAGTAGAACGTCCAATTGCCCGGCTAATTTCCTGGGAAATCTTGCGAATTTCCGGGAAATTTCTTGACTCTGATTTAAATGTTGCAACAAAATTGTATTGAATAGCGACTTTAATGGTAAACATAAAGGTTGGTATCGCCGATAATAAACGAAAACTCATGTTTGAAATCTTTCTAAAATTGACTTTATTGAATCATATCATGTTAAATTTTAAATGCTTTCACTAAGAACATATTTTTGAAAATCTAGTAAGGTTCAAAGTTAAATATGTTCTCAAAATTGTTAACATATTATCATATTTTTTCGAAAGTTCTAAAAATTTTAATAATTTGAAAAATATTTATATTTTCTTTATATAAGAGAGCTTTTTTTGAAAAATACTTAAATTTTCACAAATTACCGTATTTTTTCGAAAATACTCAAATTTTAAAATTAGCATAATGGGTATCAAACGAAGCGAAATTAAGTTTACTTTTCCACATCATTAGAGTTGATTTTTGTAAAAAATTAAAAATTCCACAAAATACCGTATTTTTTGAAAATACTCAAATTCTTTAAGGTACAATAAGGGTGTCAAACGATGCAAAATGTTGTATGAAGCATGTACAATTTACCTTCGTTTGATACCCATATGCATATTTTGAAAATTGGAGTACTTTCGAAAAAAAGGGTAATTGGTAAAAAATAGTATTTTCCGAAAAAAAAACTTGAATAAATTGAAAAAGAACGCATAATTTTCGCTTCGTTTAAAATTCATAATTAGAAAATTTGAACACTTTCGAAACAATACGGTAGTTTAATAATAAATTTTAATAAATTGATTAAGCATACATAATTTCAATTTGAATGTATGTATGAAGCATGCAAAATTTATTTTCGTTTGATACCCATATGCATATTCTGAAAATTTGAGTATTTCGAAAAAAGGACGGTAATTTGTAAAAAAATATTTTTTTTCCGAAAAAACATAAAAACATTGAAAAAGCATACACAATTTCGTTTCGATTGATATCCATAATTGAAAAGTTTGGATACTTTCGAAAAAAAGGGAATTTGTGAAATTTTTGGTATTTAAAGAAAAACTTTAATAAATTGATGAAGCATACAAAATTTCAATTTGAAAGTATGTATGAAGCATGCAAAATTAATTTTCGTTTGATACCAATATGCATATTCTGAAAATTTGAGTACTTTCGAAAATAGTAAGGAAATTCGTAAAAAAGATATTTTTTTCCGAAAAAAAAACATAAATAAATTGAAAAAGCATACACAATTTTGCTTCGTTTGATATCCATTATTAAAAAAAATTTGTACTTTCGAAAAAATACAGCAATTTATAGAAATTGTAGTATTGCGTTAAAAATTCCGCTTAGATATCTTTAATTTGAAAATTTGAGTACTTCAAAAAAATACAGTAATTTGTGAAAAATGTTATATTTTAATTTATTTTTTTTTTTAAATAAATTCAAGAAGCATACATAATTAAACTTCGGACTCCTAGGTTCGAGCAGAAACTTGCAATAGAGACCACAAAAGACCCGGGGGTCGTTAATGTGGATGGTTTGATTGATTTGACATAATTTCAATTCGTTTGATACCCATATTGCAAATTGTGCAATTTAATGCAAATTAATAAACTCAAGAAGCATACATAATTTCAATTCGTTTGATACCCATATTGCAAATTGTGCAAATTTGAGTATTTTCGTAAAAAATCGGTGTTTTGTGAAAATTTTTGTATTTTAGACAATTTCACTTCGTTTGATACCCATATGGCAAATTATGAAATTATGAGTATTTTCGAAAATAATGCGGTTTTTTGTGAATAATTTCAAGTACATTTTAAAACATTGAAACTTTTTACATTTTCAATAAAATATATTTTGAGTAGAAGCATTGAAAATTCAACATGATATGATTGAAATAATCGAGTTTAGAAAGATAAAAAAAGTTATTGGCGATAAGATTATCGCCGAGAGAACTATCGAAATAACAATGACGATAACTAAAGTAAGTTTAATTTCACGATTTCGCGGATATCGTGAAATCCGTGAAATTTGTCTTTTTCCGCGAAATTCCGTGAAATTTGTGTGAGATTCAATTCAATTCAATTCAATTCGGTTTTATTTGTGAATAATCAATTTACAATGAGTTCATTTAGGTACACAACAGAGTTTTGGTGTTCCTTTCAGCTGTGATTTATATCGTAATTAAATCGAAAAATTATTTCTTATAACTATGGAATAGACAAGAGTAAGAAAAAGTTATTTTGTGTGAAACTGTTAAGATTTTTCTTAAAATGATGTTTCGAACTCAAATAAGAATAATAATAATCTTATGAAATACTGTAGAATTAAGCGAATGAATACTCTTGCTACTCTTGGGTTATTGACGATTTGACGATTTCGAGGAACGCGTGAAATTCGTAAAATTTATCAATTTTCTCAAATATTTTTTTTTTTCAAAGGACCTTGTGATGGTTACTCTAGGTTAGTTTTGTTATACTTTCATTCGCCGTAATAAAATTTTTACTGCTATTTTATTTGAAAGGATTAGTTTCATGTGAAATTAAAAGAATCAAGCTTTGTTTAATTCAAATTAAAATGAAGGGTATTTTTATCTTTGAAATCATTTTTTTCGAGTCCTGTTTAATTATAACGATATTTGATTATTTGGGTGAATTTTGAATTTTTCTTTTAATTCAATTCGGTTTTATTGGTGAATAATCAAGATACAATTCGTTTTTTTGTTGTAATTCATAACCGAGTTTTGGAGTTCCTTTCAGCTGTGTGTTGCATCATAATCCATTTTGGAACAATTATTTCTATAACTAAAGCACTAACAAGAGCAAGAAAATTAAAAAAAAATCTTGCTAAAAATTTCATTTTGAATATAAATGTTGATTTCGTTACAAATATATAATTTTTGCACATTGATTTGAGATTTAAATTTGAATAGGGAGATTAAAACTTTTAAAATTATTTTTCATGTGCTAAATGTCGCAAAAATTCAAATTATTTTACTCATTTTGGCTGGACAAGATTGTTAAATCTTGCTTTGATATGAAATTCAATATAATGAAGTAATTCAGCGAAAACTTTTCAGCTTTATTAGTCAAATATTAAAAAGCAGGACAATTAATGAGAATACGCATGCCCGACATTTTGTTTCAAAATTTATATATAGAGCCCATCCATAAACCAGTTGAAATCCTTTTGGAAAATTAGGAGATTTTTTTTGTGTCTGGTTCAAATTTATTGAAATTGTTTTTAGTTTATTTAAATAATATATAATGAAGCATAAAAAGCAGTTTGATGTGATTTCAACATAAGATTTTCAGAGTTATTTTAACATTTTTCACGTTCCGCGAAATTTGCGTAAAATTTGGTAGTTTGAAATTGAGGTCCCCGCGGAATTTGCAATTTTCGAGCGTTAAAAATCACTAAGCCTGTTCATAACATAGGGGAAATTCTCGTATCTTTGGCAGGTTAATCACTCGCACCTAATTCCATCCAATTTGCTGATTTTCACTATTTAAACAACTAAATATGCAAAACTTTTGATATAAACTTGCTTGCTCATTTCTTATTGAGCTATTTATCACTCGATTTCAGTTGAAAACGCTTTTAATTAGCTTTAATTGAATGTCTTACCTGAAAGTTCTTACCTGCCAACATTAGAGGCACGCTGGAGTTAGATGCTGTTCCCCTACTTCTCGTTTGCTCAACAAAACCAAAAACATACATGAGTGAATATTAGCAAAAAATCTTCTTGTCATTAGTTCCGACAACCACATGCCAACACCCACAAAGCTACAGACTGGAGTCCGTCCGAAAATAACGCAAAACGGTTAGCGTAAAATTTTAGTGTAATGGTTCTTTGTAGAACCTCCGATACTGACCAATGTTATTCAGCAAGTGCAATGCAGCAATGCAAATGCTATATAAATTCAATATAAATTGATAAAAAAAAGTATGTTTATTTTTCATAAATCATATTACTCAACACCGTACATAACAATCATAATGTGTCCTTGGAACCTCCAAGCAAATTGAAAAAAAAAATCCCTTCACTGTAGCTAGCGGAAAAACGTCACACAATCATTCAAATTTCCCAGTAGAAGATGCAACAGTTGAGTGCATAGTTTTACTCCATCCACGACCATCCATTATTCAGCAGCTCTCCGCTCTCATCACAACAGACCCACTCATCCTTTGCCCTCTCCCCCACTCTGCCCCTCCCCCCCTGTCCCACAAAAGTGGGCCAAACAATAAATCAATCCACCCAAAACTAGCCGACGAGGTCGGCCGCCGGAAAATTGCTCCACTGGCACCTTCTCCGCGTGATGTGTGACACTCTCTCTGGTTTTTTTCTTTCTTTCTATCTTTCTCCCTCTGCCTCTCTCTCACTGCCACACACACACACTTTGCGTTTTTCCTGCCTCAATTTTCACGGTTCACGTTTTCACTCTCGACAAAGTCAACATTTTTTCTTTCTCTCTCAGTTCTATTTGCATTTTCCCCGATGTGTGTGTGTGTGTATGCGCGAGCAGGAGAGTGAGGAAAATCACAATCTACGACGGTCAGTTCGGTTGACTTACGAAAACAAGTGATAAGGAAGTAAGAGAAGAGAGGGAGAGTAAGTGTGCGAGAGCGTATAGTCATCAATGATGATTGTGGTTATGGTTTTGGTGAGAAGATGGAAATTGAGAGTTAATGGAAGGATTAAATTTCTCGATAACAGAGTGAGAGCGAGAGATTTTTTGGGAGGAATTTGAAAGGTACCGGTACATGGTGATTGTTTGTTCGGCAGCACTGTGTCATTCATGAAATTATTATTACTGATTTTGAAATGTTAAAATTGAGTTTGGATTGTTAAAATTGAGTCAGGAAAATATAACACATCAAAAAAAAATGGAATAACCAAAAAATATATTAAGACTCGAAAAAAATTGTGCTTGAATAGAGAAGAAGGGATATGAAAAAAAATATTTGCAGCGGCCTCATTATTTTAGAATTTTTTGAAGGAGGAGGGAGACAAAAAGTTTAAATAAAATTTACAATGGCCTGATACAAACACTAACAAAAATTGAAATATAATTTAACAAAAAAATCTTATGATCGAAACAATCCTAAAACTTCAAATATCGTTTTTTTTGTATCAATAACGTCTTAAACTTGTACAACTAGAAACTGTTTTCCGTTTTTTTCCACATAAAGAGTTTTTAAATAATCTTATTATCAATGTTTTTGAAATAATAGTAAACTAACTTTTGAAATATTTAAAAATTTGTGGAGTCGGAGTCGGAGCCAACCATTTTTTGAAAGCTGGAGTCGGAGTCGGCTAGAGTTGGTGGGCCGGAGTTGGAGTCGGAGTTTGAGTCGGAGTCAGAGTCGGCTAATCCCAGAAAGCCGGAGTCGGAGTCGCTTGAAATATGACCCGACTCCGCAACCCTGAATATAACACATAAAAAAATAAAAATTAGATGTTTTAATCAATCAAATTCCGTGTAATATTTTGTTCGGTATAGTCCTCATTCATAAATAAAACATTGCCGAAGATACTAAACCTAAATTCCTTCTAAAGATTTGTATTTGGTATTTGGAGTTATCAGTTTTTTACAGAAGCATTACTGTATTGAGCACTCTAGGATATTTTTAGTCAATTTTTTTTTTGAAAATAATTAGCTATCGATAGATTTGGGATCACTTCTTCGAAGATTTTACTTCTTGCCCTAAATCATGAATTTTTTCAAGGTTCGCATTAAGTTGGACGTATAAACGTGTGTTTAGCTTTGAATATTGAAAGAGTGCTGAATGTTTTTTGAATCCAGGAATATCGTTTTAACCGTAAATAGTTCAGTTTCTTGCAAACCCTTAAAAATGATGCAATAATGTTTGAGCCACAACATGACTTTTCAAGGCAAATTTCATGAAAAAAATATGAACAAAAAAAGCAATCGTTCCAAAATTAAACAGTAGATCCGGGTTCGCAACGACTGATTATTTTTTAATCTTTCTGGTGAAGTAGAGAAAATCTGTTTTTCTTTTTCGACAAGACTGCTCGCCAAAACCAGAAAGATTAAACAGTAGATCTTATTTACAAAAAGTCCATTTGTGAAAAGAACGCATGAAAATTCTAGCAAAGAATAATAAATTTTTGACTTTCTCTCAATGGTGCTCTATCTTCTCTCTATCCCCTCTCTATCTCTCATTTTGTGTTTCTCACGCAAAGTAAGTGTAGATCCGCTCAGATAGGACACGCTTCCAGGTTACTTTTTGTTTTGAAAAAGTCACGTAATGAAAAAATGCCAAATTCTTTCGTTTTCGAAATCCATGGTTGATCAAGTTTGATTCAAGTTATCCATTCCTGAACATCTTTCCTGATGAAAACTTCCTTCAAATAATAAAAACATAAACACTTTATTTGAGTCAAAGAGTTTTAAAACTACAGTTTTATAAAAATGTTTATGTTTATTTAAAAAACATATTTAACACAACGTTTATTAAAAAAAACCCCTATTTATGTCACTAACTATCTACTGCCAAACTTTAATAATATTTGTTATTTGTAATCAGGAAGTTATTTTCTCAATATTTTCAGCAAATTTTACTTTTTTTGTTGTTAGTTTTGTCTATAAATAATAAAAATTTTTACTTGCATTTATTGTGTTTAGGATTTTTTTTATTTGTAGTTCAAACGCTTTGAAAATTATCATTCACGGTTGACCATGTGTCGGCTATGTTCGCATTAGAAAAATAACTAAATTTAAATCATCAACTAAAACTGGTTTAATACATCTGAATTCTAATTATTCCGATTTATTTTTCTACTACCTTAAGGGGTTACGTACATCGATGCCTCTTTGCTCTCTTATGCTAATTAGATAGTAAAACTAGCAACAAGACTAGCAAGCTTAGTACAAGAGAGCACAGAGGCATCGAAATGTATTTTTTTATTAAATCCACTTTAAAGATGATTTTTTATCACTCCTGAATTCATGATTCATGAAGATATTTCATTATTTAACTGAGTGAGAGACGATTTTAACTCTACATTTTGCCTTGCGAAATGTGAAATGTCAAACTTTTTCTTCGATTGCCTCTAAACACCGACTTGATTTACGGGTGCCACGAAATCTCGAGATGGGATGGACCAAAGCGGCTGAAAATCCCGTGTGCATGCTGAAGATGGATTTTTAAATTTTCCTTTTTTAAAACATTCTAAAATCAAAAGCTGATTTTTTTATTTACAAAACAAAAAAATATGTTTACCTACATTTTTGCCGATTTACATGTACGTAACTCCTTAAACCTTTTCTTCAAACTCCAGTCAATATCATTTACCTATATTATGTTTTTCAAAATTTTCCATAATCATTTCTATTTTTTGTGTTTTTCGCATTTTCAAACGTTAACCTCAAGAAGATCGCAATTTGCTAAAAATATTGCTTTAATTTTGGACTGATTAATTGGCAAAAGGTTGTTTTGAGACCACTTAAAAAAAGTTTTGGCAATTCCGTCGTAAAATTACTTATTTTTTCTGTCATTCTTGAACGACGAAAAAGCCTACTTTTCTGTACCAAAAACAACAGAATCGAATAGTAACACATTTCAACATAAATGCTAAAAAGTTCTACTTTTCAGCACTGAAACGGAGGCTTGCACTTGTTTCGAAAAGCAAGACTTTTAAACTTTTTTTTCTATTGAAACGGTTAATTGACAAAAATACATGGAAATTTTACTTTTAATTCCACTCAAAGAGTGTTTTCGGAGTTGCAAAAATGTTGTATGGAACTCGTTGCAAAGCATGATTTTTTCAGCACTCATCGTATTTATGCAACTCGGTGAACCTCGTTGGATATACGACTCGTACTGAAAATATCTTCTTTTTGTAACTTGTTGCATAAACTTGAGATCTTTGTTTATTTTATTTCTTATAATAGACAAATCAAAATCGAGTTCGAAACAAAAATAAATCTGGACATCATTAGGTAAAAAATGAATTGAGTATGTTCCAAAACTACGGGTAAAATTAGTTTTTGAGGCAAAATAATGTTTGTCAGAAGACTATTTAGGACAAAAAAATGGCATAAGGGACCATCCATAAACCATAAATTTCCCTCCCTCCCTCGTGGACAATTTCCATACAATACTTATCTTTTTTGTATGGAGCGTTGGCAAATGTTTAACCTCTCCATCAATTTTCTACAATATATTGTGTTAGAGCACAACCTTGAAATTTAAAGATTTTTTATTTTTAATTTCGTTCGTAAAATAAGTGAATGTCACAAATTTATTTTAACAATAAAACATTTCAAAATTAATATCCATGTGTTTCTTAAAAAAAACTACAAATCAAAATAAATTGACAGATTTTTTTAAGGAACACCCTAGTAACATTTTAGGTTTTAAGTAGGCCATAAAAGCCTTTTTAGCCCATATGAGGGTTTTCAGAACCATGATAAAACCTGTAAGTTTAAAAATATTACTAGGGGCAGATTATTATGATTAATATTTCCTAATTTTTGTGCTGTTACGCAATATATTTTAGAAAATTGAGGGGTAAGTAAAACATCTGCTGAGCTATACGGGACTTTCTTACTTAAAAACGTGATATCTCGAAAAGTATGGAATTTACTCTGAGGTTTTGATTGAATTTATTTCAAAAAACTCTCAGCAATCGAATGTAACCGTAAGTTCTCGTTCAAACGGTTAAAAATGCATTTCAAAACTTCAAGCGCAAAATGTTCATATCTGGCAACACTGTACGAAAATTTTGAGTACGCCATTGGATTCTAAGTCAAAAAATCTTTAAATTACCATACCCAAAAGTAAAAATATTCGTTTTGTTTTCTCTTTGAAAAATGCATTCTAAATATGAGTTTTTTTTCAAAAATTTAAGAAAAAGATAGGGTTGTAAGAGGCGTGGGCGTGAACCAAATTTCACCAAACTTGGGATTCTTTATTTTTGAGGCAAACAGAACTCGACGCGTGATCATTTGGGTGGAAATGACACTAGAGCATTTTCTTTATTTAACACCCAAAATTCGTTTATTTTTAATCTAGTGATTAAAAAAAGGGCTTTTAATGGAGACTGGTGGAATAGTTTATTCAAATGAAAATAATTTTCAAAATGTTCAACAGTCACAACAAAAATCATTGCTCCACTAGGGAGATCGATCTGACCATGCCAATACGTGCTGTAACTTTCATCAAAATAACTCTCTCAGCTGTGACCGCCAAAAGAGAGCCTCCCCCGACTCGAAAAGAGCGGCGAGAGCGGGCCGCTGACTGGATTTTGTAATCTTGGCGGTCAACGCGCTGGCACTTACTTCCTGGATTCTGCGGGACTCGAGCCAGAACCAGTCGGGGTGTTGCTTCCGTAGCGAGAGGACTCTTGGGAAAGTGCCGGAAGTTTTGGTAGGACGCGCTCGTTGCCCATCGGTGTCACGCGTTCGTGGTTTTCTTTTTTTTTTTACTTTCCGAAGACATTTCGGTGATCAAAAACAGCTTCCCCGCCGAGTTACGCCCGAAAGTATGCACAACCCATCAAAGTGTCGTCAGCGGCCTTAGAAAGTTTGGATTTCGACGGAACCGACGACGCCCCAAGATTTTCGCGTTGTTGTGATGTTTCTGTGTGCTTGGGAGTGTGTGTGTTTGTGTAGGAAGGTGTCCTGGCCCAACCTTTAGAGGGTGAGGAAGGGGCGGGGTAAAATGTGATTTCCCAGCGAGCGTTAGATCTGATGCTGATGATGATGATGACGTACGCTGCATAACCACAGGCGAAACCGTGGAGTACAGCGCCATCTATTGGGTGCAGCCAGTGATGTCAGCTGTGCTACGGGTTTGGGGAGGCTAAGGGTGAGAGTGCACGAGAGTGAGAGGTACTCCTGAAAGTATACGAGATTAAATCTCGACGGGGCGTAAGGATTCCTCTGGAAAGTCGTAAAATACAAATGTTGTTGAGGAAGAAAAAAAAGCGCACAAGCGGAATCAGTGCAGTGCAGCCATAAAACAAAACCTCGATACAAGTCGCCGTGCCGTGTAATCCGTCGTCGAGTCGAGTTATTCCATCAAAACGTGAAAAAAACGAGAGGAAAATTCACATAAAACTCAGCCAGAACACACAAAGTCGTCGCTGGGATATTGTGGCGCGCGCTCTGTGAAACGACACAACGTGGAAGTGTAACAAGCAAAAAATACACTCGAAAAGCGAGATATAAATCGCTGATGGAACCGGTTCCGCGGTATTCTAAAAGAAGAAGAAGCCAAATAAAGTGAATCGCGTCAAGACGCGTTCAACAAATAGCAATCGAAACAAGGAAAAAACCCATCAACACAAAAAAAAAAGAAATAAAACCAGGAGAAAACTTTATGAGTTGTTGTGATACAGTGGTGTGTTACGAGTAGCAAGGCAGCAGTACTGGAAGCTGTCCGGAAATTGGCAAAGTGCTTCCTCTTCTTCCGTGCTGCCAACAAAAAGTGAGTGCCGAATCCGGCGGCAAAACACAATAATCATAGCAATTGTAAGAAGTCGCACGTTTGGTGCAGACAGCAGAGTCGTCGTCGTATCCTGTTGCATAAATTTAGGGGGATCGTGAATTTTTATAGCTTGCTCGACGGAACGGAACACACGAAACAAAAGGAGTCGAGTCGAGTTATTTCAAATGTCGGTGGCTCCAGAAGGGATTGCTCGGATTTGAACCAGAAACAGCCCCGAAAGGGGGAAAAAAAGGTAAATTTTAGCTGCCAGCAATTTCGGTTTGCATTTATGTGGTGTCACACCGATAAACACCTCGTGGTTTAGGGTTTCCTAGCTTTCCGACCTAGCAGGTGACCTTTGAGGTTCTGTTATCGGGCCAATTGGAACGAGAAGAAGCACGTTTTCTGCGGGAGCACCACGGAACGAACGGAACATGTTCGTAGATGATCAGCTACCCGTAAATTGAAAACTGTCAATTCAAACCCGTGAAGGTCACCTGAAGGTCAACCATCGCCAAAGTAACTTGGATGTTGGAAACATAATCAAATTCTTGGAGCTTACAATAATGTTTTGAAAAAGTCCAAAATGTTGTTCTGTCAATCGGGGTGACATTAGGTTTAAGGGTGAGATTGGGTCATAATTCAGCATTTTTGTACGACCCAATCTTACCCCACAGACCCAATGTCACTCCTGATGCGATTATGCGACACAAATAATTCACAATTTTAATGCGATTGAAAATGTTCTTAAAAAATTTCTGATAATCTGATATAAAACATATTTTTTTTACTAAAATAGAAAACTGTAAAGATAACATAAATAAAAGTATTCCAAATTAATTTAAAAGACATAACACGTATTTGTTTATTGGCTGATCCTCAAACGTATTTGGCACTCGGGTTCAAACTCAAGGCATTAGGATTAGGAATCTGTGTAACTAACGTGTGATTAAGGCAGAAATCGGAGAAAAATTTAGCAAAAAAGGCAATTTAGAGCAAAACTGTCAAATTTCAATGGACAAATAAGTGTTTTCTGATACTAAATGACGAATGTGTCTTAAAAAACTTCAATTGAAAAATTTATTTTACTGTAATTTCATTTCTTTCGCACAAACAATGGTTCACACACGCTTAGATGAGTTTTGAATTCGGCCTGCCATTTTAAATCTTTTAGCACCCCTGTTTTGGAACATATTTTTTCTATTAGAGCGTTTTTTGATTAATTTTTTGATTTTATTTTTTATGCGTAACGTTATAAAAGAACGAAAATTTGCAAAAAATAACTGTTATGTATCTATTTTGCCGAAGATACCAAATCAATGCTCAAAGAAGCCATTTTGCATCATTAGTTCGTTCATATAATTTTCCATACAAATTTGGCAGCTGTCCATACAAAAATGATATGTGAAAATTCAAAAATCTGTATCTTTTGAAGGAATTTTTTGATTGATTTGGCGTCTTCGGCAAAGTTGTAGGTATGGATATGGACTACACTGAAAAATTTTTTATTGGTTATTTTTAATTTCACTTTTTGTCATTTAAACTAGATTTGCAAAAAAAAAACAGTTTATTTAATTTCTTTTATTTTTTGACATGTTTTAGAGGATATCAAATGCCAACTTTTCAGAAATTTCCAGAATGGGTAAAAAAATTTTGACCGAGTTATGATTTTTTGAATCAATAAATATTTTTACAAAAAATCGAAATATTGTTCGAAACTTTGCTGAAGACACCAAATCGATCAGAAAATTCCTTCATAAGATACAGATTTTTGAATTTTCATACATCATTTTTGTATGGACAGCTGCCAAATTTGTAAGGAAAATTATATGGACTAACTAATGATGAAAAATGGCTTTCTTGGGCATACCGAAGGCACCAAAAAGGTTTCAGCCGGATTAAAAAATACAGAAATTAAAAATTACAGAAAACAGGCCGATCCCGTACAGAACTGCTCTTATATAGAAATTTCCAAAAACTGCAAAAAAAACTATTTTTTAAAACATTTTTATTTTTAAAACCGCTGTATCATCACAAGGATTGGACAAAGAAGAATGGTCAATATGGAGACTTTTATGTAAAATTGTCTAGGGAATTGATTCCCACTATCAGTTTTTGTAGTGCGTCTTTTCCGAGAATTCCCGGGATAAAAATCCCGGGATTTTTCCACAGCGGGAATTCCCGAATCCCGGGATTTTTTTATAATTTGTCCCGGGAATTCTTGAAATTGACAAAAAAAAAATCTAATTTTTTCGCGAAAATATATTTTTTTGTAGAAATACATAAAAAGTTGTTAAATTTGAGTTTACAGATTTCGAAAATTCCTAGTGCTTTATATATTTTTTTATTTATCGCTCTGTATTTTTAAATAGACTACTAATTACATTTATGAATAAAAATAATTTTAAAAATTGGAAAAATATATTAATCTATTCAGACTTTAGTCCCGGTTTTCCCCAGTTGACCATAGCAGAATAAAAAACAAAAAAAAAATAATTTGTTTTAAGGGGTTACATGCATCTAGAAAATGCAAAAAAACTTATTACAGATTTTTTTAAATCCGCTCACTCCTTTAAGTGTAAGAGACGATTTAAGCACAAAATTTTGCCATGCGCAAAGCAAACTGTCAAACTTTGTGAACATTTTTTTCTTAAGATAGGATAGGCCAAATCGGCTGAAATTGGGGAGAAGACTCACAAGACCTCACGTGTGCATGACTTTTTTGAGTATCGGCCTTCGTCAGGCACACGGAACCAGTTTAACGAGTGTTCACCAAAATTATGAGCCGATTTGGTCAAAGCAGTGTTGAGATATCGTGGCACCCATTTTTTAAACTGCCAACTTCAAATTGTTATATCTTGGCAATGGTACAACCAAAAGTTTTCAAATTTATTTTGTTGATAGATGAAAATATATATTTTAATGTCTTGAAAATAGATTTGAAAAAGTTTAAATGTGTTCTCGTTCCAACCTCTGACATTTATGGCGATTTACATTTATGTAAGGCCTTAAGCTATTTAAAAGCTGTCGTATATGTTTAGATTGAAGTGAAGATTATCACCAGTTAATATAATTTTTAGCTTGAAAACAAAACAAATATAATAAAAATATAAATTTTATAAATGTTTAAATAAAATCCCGGGAAATTCAAAACCCGGGAAAATTGGACGCCCTAAGTTTTTGAACATTTTGAGGCTTAGACCACTTTTCAAAATAACAGTTTTAGTGAACGATTTTTGTATTTTTTAAGGAGGGACATACCATCATGTAATACTCGTGGGTCTTTTTGTAACATTTTTGGCTATTTCCTCAAAAAAATCGTGACATCACCTTAAAATTTAACTTAAAACTTAAAAATTTGAAAATCTCAACGGCTTGGAGACAGAGTTATTTTTAAATTATAAAATACAAATATATTTAAATATCTCACGCTCATCTCAAATGACATTTTTTAGTACAATTAGCTCCATATACAGCAGTTGCATTTGAAAAGAGCCTAAACCGAAAAAAAAGTTCTCCGATCGGGCTCAAAATTTTCCTTGGCCAAAACAATTAGACCCGTATTTTTTTGTTTGGCCATTAGGGTTACCTACATCGTGCTAGGGTGGTTCAAAAAATGGCAATTTTCGTCATTTTTCTCAAAAACCTCTTTTTTCAAAAAATCATATCTCCGCGCCATTTCATCCGATTTAGCTGTCCTAGACGCAAAAAAAGGTGAGTTTGGCTATTTGGGAAAAATAGTGAGAAGTTTCAAAAATCTAGCTTAACATTTCAAAAAGTCGCATGAAAACTTAAAATGGCGTTTTGACCGTATCTGGACCAAAAAGCCTATGTCTGAAAATATTTCTATCGGATTCCTCGGAAAATTTCACATATTTTTCAAAAAATTGGCGATGTCGAACCGTACGTTTTGGAGATATGATTTTTTGAAAATAAAAACTGAGTTTTTCGACGCGCCACGCGCAAAAACGGGAAAATGACGAAATCGGCAAAAAATTAACTTTTTTCACTAAAACTGCGATAACTTTAAAATTTCAGCGATGACCTATAGATGGTTGGGTATCTATAGACCATAACATCTATAGGTCATCGCTGAAATTTTAAAGTTATCGCAGTTTTAGTGGAAAAAGTTGATTATTTACCGATTTCGTCATTTTCCAGTTTTTGCGCGTAACGCGTCGAAAAACTCAGTTTTTATTTTCAAAAAATCATATCTCCGAAACGTACAGTTCAACATCGCCAATGTTTTTAAACGCTATGTGAAATTTTCCGAGGAATCCGATAAAAATATTTTCAGACATAGGCTCTTTGGTCCAGACACGGTCAAAACGCCATTTTAAGTTTTCATGTGACTTTTTCAAATGTTAAGCTAGATTTTTGAAACTTCTTACTATTTTTTCCCAAATAGCCAAACTCATCACCTTACTCTTGAGTCTAAGACAGCTAAAATCTGATGAAATGGCGCGGAGATATGATTTTTCGAAAAAAGAGGTTTTGCGAAAAATGACAAAAATTTCCATTTTTTGAACTACCCTAGCACGATGTAGGTCACCATAATGGCCAAACAAAAAAATACGGGTCTAATTATTTTGGCTAAAGAACCTCTAGAAAAATTTTGAGCCCGATCGGAGAACTTTTTTTTTCGGTTTAGGCTCTTTTCAAATGGAATTGCTGTATACATAAAAATTGCTTATATAGGCCTAGGATAAAAAGTCTAAAAGTATCATTAGATTTGGAGAGGTTCGGGTACAAAAGTATCAGACAAATTCATGATTTCAGCTGGAATTGCTCTATTTTTACAAGTTGGAACAACCGACACGATCTAGCATTCCCGATTAAACAAAATATTATATCGTGTTATTTGGACCCTTCTCAAGAAACTTTGAACGTTGAAATTGAAATCTAATTGGTTTGATTTATTTAACGGCTTTTTTGAAATGGTATGCTAGAGCACCATTAGACAGTAGGAGAGCAAACATTTTTAAGGGCTGATTTTCCAATGTGCTTTCAAATCAATAGTTTTATGACAAAAAAGTTTGAAATAATCAGTTTAGTGTTTGTAATGCCAGTCAATAAACATGTTGTAATTTTTTCTTCTTCTGATATTTTTTTTATTATTTTTCAGCTGATTTTTTTTAATAAAACTTTGATGAATACTTTTTGCTTCAAATTAAAAAAAAATACTCGTAATTTTATAAACAACAATTCCCCACGAAAACAGCAAGGCCAAAAACAAAAGTGCTTCGATTTGGCTCAAAATTGGGCCCGTATTTTTTTGTTTGGTCACACAGCATTTAATATTGTATGAGAAAACGTGTACACAAAAAGCATGTACAAAAGAAAAAAAAGGTTTGCATACCTAAAAAATAACATCAATTTGGTGAGAGTCATATACAGATTACCAATTACACGCCCCAACCATCTCGGCTATCTCACCGTCTTGTAATATTTGGTTCAACGCCGATGTACGTACGTGTCCCGTACACCGTTTTTTTCATTTGTACATGCTTTTTGTGTACCCGTTTTCTCTTACAATATTACATGCTTTTGCTCACAAAGGTGATGTGATGCAATTTTACACAGAATTTTTTTACTGTACATTAGAGTGACCTACGCCGTGCTAGGATTGTAAAAAAATGCGATTTTCGATGATTTTTGCAAGAACCACTTTTTTTCAAAAAATCATAACTTCCCTCCATTTCAACTGATTTTAGCGGCTATTAAGGAAAAATATCTTGATGTTTCCAAAATCTAGCCTGACCTTTGAAAAGGTCGAATGAAAACTTAAAATGCCGTTCTGAAGGTCTCTCTTAAATCTATAATTTAGGATTGATTGATTTTTTTGATCCAGTTAAAAAATGCTACTGCAAAAATAATAAAAGGCCTTATCAAAATAAAAATGATGCTCTCCTACATCTGCTAACCCAACCTTAAAAAATATCTCCAATCACAATGCTTTGAATAAACCGATCCGAATAATCGTGTAAAACAAATTGGCTGCTGAAATCTGATCCAGAACTCGCCGCTGCATAGTTAATTAATAAGAACAACTTAATTCCGCCCCAGACCGAACCCAACCGAACCAAAAATTCATTTTATCACTGGATCGGATCAACTAAGTCCCCCCCCCCCCGAAACGGAGTTTTATCGGAGCTATGAATTTTAATGATGTCCTACGGCGGGCCATCCCAAGCCAAGCCAAGACACAATTCGGTGGAACGTGCCCGCTAGCACTGCTGCTGCTGCGTGTTACCCTTCGAAATTTTTGCCGACTATCCGCAATGAATAAGTAAGAGAGGAGCTGCAAAAGTTTGCTTTTGTTACAGAAGCCTTTCGCCGGGGGGCAAGTCAGCAGTGGGCGGTGCAGGTTGAAATTTGCATATTTTTACGACTCGGGCGACACCTCCCTCGCCCTCCTCCTACAAAGAAGGCGCGGCGACCGGGAACGCCTTTCCGACGTCCTGGCCGGACTTCCTGTTGTCACCCTTAGCACTGGTATTATCTGCGGGGAGCTTGGTTTGGACGATTTTTTTTTTCTGGAGGGACATCTAGTTAGATGAATTTAGTAAAAAGAAATGCCCGGATTTGCTCAATTCGGTCTGGGTTGAGGTTAAAGAGTATAAAATTATTGATTAAATGATACAAAATTCTAGGGTTTAGCGAATCCAATCAAAAACTTCTTCAAAAAACAGATACTTTCTTATCACAGCGTTCCTGCCCACAACTCTAGCACCTTTATCGCCACGGCAGTAAATTGGTAGAAAAACACATAAATCAGTGCGGCAAACCTCCCCTGCTGAGCTCGTTATTTTCCCATTATCCTGCTAAAACAACCAGCTTTTAGTCGTAACAAATGAGTAAAATTATCATCTGCTGCCACACTGCCGGTGTTTTTTTTTCCCTCTCTCTCGATTTCTTCTTTTGCCTTTCACGGCTAGGGACGAGACCAACCCTCCCCTCCCCCTCCACCCAAAAAAGGGGTGTAATCAACCTGCTACCTGTGCCGGGTAAGCGTGCAAGGCCCAGGAAAGCGATTAGCATTTATTTACTACTCTCTGCCACCTCACCTTTCCGCGAAGCAAGCTGGCAGGATAACACGGAGTCCTTTTTTTTGTGTCCCAGCAAGGCGACCGACGCGATGTTCCAGCGAGCGAGTTCGCCTATTAGAAAGGCTAATCAGGTTTTGGTTTTTTGTACTGCTTTACTTTTGCTGTTCCAGCTGATTGCCGGATCAACTCTGATCGTTTTGCACCCTTCGACAAAGTTATGCGAAATTGAATTTGACTACAGACATCTCACACTTGGATGATTCTATGACAATTTCCGGAATTCCATTTCCCGGAATGGACGTTTTCCGGAATGGACATTATCCGGAATGGACGTTTTCCGGAATGGACATTATCCGGAATGGACGTTATCCGGAATGAAATTTCCCGGAATTGACGTTTCCCGGAATGGACATTTCCCGGAAAATTAGTTTTTTTATATTACCTGATATGAGAATGAATGGAATCTTGCCTACTCGCTTACTTGTGGTTAAGAATTATTTAGTTTGTTTCACCTAGTCACATTGAAGGAACTCGATATTTTGAAAATAATATGAATATAAATACATGAATGATAAAAAGAAAGTGAAATGATCGGACATGAACAATAGAAGCAAGCGTTGACTATTGAAACAATACTTTATCAACCACCACGAGATGTAACAATGTAGATCGATAGATATTATACAAACGCTAGATGTTTTTAACATTCTTTCAATGTGTTGTTATGTAAGAATTTTCCCTTCTTTTGTTAATCATTTGACTTATGTGACTAAATTCTACCAAATTTTACTATAAAGCAGAATGATTATTTTCAAAGAAGGGAAATCCTCAAGAAAATAAAAAGCTTTTCAGAAAATCAATGTGTAATGTGGCTTGTCAAGAAAATAAATAGCTTGAGTGTATTTATAAAGAATGAAAAACCTCAAGGAAGTACACATTATACATTGATTTTCTGAAAAGCTTTTTATTTTCTAGAGGTTTTCCCTTCTTTGAAAATAATCATTCTGCTTTATAATAAAAATTGGTAGAATTTAGTCACAAAAGTCAACTGATTAACACAAGAAGGGAAATCTCTTACACGAAATTCCATCACATCGATTAAAGATCGTGTATTTTTAAAGAAGGGAAAACCTCAAGAAAATACACATTATACTGTGTTCTTCTGATAGCTTTTTTCTTGAGATTTTCCCTTCTTTAAAAATACACGATCTTTCATCAAAGTAATGGGATTTTATGTAAGAATTTTCCCTTCTTTTGTTAATTCTACTAAATTTCAACTAGTTTTTCGTTAAGGAGCTCTGCACTATAAAGAAGAATGTTTTTTTTTAAAGAATTGAAATCCTCTAGAAAAAAAAGCTTTCAGAAAATCAATGTATAATGTGTATTTTCTTGAGGTTTTCCCTTCTTTAAAAATACACGATCTTTAATCGATGTGATGGAATTTCGTGTAAGAGATTTCCCTTCTTGTGTTAATCAGTTGACTTTTGTGACTAAATTCTACCAAATTTTATTATAAAGCATCATGTTTATTTTCAAAGAAGGGAAAAACTCTAGAAAATAAACAGCTTTTCAGAAAATCAATGTATAATATGTACTTCCTTGAGGGTTTCATTCTTTAAAAATACACTCAAGCTTTTTATTTTCTAGAGGTTTTCCCTTCTTTGAAAATAATCATCCTGCTTTATAGTAAAATTTGATAGAATTATCCACAATAGTTAACTGATTAACACAAGAAGGGAAATCTCTTACGCGAAATCACATCACATTGATAAAAGATCGTGTATTTTTAAAGAAGGGAAAACCTCAAGAAAAAAAAATATAACCGGCTCCGTGGCTTAATGGTTACGGCTTCTGTCTCCCAAGCAGAAGGTTCAGGGATCAAATCCCGGTCGGTACCTTTGAAATTTGGAATCAGGAATTTGAATATGAATAAAAACTAAAATGAATCAGATGGGATTCGAACTCACACCTTTGGATTGGTGGTGGTCTGGGACGCTAAGCAATCGGCCATCAGAAGGTTTACAAAAGTAAACTGACTAACAAAAGAAGGAAAAATTCTTAAGAAACAACACATTGAAAGAATGTTAAAAACATCTAATATCTATCGATCTACATTGGAACCATCCATAAACCACGTGGACACTTTAAGTTGTTTTTGTATGGACTATTGTCCACGGGGGGGGGGGGGGGGGGCAGGTTCCCAAAAAAGTGTCCACGTGGTTTGTGGATGGACCCATTGTTAGATCTCGTGGTGGTTGATAAAGTATTGTTTCAATAGTCAACGCTTGCATCTATTCCCAAGTAGCACACTTTGTTCGCCAAAAGATTTCCGAACTTGTTGTTGAACTCATTTACTATGTTTTCCCAACGTCCCTGAGAACTCTTGAACGCTGGAAAAAGCGCACGTTTTTCTGTTGTTGAACATCTCTTAACCCGTTAGAAATGTGCGTGGTTTAATTAAGTTTTACCAGCGCACGTCCTACTTGCATAGAGAACGTTTGTTGAACATGTCATAAGAACTCTTGAATATAAGATTCTGAACCGGGTTGGATAACGTCGTTAGAACCGTTTAGCAACATTCTGCCTTTAAGATTCAGGAGGGAGTTAGGCAAACATTTTTATAACCGTTCAAGAACATATCGTGGCAGACAAGAATGTTTAACAGGCTTTTCATAAAATATGTTCAAGGTGT
Organism: Culex pipiens pallens; assembly: GCF_016801865.2. NCBI lineage: Eukaryota > Metazoa > Arthropoda > Insecta > Diptera > Culicidae > Culex > Culex pipiens. The sequence continues at coordinate 19,433,498 of NC_068939.1, forward strand.
TCGCTCAAAAGTTATTTTTTCTTCATTTAATCCTTTATTTGTGAGAAATGTCGCTTTGCGATATTTAACTACCAGTTTTTTGTAATTTTTTAGTTTGGACAGGGATACGCCATTTATGAATGATGGATAATAAAAAAATATCAACCATAAAAAATCATTCAATTTCTTAATTATGCCTTTGGGATTTTTTTTTAATTATGTTTGAGTGCTAATTAACATCGCTTGCTACTACTACTACTCTACTACTGCTGCTGGTTCCCGGTGCTGCATTTTCAGGTTTCCTTTTTGTTGAAGAATGCTCAGGGCAAGTATCGAACTCAAGATCACTCCAAATGTCAAGTCCGGGCGCGCGTCTGCTTTTTTCCACGAGGGGTTATGTTGGATGAGCAGGCCTAAACGTCAATAAGAAGTCTGCGGTCATCTAGGTTTTACCAAGTTCACTAACAGTTTGCCAAAACTTCTTTCGAACATAAGCTGTTTCTATTTTTAGAACTATCCTTGCTTGTTTCGTCAACATGTCCTTGCTCGGTGTTTAGAACACGAACGCGAACTTCACATAAACAACTAGTTTATGAGAAATCCCAGCCGAAGCCAAAGGTCAAATCTACTATGTTATCACGTTTAGCAAACTGAAATGAAACATCATGTCTGCAAATGTCATTTTGCTTTTCGAGTTCTACAAGCATGTTGCATTGAGGTCAGAATAAACTGAGCAATTCTCTACGAAATCGGTCTTTTTTCTTCAATTTTAATTTTTGTATTTCTTAATCCGACTGAAACTTTTTTGGTGCCTTCGGTATGCCCAAAGAAGCCATTTTGCATCATTAGTTTGTCCATATAATTTTCCATACAAATTTGGCAGCTGTCCATACAAAAATGATGTATGAAAATTCAAAAATCTGTATCTTTTGAAGGAATTTTTTGATCGATTTGGTGTCTTCGGCAAAGTTGTAGGTATGGATACGGACTACACTGGAAAAAAATAATACACGGTAAAAAAAATTTGGTGATTTTTTTATTTAACTTTTTATCACTAAAACTTGATTTACAAAAAAACACTATTTTTAATTTTTTTTATTTTTTGATATGTTTTAGAGGACATAAAATGCCAACTTTTCAGAAATTTCCAGGTTGTGCAAAAAATCATTGACCGAGTTATGAATTTTTTAATCAATACTGATTTTTTCAAAAAATCGAAATTTTGGTCGTAAAATTTTTCAACTTCATTTTTCGATGTAAAATCAAATTTGCAATCAAAAAGTACTTTAGTGAAATTTTGATAAAGTGCACCGTTTTCAAGTTATAGCCATATTTAAGTGACTTTTTTGAAAATAGTCGCAGTTTTTTATTTTTTAAAATTAGTGCACATGTTTGCCCAGTTTTGAAAAAAATATTTTTGAAAAGCTGAGAAAATTCTCTATATTTTGCTTATTCGGACTTTGTTGATACGACCTTTAGTTGCTGAGATATTGCAATGCAAAGGTTTAAAAACAGGAAAATTGATGTTTTCTAAGTTTCACCCAAACAACCCACCATTTTCTATCGTCAATATCTCAGCAACTAATGGTCCGATTTTCAATGTTAATATATGAAACAATTGTGAAATTTTCCGATCTTTTCGAAAAAAATATTTTCAAAATTTTCAAATCAAGACTAACATTTTAAAAGGGCGTAATATTGAATGTTTGGCCTTTTTGAAATGTTAGTCTTGATTTGAAAATTTTGAAAATATTTTTTTCGAAAAGATCGGAAAATTTCACAAATGTTTCATATATTAACATTGAAAATCGGACCATTAGTTGCTAAGATATTGACGATAGAAAATGGTGGGTTGTTTGGGTGAGACTTAGAAATCATCAATTTTCCTGTTTTTAAACCTTTGCATTGCAATATCTCAGCAACTAAAGGTCGTATCAACAAAGTCCGAATAAGCAAAATATAGAGAATTTTCTCAGCTTTTCAAAAATATTTTTTTCAAAACTGAGCAAACATGTGCACTAATTTTAAAAAATGAAAAACTGCGACTATTTTCAAAAAAGTCACTTAAATATGGCTATAACTTGAAAACGGTGCACTTTATCAAAATTTCACTAAAGTACTTTTTGATTGCAAATTTAATTTTACATCGAAAAATGAAGTTAAAAAATTTTTACGACCAAAATTTCGATTTTTTGAAAAAATCAGTATTGATTAAAAAATTCATAACTCGGTCAATGATTTTTTGCACAACCTGGAAATTTCTGAAAAGTTGGCATTTTATGTCCTCTAAAACATATCAAAAAATAAAAAAAATTAAAAATAGTGTTTTTTTGTAAATCAAGTTTTAGTGACAAAAAGTTAAATAAAAAATCACCAAATTTTTTTTACCGTGTATTATTTTTTTCCAGTGTAGTCCGTATCCATACCTACAACTTTGCCGAAGACACCAAATCGATCAAAAAATTCCTTCAAAAGATACAGATTTTTGAATTTTCATACATCATTTTTGTATGGACAGCTGCCAAATTTGTATGGAAAATTATATGGACAAACTAATGATGCAAAATGTCTTCTTTGGGCATACCGAAGGCACCAAAAAAGTTTCAGTCGGATTAAAAAATACAAAAAAAATCGAATGACCGAAATCCTAGAGAACTGCTCAACTTCAAAATGAACTGTTCGTAACCCGTTGCTAGATTTGGCATTTGTGTTACACAGCCATGTTGAACAATGGTTTTTTGGTCAAAATGTGAACAATTGACCAATTTTTTTGACACTTGTTCAATAATTAACGAATAAAAACACTTATGCAGCAATTGTTGAACAACAAAATAAAGAGCGATGTTTTTCTTGCTACTTGGGTTGTTAGTGTCCGCAAATTTTACTTTCTTTTTATCATTCATGTTGTCAAAATATCGAGTTCCTTCAATGTGACTAGGTCAAACCAACGGGGTACAAACTAAATAATTCTTAACCACAAGTAAGCGAGTAGGCAAGATTCCATTAATACTCATATCAGGTAATATAAAAAAAAACTAATTTTCCGGGAAATGTCCATTCCGGGAAACGTCCATTCCGGGAAATTTCATTCCGGATAACGTCCATTCCGGATAATGTCCATTCCGGATAACGTCCATTCCGGAAAACGTCCATTCCGGATAATGTCCATTCCGGAAAACGTCCATTCCGGGAAATGGAATTCCGGAAATTGTCATAGAATCACTTGGATAATATTGGGTGATGCCTGCGCCACCTGCTGGCAAAATCGTGAAACCAACTTCAACAACTTCAACGAACAATATCGACCGCCAAACCTAGACCTGATTTTCTACAATTTTCAATTTTTTTTGTCACCCTAATGAGAAGTTAGTTGTCCTGATCGCAAATTTGAGTGGAAATTGGATTTTTCCTAAACATCTTTGGTGTTTTCGAGGTTTTCGGGTGGTTCTAGACTTCGGTGTTTCAGCAAATTGAACTTGTCTAGTTTTTTTAGGGCGTGTCAATTAAAGCAACTTTCTGAAGAATTGATTTTGCATTTTAACGTAGAAAAAATAAAATTTGGAACTAAAAAACCTCGAGAAAGCACAAGCGATATTTTATGTTCAATTTTTAAGGGAAAATTGGGCAAAAATATGTTTGTTTTTTTTTTACACTTGCGATATTTGTATTTTAAACTGAGTAATTCCTCAAGTCGACTTTTCACTGTAATCCTGGATTTGAATGAAACTTTGTTCAAGCGTCATAGCGTCAAGAGAATCTATTATGGAGCAATTCTCTAAGAAATCGGTCTTTTTAATTTTAATATTATTTTTTGCATTTTTTTTAATCCGGTTGAAACTTTTTAGTTTGTCCATATAATTTTTATACAAATTTGGCAACTATCCATACAAAAATGATGTACAGTATGTAAAAAAAGTATTTACACCCCCTGGGCACTATGCACATTTTGTGATGAAACATGGAAACAATTTAAAGTTTGACATAAACCTAGTACTACGTTTTGTTCAGAAATTCATGCCGAACATTTTGCTACAAAAAGCTTATGAAAAGATAATTTTTATAAAAAGTTATATAACTAATACTATTTCAGAAATCAAAAAAGGTGCAAAAAAAGTTTGTACACCTTTCGAAAAACTAACATAAATAATGTTATTTGTTCACAAATCACCATAAATCCATTCTCCAACTCCAAATAGGCATCCTTGACTGATTAAAAAATAATTTGGATTGAATATAAAGTTAACAAATTACTTAGTATAAAAGTTTATATATTTCTGGGAATTCTATATAAAACTTATCTAAACTTAATTTTGCAAACTTTCAATTTAACTAAGTGTCAATATATAACCATAGAATTGCTAAATAAACATTTTGGAGTGGGTATAACACCGTTTGGGGGTCTTTTACTTTTTTAACATACTGTATGAAACTCGTTTTTATGAAACTTAAACAATCTGTACCTTTTGAAGTATATTTTTGATCGATTTGGTGTGTTCGGCAAAGTTGTAGGTATGGAAAAGGACTACAGTTATGCCTTGGTTTAGCACCGCATATGGGGGATACAAACCCTAGACGTGCATAACTGAAGCACAGAGCTATGGTATTTTGGCTATAATCGAATGAAAAATCATGTAAACATAAAAAAATATATTTTTTATTGTCGGGATGATGGCAGCTATCTATTGTATTGAAAATAACATGAAAATTTTTCACAAAAATACGTATTTTTCCTGTATTATGAAAATGCAATTTTTAACTAACAAAATATTTGTTATTGCAAAATGGGTATCAAATGATCGTGTTTTGCCTTCCTCACTGAGGTAAGGCTATAATCCTGCTTTAAAAATGAACTTTTTATTAAAAGCTCGAAGACCCACCTTCATATATACATATCGACTCAGAATCGAAAACTGAACAAATGTCTGTGTGTGTGAGTGTGTATGTGTGTGTGTGTGTATGTATGTATGTGTTCAAAAATCTTGCCAAGTTTTCTCAGCACTGGCTGAACCGATTTTGATCGAACCAGTTGCATTCGACTTGGTTTTGGGTCCCATACATCGCTATTGAATTGTTTGAAGTTTCGATAAGTAGTTCAAAAGTTATGTATGAAAATGTGTTTTCACATATATTTGGATCTCACTTAACTGTATGTAAACTATGTCCGGGTCCATCATCCGACCCATCATTGGCTAGGTTATCAAAAGACGTTTCCAACGAGTCCAAAACATTGAAGATCTGGCAACCCTGTCTCGAGTTATGACCACTTGAGTGATATTTATGTACTTTTTTGAAGCCGGATCTCACTTAAATGCATGTAAACGATGTCCGGATCCATCATCCGACCCATCGTTGGTTAGGTAATCAAGAGACCTTTCCAACTAGTCCACAAAATTGAAAATCTGGCAACCCTGTCTCGAGTTATGACAACTTAAGTTATATCTGTGTACTTATTTTTCTGGACCTAAAAAAATACAGTGGACTCTCTGGCTGTCGATCTTCTCGATATCAATATTGCTCCAGCTGTCAATAAAATTTTCAGTCCCTTCAAGAAGATTGCTTTGATTTTCCGTTCTATAATTTGATAACTCCCTCTCTCGACAGTCAATATCGACATCAAGAGAGTCCACTGTAGCTGAAATATGTGTCCAAACCACTCATATAACCCATTGTTGGTAAAAAGTGAGGAAGGCATCAAACACATAGGTGGATTAAGTTAGTTTTTGTCATAAATTTCGAAAGTCATACAACTTTTTTTGAAAATACTGTAAATTTTCACAAAACTACGTGTTTTCGAAAAAATACTCAAAATTTCAGTTTGTTGCAGATGATTGTGATTTTTTTATACATTTGAGCAGTTCTCTACGGAATCGGTCTTTTTTCTTTAATTTTAATTTTTGTATTTTTTAATCCGGCTGAAACTTTTATGGTGCCTTTGGTATGCCCAAAGAAGCCATTTTCCATCATTAGTTTGTCCACATAATTTTCCATACAAATTTGGCAGCTGTCCATACAAAAATGATATGCGAAAATTCAAAAATCTGTATCTTTTGAAGGAATTTTTTGATCGAATTGGTGTCTTCGGCAAAGTTGTAGGTATGGATATGGACTACACTGAAAAAAAATGATACACGGTAAAAAAATTGGTGATTTTTTATTTAACTTTTTGTCACTAAAACTTGATTTGCAAAAAAACACTATTTTTAATTTTTTTTATTTTTTGATATGTTTTAGAGGACATCAAATGCAAACTTTTCAGAAATTTCCAGAATGGGCAAAAAATCTTTGACCGAGTTATGATTTTTTATATTTTGCTTTTTTGGACTTTGTTGATACGACCCTTAGTTGCTGAGATATTGCCATGCAAAGGTTTAAAAACAAAAAAAATGATGTTTTCTAAGTCTCACCCAAACAACCCACCAGTTTCTAATGTCGATATCTCAGCAACTAATGGTCCGATTTATAATGTTAAAATATGAAACATTCGTGAAATTTTCCGATCTTTTCGAAAAAAATATTTTCAAAAATTTTAAATCAAGGCTAATATTTTAAAAAGACCAAAAATTCAATATTACGCCCTTTTGATTTAAAACTTTTGAAAATATTTTTTTCGGAAAGATCGGAAAATTTCACGAATGTTTTATATTTTAACATTGTAAATCGGACCATTAGTTGCTGAGATATCGACATTAAAAACTGGTGGGTTGTTTGGGTGAGACTTAGAAAACATCAATTTTCTCGTTCTTAAACCTTTGCATGGCAATATCTCAGCAACAAAGGGTCAACAAAGTCCGAAAAAGCAAAATATAGAGAGTTTTCTCAGCTTTTCAAAATTATTTTTTTCAAAGGTGAACAAACATGGGCACTAATTAAAAAAAATGAAAAACTGCGACTATTTTCAAAAAAGTTACATAAAAATGGTTATAACTTGAAAACGGTGCACTTTACCAAAAATTCACTAGAACACTTTACCCATTTTTATACCCATATTGTGATAAACTGAAATTTTTAGAATTTTTTAGAAAATACGTAGTTTTGTAAAAAAATGAGTACTTTCGAAACGTATGAAAAATTACGGATTGTTTGATATCCATATTATAAAATACTGAAGTTTTGAGTGTTTTTATTCGAAAATTGTGATAACTTTGAGTATTTTCTAAAAAATGTTGATATTACATTCGCAATGTATGAAAATGTTTCGATCATTTGATACCCCTCTTCTGAAAAATTAAATTTTGAGTACTTAAAAAAATAAAATTTAAGTATTTTCAAAAAAAAAATGTGATATGACTTTCGAAATGTATGATATAATTCCGATCGTTTGATACACATATTGTAAAAAAAACTATAATTTTGAGTATTTTTTTCAAGAATATGTAGTTTTGAGAAAATTCTAAGCATTTTTAAAAAATAATTACATTCAAAATGCATGAAAAATCCCGATCATTTGATACCCAATTTGCAATAATTCCATGAGCTCTGCGCTCTGGGCCGTGCTTAACCAAGGCAGCTGAACGAATCGAAACCGGGGCATGACTGTATACTGAAAAATGATACTTAGTAAAAAAAATTGTGATTTTAAGTTATCTTTTTGTTACTAAAAACTTTTTTTCGTAAAATCGCGATAACTCGCGATGTTTATAAGCAAACCCCTTATGTCTGTATATTTTTTGTTATTGTCTGCTCTACAACTTTGTAGAACATTGTTACACTCTTAAAAAAAACCCTGCAAAGTTAGAAAAAACACGAAATTTCAAAATGAAAAACATTGTTCTAAATGAAAAAATGACCCTTCTGGGTCAATGTAGATTCGAAAAGTACATGAAATTTCCCTTAAAATGGGAGAATTTTTATAACATTTTTAGTGTTTTTTTTTCGTTGAAAAATACTTTTTTCGGAATTCTGAGTGCGCCATCAAATCGGGCGTCTAATTTTACATAAAAGTGTCTCTTTGACACCAAATTTCTACACAGTAAAAAATAGTGTAAATTTGGAAGGTGTAATTTTAGAAGGTTGAATATTACCTCTTTTATGATGTAATTTTACCTCAATTTAGACTGAAAAAGTGATATTACACCAGAAAAGATGTAAAATTACACATTTCCAGAGGTAAAATTATATCTTTTTTATGACGTAAAAGATGTACCCCTTCCCAGATGTAATATTACCATGATTTTTTTTTCTGTGTATCTCATCACCGTTTCAGGCTGCAAATTATTGAAAAACACCTCTTTTTTCTCATGTTCAAAAATGGAAGGGGTCGTACCGCCCCTTCGTCACAAGATATCAAAAACGGACCGGGGATTCGTGATCAGGGACAAAAGTTACCCCTTAGGACAAAGTTTCACGCAAATCGAAGAGGGGTCGGGGCAACTTTTCCCGTTTTCATGTGAGTTGGAAGAGAATTACCCACACTTAATTTTCAATCTTTATTTCATTCGAATCACTTTTTTGTTTTGTTTTATTTAAGGTCAAAGATTGAAAGTTAACATGTTCAACCAAGGTATAATAAACATTTGCACCCCCTAGCCCGATTCTTTAGGCAAAAAAAGTAACTAGGCAAATTTTGAGTCAAATCTGTTAAGGTTTAAGGGTCACATATGGAGAAAATCGCGAAAATGTATTGCGAAAAACATCGCTTCAGGGTTTTTGCAGCAGGTGGCGCAGGTCTCGCCCAAATTGGTTCACGTGTGAGATCCGAGTTGATCCTGATGAGTTATTAGCAATGCGATGAAAAGAAATCTATTTATATTCTTGAAAGGTATATAAGGAGTATATAGGAAGTATAGGAAAACAATAATTTTACTAAAAAAAAAATATATCAAAAATCAGGATCAACTCGGAGCATTTTGTAGCCTTGGACAAAGTTGTAGGGAATTGATGAAATTCCTATCAACATCTCACAGTTAAACAAATTCGAGTGAGACCTCCGCAACCTGGCGGAAAAAATACAAAAAACATTTTTTGCATACATTTTTTCGATTTTCCTTATGCAAACTTCAACGATAAAAAGTGACCCTTAAACCTTAACCGATTTCTCTCAAAATTGGCACAGATACTTGTTTTTGCCTGAGGAATTGAATCAGAGGATCTCCCTAAAGCCGGTTTTTTTTATCTTGTCACCCTAATGTGCAGTCTCTAATTCCCGCAACAGGAACCAAATAAAACTTTTTGATGAAGCTTATCTGCACGACCTCACCAGCAAATCCGTGCCGATGACAAACTGTTCGTTGCAGGGCTCTTATGCTTCAAAGTGAACGTTCAGGACAAGGTGACCCGCATGATCAATCCGACATGCTACGTGCTCCGTTGATGGAGCATTATTTTTTTTATCTCATTTCTGGAGAAAAAGTTTTTTACGTCATTTGGCTTTCCCCCAGATGACTTCCCACTGTGTAATGATCGTGCTGCAGGCTGATTAAGTTTGTCCTCACAAACTGCTCGATTGTTAAATGTTCGTGATGGCGCTTAAATTTGTTCAAATAAGCTTCTTGGTGAGATTTTTTCTGCTAGAAACAATTTTAAACTATTAAACATTGTTGATGCAAAAATGAATTAAAATGATTTGAAGACCCAACCAAGAACATATAAAGCTCATTTCACTTGCCAGTACCCTCAAAACACCTAAATGCCGACGGTTCCCCTTGGACACCCACTCCTGTTCCGGGCAAGCAAGGCGCTTCCGGGGGCCACGAACGAGCTATCTGTCGGAAACTTTTCCAACGGATTACCGCAGTCATCCCACTGGCCGACGAGGACGGCGACGTGAGCCCAGTATCTCCTCTGGCGCTCCTCTCCCACATTCATTACCATTTGGGTTAAATGAATGCTATTAACATAATTGATTAGATTCGATCTGTGCTGATGCCGGTGCTGTCCCGGATCATCGCATTTGTGCCACCATGGGATTAGAGAAGGGCTTCGTGTTGGCGGCGGCCGCAGCGGAAGGAGATTTTCGAGTGGTAACTTTTTGGTTTAAGTTGTGAAATTGTAGTTTTTGTGCAACAAGTTGTACAATGATGATTTTTATCAACACGATTGAGGCTGAACCAAAAACAGTATCGAAAGGTTGAACTTTTCACCACTCAAATGAGTGCTATAATGGAATGTTCAACTCGGTTCATTATTTTGCAACTTGTTGCAGAAAAAACTATTTCAGGCAATGCCCGCCAAAGAAATCCATTGATGTCCTGGTGACGGGCTCCGTGTTGCCAGATGGGACCAAACCCCCCACTTTTTTTGCGCTCTCTCTCTCAGAAATGGGGTGGTAATTCCCAAAACGACAAACGTGGGTGCCAATGGGAGCCACGTGTTGTGTCTACGTGTGGATTTAATGATGAGATCGATAGATCGACTAGATATTGGGAATCGCTTCGCGCTTAATTGCATAAAACAGTTTCGAAACAATGGTCCATGGCTGTCGAGGGGTGGGGGACGCTCGACACGTGGGGCTTTAATGGATATTGACGTGAACTTGGACGTGCGTACCATGTAACTTTGTAATTAAATTGTAGTGTTCACAGTTACGAACTGCTTCAAAGTGTTTTAAAGGTGCACTTTATTCCAAACTTGAAAGCAAATTTTCAGAATAAACGAAAAGTGCAGCTTATCCCGAAGCTTTTCCACTGCTTTCAAGTGCGCACTGACCCAAATTCATTGCACCGTTGCTTGTGCAAGGCAGAGACTTCACCACTTATTATTCGACGAGACAAAAGCTCTACTCTAGTGGAAATAATGAGCTTCCATGCTGATGGCTGGATGACTCTTGTCACGACACATTCATTCGCTCTCAATGCAAATCCAAAAGTGTGTTACGAGAGATAAGCAGAATATTCTTCACATGTCAGAAACTCTGCTTGTCACAAAATTCCTGAATTAATTTTGTCGAAATCATTTTTAATCAGATTTCTGCATTGATAAACAAGATCATAAAAACACAAAACGGTAGACGATTATTTGTGAAACTGTTTACTTATCCCGAAAAAAAGTCCACGAATGATTCCAATTACCACACCTACGCCGATTAAGCGCAGCCAAATGGGTGATTTTTAGTGCACGAATAAATCATTTACGTTAGGGGAGTGCAGCTTTTGATGGGCATGGTTGCATTTTGCTTGGCTTCAGCCCACCTCCTATATTTCGTTGCAAACTAAAAAATTAGTCTGAAACTCATCGGAAGCTGTAGCAAATTGCACCCTATTTTTTTTTTTTTTTTTTTTGAGAAAAAATATTTCCCATCGTAAGCCGATTAACGTCCATCTTTCCAATCGGGCGGCGCGGCCTTCCCATTTGCTACCGCTGTCAGATAAATAAACAGTTGAAATTTTTAATGGGATTAAGGAAGCACGCGCAAAACACGGTGTTTATCTTCTTCAGAAAACCGTCGTTATACTTGGATTTTGTAGTCCACCGTATATAATTCGCGGTCGTGACAAGGTCACGGAGATGGCCGTCAAGTAATTTTTTTGCCTGCTGAAAAATCCCTTCACAATTTCAACATCAGGTGTTGCATCAAGTATGAAGTCAAAATTATGTGTTTTTTTTTTAATTTTAAAATGCTAGTGTTAATTTAGAAAGATTAAAAGTATTACTATTCGAATTATCGAAAAATTTCACGATGGTTGCTGAGTTATCGTCACTCAAAATTTGACACTATTTTGTTGATGCAGAGAAAAACCAATTTTGTCCTGTTTGCTTTAACATCAGAGGCAGTATCTAGGAAACTAATCTTTAATGTCTATAGACAAAATTTATAGGAAATTTTCTAATTGCTTTCGGAAAAAAAATTAACAAGTATATTTTTTATTTTTTTATTAAATGTAGGTACTTTATCGAATCTTTCTTATAATAATTACATTAAATGTGGTCAGTACATCATGGATAACCTCAGACAAGATTCCTTAAGAAAAAATAACTATCTGTGCCAATTTTGAGCCAAATCGGTTATGGTTTAAGGGTCGCTTTTTATCGTTGAAGTTTATATGGGGAAAATCGAAAAAATGTATGCAGAAAAACATCGTTTCATATTTTTACTACCGGGTGGCGCGGGTCTCACCCAAAATTGTCCAAGTATGAGATTCTTTTAGGAAATTTAATTCTCTGCAACTTTGACGAAGGGTGCAAAACGATCCGAGTTGTTCCTGGTTTTGGTGATATTTTTAAAGAAAAAAATTCTTTCTTATAAGAGCAATTCTCTACGAAATCGGTCTTTTTTTGATTTTACATTTTTTAATCGGTCTGAAACTTTTTTGGTGCCTTCGGTTTGCCCAAAAAACCGCTTTTGCATCATTAGTTTGTTCTTATAATTTTCCTTGCAAATTTGAGAGCTGTCCATACAAAAATGAGGTATGAAAATTCAAAAATATGTATCTTCTGAAGGATTTTTTAGATTCATTTAATGTCTTCAGCAAAGTTGTAGGAATGGATAAAGACTACACTGAAAATGTGATACACGGTAAAAAATTGTGATTTTTAATTTCAATGTTTGTCACTTAAACATGATTTGCAAAACAAACACTATTTTTATTTTTAAATTTTTTAAATGTTTCAGGGGACATCAAATGCCATTTTTTCAGAAATTTCCAGGTTGTGCAAATAAATTTTTGACCGAGTTATGATTTTTTTAAACAATACTGATTTTTCAAAAAAATGAAATATTGGTCGCAAAAATTTATCAACATCATTTTTCGATGTAAAATCTAATTTGCAATCCAAAAGTACCGTAGTGAAATTTAGATAAAGTGCTGCGTTTTCAAGTTAAAGGCATCCGAAAATTCTTTTCTTACTTATTTGAATAAAAATGTAAATTTTACCATTTTGTTAATAAAAAATCATTTGAATCACATGATTCAACAATCTTTAAAAAAAACATATCCAACCTCTCCATTTATTCTTTCGACTGCCAGATTTTTCCAAATTTTTAATTGTACTTTGCCAGATTTCTTCAGTTTTGAACTGGCAATCCTGCATTTGACTTAATATTTGGAATTGCAAAATATGTTCATTATCTAAAAATAAAGTCATCTTTTCCGACTTCTCTCTAAATTGGCAATGATTCTTGAAAAGTCGAACAATTACAACAAGCCGAATATATCAAATTGACTAGATAATCCTTCCCGAGGTTTTTAGAATATTTTAATTTTGATTCATTAGGAATTTAGAAAATTTTGCATTTTTACCATAATTTCTACTACTAAAATACTGAACATTATTGATGCAATCCAAAGCCATTTTACTTTCTTTTGATTTTCTTATGTAGGCGGTGTTCATCGTATTGAATGGGATTTAGATCTAAAAATTTTGGAGAAAGTTACTTATTTATTTTTCAAAATTTGGGTATATTTCTGCTTATATTGAACCAAAATTGCTATTATTTTAAGACTGTTTTTGAAGACTTTTTTTTGAGAAAACTGTTCTTGACAATGTGATTGATTCAAAAATGTTTTTAAAATGTCATTTTGGTTATTCAAAGGTAATTTTTTCTTAGCTATAAATGGTGTAAATTTGGGTTTGAAACCTTTTATTGGATGTCAAATATGTAATTTAGAGTCTTTAGAGGCATATTCATAAGAAATTTGATTGATATTAACAACAACCTATCGACATTCATGATGTTTTCTGAAGAAAAATCATACAAAATCGAAAAAAAATCTTCAAAAAAAAGTTGCTCTAAACGGAGGGTCGGGATGCTGAAATATTTCGTCGGACCCCGCAAAATGTCGGGAAAGAGGCTTTCTTCCTTGATGCCAAACATTAGTCCTGTCGATTTTTTTTATCTTGTGCTTGTTCTAGGAAAACACCGTAATATTACTAAAATTTTCCCGTAAGTTCTCTGAAAACTTTTTGTTACTCCTGTCTATTCCATATTTATAAGTAAAAATGTTTTCGTTTGAATTACGATGTAAAACACAACTGAAAGGAACACCAAAACTCGGTTATGTACCTAAATGAACACATAGTTACTTGATTATTCACAAAAAAAAACGAATTGAATTGAATTGTACTAGAATTTTCTTCGACATTTGTAAAGTTTATTTTTCTAGATGTTCTGATTTTTAATATCAACAATCACTTCTAAGCAAAACTAAGTTAAATTCAAGCATCAATCATGTTTGAACCTTTTAATTTTTTGGTGACTCTACCTTGGATATAAAACGGTAATTAAACACCAGGCAATTAAAACATGATTAAATTATGTAAGCGTTTTGAAGAAAAGCTGGTAAAATACTATCGATGCAAAAATCGAAATCAAATGATCTCCAATTTCACAATATTTGTGTCTACTCCAGTCCTCATTTACAATGCTTCCTCCAACAAACTTGTTGTGGAATTTAAAAAAAATGTTTGAAATTTTTAATGAAAAAAATTGGTGCAATCGATGGTTTCTTGGTTTTATTTAAACTGTTATTAAACCCCCTAATTATCATTTTACCAGGAAAATATTGACCAGGAACGTACATTTTCTAATTTTTGTTTGGTTCAAAGTATCTCAATTGAATTAAAATGACCAAAATACGTTGTAGGTTTATGACATGTCTTCGAAATAGTTTACACAAACTGACCAAAATTATAATTATAACATTCCGAATAATGTTGAACTATTTAAATAACTAGCTTACTGATCAATTACAAGTTATGAAGAACATCATAAAATTATATCCAAACAAAAACAAATCAAACTGCTCCACCAAATTGTTTTATTGTTATTTTTTAATTGGCTATTCGCCGATGATACATGGTCCTTCCACCCACTCAACTTTTCCACCTCCTCACCCGAAAAAAAAGAGAAGTGAGTAATGAGATTCCAATTCGAAATCAATCGAGCTGAATGATTCATGGCAGAAGCTATTAGGGAAACGCGACGAATGAGAGATCCAGAACCGGGAATTAATCGACTGCGGTTTGTTAGTGGCTCTGTGAGTGTGTGTGAGTTTGTATGTGGGAGGAAGTTTGATACAGAGCAGAGTTTATTTTTTCCTTGATTTTTGTTTTGTTAGATTGCCGACAGACAGCGAAAGTTATGCAGGAAAGTGGATTCTTTTGGAAATTGATTTACGACGTGAGGTTAGTTTGTAACTAGGGAGCGAGATATGGCCTTTTTCTTTCGCAATTCAGTTGAAATAAACACAAGTCAAACTAATCTTAGCGGAATTAAATTTAAATAATTCGATTTATGCTTATTTTTCATAGCTTTGACTCTATCTTAAAGGTCACAAAATAACGTCGCAAATTTTGGGGGCAAAACATTCACAGTCTAGACAAGTTCAACATTGATGCTCAGCGAATTCGATATTTTCGGTATCTTTTCTACCCTGTGGGAGAAAAAACGATGACTACAGCTCCAATGGAAGATGGAGCCGTTCCGGTCTTGTCGTAAAGTTTTATTTGCTTACAAATAAATCGAAACCCCTTTTTTCTTGACCCTGCAAAGTCCGTTTCTGTCTTTCTGAGTGAATTAAAGAAGCACGAATTCTTTTGTTTTTGCTGCTGCATTGATAATATTAAAAACATATTTTTTTTAAATGAAGTTTTATAAAAAGCCCAGCAAAAAAGTAAAGTGGTAAAAATCACAAACAAACATGAAAAGCAACAACAACAACGCGAAGCAGCAAAGAAAATAACAAAGCTGAAGAACTTGCCCCAAAAAAAGGGTTGCACCGGGAGGGGTGTGTAATAAAGTGAGCAGAAGGAAACAAACGAGAAAGTTGCGTTTCCGGTTCAATTTCCGAGACTTTGATGAGAAAATGGACCGTAAAAGTTAAACGGCATCGCGTTGCAAATCTTCTGAAATGGCTAAAATTTTACGAGCCCATCAGTATTGGATGGGCGAGATTTGCTGATGGATTCCCCCCCTGCACTGTTAATGTGTGCTTTTGACATTGATGATCGCAGTAATGAGCATTGGTGATTGGAGCTTTTACTCTCTCTATTTTTTTTCGTGTTGCCCTATTTTATTGTGTGTGTTAGTGTTTTTTTTCAATTTCGTGTATAGATTATTTTTATTTTATGTTTAACTTGAAACACTTCAAGTCAAATATCTTTAATATTTAAAAAAAAAATTGATTGAGTTCAGGGTTTCCATACATGTAGAAAATCACAAAATTTCATATTACAGAGAATTTATTTAATCAACAAAAAGATGATTTTGAATCACCTCTGAAAGTTTCATGAAGATGATGAACATTTTTTAATTGGACTGCTTATTACTACACCCAAAATTCAGAGCCAAAAGAAATTTATTGAAGGCACAAAGCCAAAATCGAAAGAATTATACTATCAACTCACACCATCATAACAAATAGGGTAATGGCGTCGCTAATTTTAGACCGTGTTACTTTGGTTTTAATTAAAAATAAAATTTTCAATCAAAAAGTACTTTTAATAAAGTGCACCGTTTTCAAGATATCAACAGTCCAGACTCGATGATCCAGCTGCGTGTAAAAGGCCTGGGTGTGAAATAAATATTGCATTATTTTATGCAATTTTATGTGATTTTACACCCTGAAATATGTAGCCCATCAGTATGGGAAACCTACTTGACCGAAATGTCAAGCTCATATATGCGTTTATCCTCACAGCTTTTCATCGGTCTG
This sequence comes from Culex pipiens pallens, assembly GCF_016801865.2. Taxonomy (NCBI): domain Eukaryota; kingdom Metazoa; phylum Arthropoda; class Insecta; order Diptera; family Culicidae; genus Culex; species Culex pipiens. The sequence goes on from NC_068939.1 coordinate 19,450,066, forward strand.
ATGGCCGAGTGGGCTAAGGCGCCAGTCCTTACTATTGGTGCTGGGTTTGAATCCCGTCGGTTGCAACTTTTTTTTGTGTTTGCAAAAATTGTACATGCAGTGTGTAATATAAAGTGTTTATTTTGACGAAGGTGATGTGCATGCTTTTGCATGCGATTTTACCATCGTATTTTTTGCTGTGTAGGCCTTGGAAAAAATCCACTTCGGATATTGGAATTACAAAACAAATGTTTTTCGTTGTATTATTTTTGATTGTTGAGCTTAAGTATAAGCCATAAACTACTCTAAATGATTAAGAATGTTTAAATCCAAGAAGGCGGCTCTAATGGCGGTGATAGCATATTTTAAAAATGCATTTTTTTTATTTAAAAGGCGATTGAATATTCGAATCTGTCTAACATGGGGTCGCAGAAATCGAACTGATTATTTTTGGTCATGATTTTATTATCCGAAATTTCCAGGGGGGCGACATCTATATCTTACTACAGGCAGCTCGCCCGTAGCCAACACAAGCTGTCAACTTCGGCACCAGAACAAAAGGGAAATGTCAACTTCGGCGCCAGTACAAGAACAGCTGTTCGTTACGGAATCAAAACAAAGCAACTGGGCACTGTAAAAAAAAAGTACAAAAACTGCAGGCATAAAATGGAAAAAAAGTAATTATTGTTTTTATGTAAAATTTTACCGCAATGTACGTTTAAAAGTTAGTGTATGTTTGTGAGGTGATTTTTATCAATTTATCTGCAAAATAAACTACAAACGTAGAGATTATTAAGCACACATCGGGCCAATGACAGTGGGGGTCTCGTGGCGCAGGGGTAGCGGCTTCGGCTGCCGATCCCGATGATGCTATGAGACGCGGGTTCGATTCCCGCCTTATCCACTGAGCTTCTATCGGATGGTGAAGTAAAACGTCGGTCCCGGTTTCTCCTGTCTTGTCAGAGGCGCTGGAGCAGAAATCCCACGTTAGAGGAAGGCCATGCCCCGGGGGGCGTAGTGCCAATAGTTTCGTTTTTCGGGCCGATGACCTCATTTAAAGTTGAACTTTTATCACATGAAACGTAGTAATAGTCACAGTTTATACAGTAGTTAAGTTACTGTGTAAACTGCGACTTTAACAACAGTAATTCTTATAACAAAAATTGAATTATTAATAAAAGAAATATTTTTGTTTTCACTGTGTGCAGTTTGCGCGCGTTATCAATCTCAATCACCCAAGATGGCGGCCTTTAGCATCCCCCTGGAAATCTCATACAAACCTTCGGATAATCAAAACTTTGGTGGATCAAGTCTGGACTGTATAGCTACTTGAAATTAAAATTTAGCTGAAACATTTTCGTTTTAAGTTTTTTTTAAAATATTCCTAGATTCCTTAAATATTTTTTCAAAAAGTTTAGATAATTTCCAAGAAAATAGCTACAGAGACAATGAAGATTGTACTTCTGGTTGCTAAAATCTGGCGAATAATAGAAATAGAAGCAAGAAAATTTAATGTTTTTAAAGTCTTATGCAACCATTCCCAAATTTACTAATGCCAACATCTCAACAACTAATGGTAAAATTTTCAATGTTGCATAATGAAACATTTGTGAAATTTGAGGATCTTTTTTTCGAAAAATATATTTTAATATTTTATTGAATTAAGACTTACAAGACAACTTGCCTGAAACTCAATATAACGCCCAATTAAATTTAGAAACCATAAAAAAATTTGCTTTTTTCCCTCTTGATAGTCCTCATCAATATCTACAGCTTTGCCAAAGATGCCAAATCGATCAGAAAATTCCTTCAAAAGTTATAGAAATTCGAATACCTACACCCAAAGTTAAAGAACGAGGGGATAGTCCTCACGAAAAGAAACGTGAGGAAAGTGCTATATTGCGAGAGTATAGTCCTCTCGCGTGTTCATTCGTTCATTGGAACAGTTCATCCTATGAGTGGCTTATATGGACAAACGACCGCCACTTAGTCACCGAACCATGGTGGCCCATACGGTAAAGGCATGGTTCAATATGCCGAAGGTCTTGGGTTCGAGTCTCGGTACCGGTACTTTTTTTTTTTTTGATAGATGAACTTTTTTGGAAAATGAACCATGAGTAAAGTACTCTCGGTAATTTCGGGATTTATCCTCTCCGTCCGCACACAGTACCATTTTACTACCGAATCGTGCTCTTTAACCTCTCGTATGCCGATGCCCAGTTCTGGGTGTAGGCACCATTTTGTATGAATAGCTGCCAAAATTGTATGGAGACTTGTATGGGTGAACCAATGACACAAAATGGCTTCTTTGGTCATAAGGAAGGTCCGCACATTATTTGAGCATGGTGTGGTGTGTGTGTGTGCAACCAACCAAACGGGACCACGCGGTCGCTTCTTACAAATTGAGTTGTTTCCATGTATTTTTAGATCTACATTCTATACATGCAAATAACTCGCATAGGCATTTGGAAGGTGTTAGCTCTGCCGAGCTTCGGCGACCCATTTCTACGCTGGCTAGCCGAGCGCGAGGTACTTCAGCTTTGTCGACAAGCCCCGCCCTGAAGAACGTTTGGACCAATCGGATTCAAACGTTATTTAGAACTTCCGAACCCTTGTCAAATGGACAAGGACCCAGTGCGTATATAGTTGATGGTGGTAACAGTATTCCTAATTCCAGTCATAGCTCACCAAGTCGCGATGGCCTAGTGGTTAGCATTTTTGCTTACCAATCCAAAGGACGGGGGATCGAACCCCGACTCGAGCGACTTTGATTTTTCGTACATGTTCAGAGTTTCAAGATTTATATTTCCTATACTTTCCGTTGGGAGCAGATGGGAATCGAACCCAGGATCATTCGCTTACAAAGCGAACACCCTAACCAGTCAGCCACGGCCGCTCAGGTCCGCACATTATTTGAGCATAAAGAAAAAAACAAATGGTTGAAATTAACCAACTTCTTAAAGATTTTTTAAATTTTTCGGTTCTTGATAAAATAATTAGAAATCTCAAAATTAAAAGTCACATTAAAAATGAGCTAAGAATTTTTTTTTTCACAACATTATTTTTATTAGGTCTTTTTCGGTACTGGGACCTGATTAGGACCGAGTCAGCTAAAGCTACAAGTAATTACAGAGGATCATGCGTGTAAATGTTAGTGAGAGGGGAGCCGATTACCCGCGGCCTACTCGGGGTTAGTAGGGAAGGGATATTGCAAACAAAACAATACATTTACAATAAACTTATTTGAGGTAATATATAAGAAACCAGCAGCCAGACAAAGTCAAAAATAAAATGTTAATGTTGAAATTTTATCAGCATTTAAACAAAAGTTTTTAATTTTAAATAGCAGCTCTGAACTCCATCCAATTTGCTGTTTTTCATTATTTAAACAACTTGTTTTGTAAAACTGTTGATATAAACTTGCTTGCTCACTATCACTATCACTCAATTTCAGTTGAAAACGCTTTTTGTGACTGCGATTGAACGTTAAAATGCTGATATGGCAATATTACAGACACACTGGAGTTAGATGCTGTTTTCGTATACTCAAAAATTCTTGTAACTAGGGAACGGGAAACTTAATGAAAACAAGGAGGCCACTTTTAATTGCAAATTGGATTTTGCATCCTGAAATTGATTATTGAAGTTATGTTTCAGTTTGTAGCACATCAAATCAAACTCGATCAATGAATAAATGCACTGTTAAATTTTCAAAGCTTGACATTCTATTTGTCAATTGTCAATTTGATTAATACTTTAGCTTTTATAAGTAAACCTTTTGTCGAATATCATTGCGTAAGTGCAAATATACGATCACTTAATATAATGAAAAGAAACAAATCCTTCGATTACTGCATTTTTACCGGATTACAACACAGCACATAAATGCAAACATCCTTAATCCACAAAATGGCCAACTGGCACTAACTTTTGCCAAAACAAAAAAAAAGTAAAAACGACACTATGCGAGCGCAATAATCGTTGGCTTACGCATTTTATGGCCCGCCCAAATTGGTCAGGTCTCAAACTTTGCATCCCTCCCCCCGTTTTCGGCACAGACATGTCACGTGTCGTAAAAGTCATCCCACGTCACTGGCCTGGCAAACTAACTCGCCGGGAATCCGGTGTCGTAAACCAGGAACATGATCGTAAGGAGCTTTGGGCACACTTTGACTATATTCCCTTAATAAACTGATGTTACCCCCGCGACGGTCCATAAATAAGGCAAAACATGGCAACAGAGTGGGCACAAGTGTTGTGGAAAGTTGAGCAATGTTTTAGTCTTTTTGGCGAATATTTGTGAAATTTGTATTCGACAAATCACTTTTATTCACTGTTATATAAGTTTCTTTGAATTTAAATTCTGATAAATATCATACAACTTCCAACTCCAAAAAAAAAACTTTCAGCTTCCGTTGCAGACAGACAACTGACCAACACAGTGTATCCCACCCCACCCCACCACAAGCAACCCGGTCCCTGTGGTTTGCTGGTGCTGCACCGAACAAATAGTCATTATCAACTTAAATTGGTCGAGATATAAAGGGATTAGTGGGATAAGCAAGGCGCAAATAAAATTATGGCCACATTAAAACTTTCCCCTAATTGGGTTTCGAAGCTTCGCTGGCTGGCTGGCTGGCAAAATGGTTGGCTGGCTTTTAAGGAAACTTTTCCCAAACCGTTTGCTCGCCAGGAACACTCGGGAATGTGCCATTGGAGTGGAAAAAAATGCCACATCGGTGACACTGATAAGTGCGCAAAAGTTTTGTTCGCAGAAGTAACGGAAGGTTTATTCAATTAGGGAGCGCCGTAAATTTGCAGTCAGTTATGAAAGAATCAGGGGCTATTAAGAATGGTGACATTGTAAATTAAGAAAGCATAAAAAGGATACTCGTGGGCAACCAGCAATTTTCAGCTTAAATTGAAGAAATTAGTTTCAGATGGATCTTTTTCAGAAACATAATGATAGTACCCTGTGAGAATTTGACCTTAACCTTTGAATCTTTTTAGGCTTAATCTCGAATGCCATTTTACTTTAAATTTCAGAGGTACAGGTACACAAAATAACTATATTTAATAAGGAAAAACAAATTGGATTCACAGCATTAGAGAAAAGGGTACTCAGTCTTCAATTAGTCTAAGATTTAATTTTAAAAAAAATATGCATCGATATAGCACTTTGTCTATCTATTATTATAAGCCAGAAAAACCGTTTTCACGCGCAGCGTAAAACGTGTAAGCGTAAATGGGCTAGCGTTTATGCTTCGACTTGACGACTTATCGATCTTTCAAGCGAGAACGAGCCGGGACTTCGAATTTTATGTTCAGTATATGATTCTGTATAAAACTAAAAATTTGATAGGAATAAATAGGGTAAAAATAAGACATAAAACACTAATAGGACGATATCTCTGGAAATAAATTTTGAAAAATCTTAAAATTTTGGGCCCAAGCAGTTAATGGCGCATGTTTTCCAATGGTTTTTTGCTTGAAACTGAATTCTTGTAATTTGATATTGTTATCTGTAAAATAGTCCAAAAAATACCTCTAAAAATGGCTTTGACCACATTTATTAGTCGAAAATTGTGAATCTTAAAATAAAAGGTTCGTCTCCGACCCCACGGCTACAAATCTGACTTATAAAAATTGTGGTTTTTACGAGCGGTTTTCCAATGATAGAAGACACAAATTTATAAGAGCGGATACAGACATCGCACAAGTATTTCAGAAAAAGAGCTTTCAGGCTTTGGGTACCGGGTTTTGGGCCAATATTCAATTGAAAGAGCGCATCAAAACTTTCATATTAGTTATCATAATAGTTATTTTTTCTGGGACCATTTGTCGCCGTGCACGTATTTATTAAGATTTCTGAGAGGAGTGGTTTTTCCAAAAGCAAACGTTAAACCTTTCTTTTGTAAGAAAATCAAAAAAGTTCAAGATCTGTGACCAGGCAAACTACATGTTTTAAAAATATGAATCATCAGGGATTAAATAATATTTCAAAAATAAATTTAAATCCCGGAAATGTCAACCTGGTTTACGATACTCAAAATATTGACAAAACTACGTATTTTCAGAAAAAATACTGAAATTTTTTTTGCGTTTTTTGATAATTTTTTATATGAACATGAAATGAACTGTAATTTAAATTCAATTTGATAATTTCTTATACCATTTTTTTAAACACACGTAAAGAATCAGAAAACAAAATTCTTTCTAAGAAAATACACGAAATCCCCTAAATACTCAAACCCCGAAATAACGCTCCCCCTAAATAACGCTCTATTGCGGGGTTTTGGCGTAAAATTAGTTTTCTTTTTAAATGTACTTTATTTTCATATAAATGAAACTTTTATATAAGGGGTCATCCACAAAACACGGATAAGGGGCCATCCACAAATCAGGGTATTCAAGAACATCCGGAAGTCATGCCCTAGATATCTACTTGATCAACGGGGGTCTATATGGGTGAACTAACCATCGGTATAGCTTCAGGTAGCTTCAGTAAACCACGATGGATAACCTTCGCCATGTTGGATTGTTATGGGTCCTCCAGGAACTTCCGGAAGTTATGACCTGATGATCTACCTGATCAACGGGGGTCTATACGGGTTTATTAACAATCTGTATAGCTTCCGGTAGCTTCTGTGAACCACGATGAATACCCTTCACCATGTTGGATTGTTATGGGTCCTCCAGGAACTTCCGGAAGTTATGACCTGATGATCTACCTGATCAACGGGGGTCTATACGGGTTTATTAACAATCTGTATAACTTCCGGTAGCTTCTGTGAACCACGATGAATACCCTTCACCATGTTGGATTGTTATGGGTCCTCCAGGAACTCCCGGAAGTTATGACCTGATGATCTACCTGATAAACGGGGGTCTATATGGGTGTGAAAACCATCGGTATAGCTTCCGGAAGCTTCAGTGAACCACGATGGATATTCTGAGTTACGTTGGATTGTAGTGGGTCCTCCAGGAACTCCCGGGAGTTATGACCTGATGATCTACCTGACCGACCAGGGTCTGTATGAATACATTAACCATCGGTATAGCTTCATGTAGGTTCAGTGAACCACGATGGATAATCTGGGGTACGTTGGACTGTTTTGAGTCATCCAAGAACTCTCGAAAGTGATGACCTGATGATCTACCTGATCAACGGGATTCTATATGGGGGTAATTCTCCGCCAACTCACACAGCAGTTGCCCCGACCCCTCTTCGATTTGCGTGAAACTTTGTTCTAAGGGGTAACTTTTGTCCCTGATCACGAATCCGAGGTCCGTTTTTTGATATATCGTGACGGAGGTGCGGTACGACCCCTTCCATTTTTGAACATGCGAAAAAAGAGGTGCTTTTCAATGATTTGCAGCCTGAAACGGTGATGAGATAGAAATTTGGTGTGAAAGGGACTTTTATGTAAAATTAGACGCCCGATTTGATGGCGTACTCAGAATTCCGAAAAAACGTATTTTTCATCGAAAAAAACACTAAAAAAGTTTTGAAAATTCTCCCATTTTCCGTTACTCGACTGTAAAATTTTTTGGAACATGTCATTTTATGGGAAATTTCATGTACTTTTCGAATCTACATTGACGCAGAAGGGTCATTTTTTCATTCAGAACAAAATTTTTCATTTTAAAATTTCGTGTTTTTTCTAACTTTGCAGGGTTATTTTTTAGAGTGTAACAATGTTCTACAAAGTTGTAGAACAGACAATTACAAAAATTTTGATATAGTAGTTGTCGCGCTTTTACGAAAAAAAGTTTTGAAAAAGTTGGTCGTCATCGATCATGGGCGTTCATGGTCACCCGCGACACGGACGACGAAACAAAGAGAAACGCAAAAAGTTACTTTTTCAAAACTTTTTTTCGTAAAATCGCGTCCCTTTCACACCAAATTTCTATCTCATCACCGTTTCAGGCTGCAAATTATTGAAAAGCACCTCTTTTTTCGCATGCTCAAAAATGGAAGGGGTCGTACCGCCCCTCCGTCACGAGATATCAAAAATCGGACCTCAGATTCGTGATCAGGGACAAAAGTTACCCCTTAGGACAAAGTTTCACGGAAATCGAAGAGGGGTCGGGGCAACTTTTCCCGATTTCATGTGAGTTGGTAGAGAATTACCCATGGGTGTGTTAACCATCGGTATAGCTTCAGGTAGCTTCACTGAACCACGAAGGATACTCTGAGGTACGTTGGATTGTTATAGGTCGTCCAGGAACTATTGGAAGTCATGACCTGATGATCTACCTGATCAACGGAGGTTTATATGGATGAATAAATCATCGGTGTAGATTCAGGTAACTTCAGTGAACCACAATGGATACCCTGCGCCATGTTGAATTGTTCTCGGTCATCTAGGGACTCCGTAAAGTCATGAACTCTAAACATTCCAACAAGCTGCAAAGTATACATCGTTGTCATTTGAAGTTACCTTAAGCTATACCGTTGGTAATATACCCATGTGGACCCCCGTTGATCAGGTAGATCGTAAGGTCATAACTCCCGGGAGTTCTTGGAGGACCCATAACAATCCAATGTACCCCAGAATATCCATCGTAGTTCACTGAAGCTACCTGAAGCTATACCGATGGTTAATACACCCATATAGACCCACGTTGATCAGGTAGATCATCAGGTCATAACTCTCGGGAGTTCCTGGAGGACCCATAACAATCCAACGTAACCCAGAATATCCATCGTGGTTCACTGAAACTACCAGAATTTATACCAATAGTTAACACACCCATATAGACCCCCGTTGATCAAGTAGATATCTAGGGCATGACTTCCGGGAGTTCTTAGAAACCCAATTTTGTGGATGGTCCCTTATCCGTGTTTCGTGGATGACCCCTTATACAAATGTTTCATTTATGAGTAAATAAAGTACATTTAAAAAGAAAACCCCATTTTACGCCAAAACCCCGCAATAACGCTCCCCCGATTTGCGCTCAAACCCCGAAATAAGGCTCCCCCCGTTTGCGCTCAAACCCCGAAATAACGCTCCCCCGAATTGCGCTCTCCCCCGGTGTGCGCCCCCCCAAAAAGAGCGCACATGGGGGATTTAGTGTAGATTTTTTAAATACACAGTAAAAAATAATGTAAATTCGGAAGCTGAAATTTTGGAAGGTGGAATATTACCTCTTTTATGATGTAATTTTACCTCAATTTAGACTGAAAAAGTGACATTACACCAGAAAAGATGTAAAATTACACATTTTCATAGGTAAAATTTCACCTTTTTTCTGACATAAAAGATATACCCCTTCCCAGATGAAATATTACCATGATTTTTTTTCTGTGTACCGTAAACTGGGGTCAATCGGGACACATGGGGCGAATTGGGACAGCAGTTTTTACTATGTTGGAGCACAATATTTTGATTTTTCTGGTTGGTTTCGGTTAGAACAGATTCAGGCCAACAAAATGTATACATCCATATCCAAATTTAAAAGCTTTAAGTGCTCTAAAAACTGCTGTCCCTATTCAGACTGTAGTCCCGATTCACCCCAGATTACGGTACATGTAGTTTTCTGAAAAATGTGAATATTCTTCAAAGAAATGCACGACGTGCCTAGAACAAAATATTATACACCGAGACACCCCATCGGAGATTTATACGTGAGCAGTTCTCTACGAAATCGGATTAAAAAATACAAAAATTCAAATTAATAAAAAAAGATCGATTTCTAAGTTTCACGCAAATCGAAGAGGGATTGGGGCAAGTTTTTCCGATATCTGTGAGTTGGTAGATAATTACCCATTTCGAAATTTAAAAATTCTGGCAGAATATTCAAATTGACTTTTTTAAACCTGCAGTTGCTGAAACTAGTTTTTAATGGAGACGCACTAAGTTTATTTGCGCATCTACACGAAATGTGACCCAGGTTGAAACAATTTTGAACTGGATTTTGCTGATTTAACCTGGAACTGCCTAATGTTTCGAAAACCGTTGAGCAAAGCTCTCCTGATGTTTATCATTCCTCAATTAGTCACTGACGTGCCTGCGGCTAATTCCCAGCGTAGTGGTGGGCGGCTTTTGCTTTATATTTACATAAAATGTGTGTGTTTTTCAGCACCGCTCTACGCGATACTAAATCATGTGGATGTGGACACGATCCGTTGGAGAGCGCGGACAATCTGCCAAACGGTGATAAAAGCATCCATAGGTCAACAAATCAGGCTGACGTGGAGGCTGGGCGGACTACGGAAAGACTGATTTTTTCTTTCTTCAGAAAAATATAAAGGTTTTTTTCTAAACTGTTGATCAAATCGTTCAGAGTTAACCGTCTACCAAAAAAAAAAAAATGATTTTTTTTTAATTTTCTCATTTATTTCTGTTTTCAAACCCCCGAACCAATCCGTGGCGGTGCAGCTATTCAAGCGGCTGACTAATGTTTGCTCTTGTGCTAAAAGCCAGCGAGTGCATCAAATTTGCTCTTGTCAATCCCCCCCCCCCCCCACCCATCGCGTTTAGTGCAGCTGCTCCCCCACCCCCCAAAATGTGTTGCCACTTTTGCCGAGCACCACGCTGAAAAACATGGCATTAACGGGTTGCTTCCATTTCGACGTTGTCGTGCTATCTTGTGTCAAGATAGCAAGACAAAATTAAAACTTCTTTCATATGAAGAGTGACAATAATGCGCGTAGTTTTTTTTTTAAGAATATCTCAAAATAAAATATCACTTTGGGGATCTGTGAAGGTCAAAAGGTGAGCTGCACAAAAATGGTGTTACGGTGAATCGCGCCGGCCCATAGAAGCGTCGCAGTTGAAGCAGCGCGTCGAAACAACGTGCTGCGTGACGGGTGACAGATGTCACAAATCTGAAAGAGGAACGAAGCAAGCAAAGAGAAGAAACAAAAACAAACGGAACGAGCGCGAAATTGATGTTCGCGCGACTTGGATTCAATTTACGTTAGGGATTTGTGGTTCGGTCGAGGTAGACAGTACGAAGTGTAACGAATGCACAAAAGCAAATCCCAAATGTAGTGCGGTGATCGTGACAATCACCAGCAGAGTTCTAGCCAGGTTGAAACCAGCAGTTTGGAGTTAGGGTTAGTAAATACACTGGAAAATAATCTAGCTTAACCTTAAAATAGTGTTAGTACTTACATCTATCTTAAATCTACTATCACAGGGCATAATCTGTTGACAAATCAGTGTGGAAAGGTGTGACCACAGGTGTAGAGAGAAGACCAATGTAAGTTGAACTTTATTTACTTGTAACTTGACTTGTTTTTGACCAAATATACGTAGCTTTTAGCTCATCCACACCCACAAGACAGACAGGGTGTCTGCTCAAAAGATCTTCTAATTATATGTCGCAACATTCTAAAAGATTGCGGTCGCCATGAACCAGGAGGAAGTCGGTTCACACTGCCAGCTATGGCTCTGGCTGGATTCGGAGTGGATGGTAAGCGGTGGTCACCAAGAGCGAGATGGCATCGTCGGTATCAACGCTGCTCTGGATCATTCTTTCATCCGACGACAAAGCCAAAAACCGTCCCAGAAGTTTCACCAGAGGAAGAAGCAGTCGTCGAAGGTCGCCAGCACAAGCGGGACATCGTCCACCTCCGGCGGAGGGCTCGTTCGAGACTGGGGAATCCTGAGGCCCGTAGGTTCCGAGTGGAGCAACCATCGGAGCGGGTACGTCGGGAACCACAGATCCGGCAAGGGCAGGAGCTGTCAGAGCGCGATGCTGAGCGAGCCAAGGTCAAGACGGAGCTGCAATTCGGGTGGAAACTTTTAGTACACGGGATCAAGAGTTGGAGGACAAGTTGGTTAGAGAAGAAAGACGATCTGCACCCGATCTCTGTTTGTCAAAGTCGGCAAAGTGTCAGTCAGACACACCGGGACAAGTCATCATTCTCGGCAGATTTACCGGGAAGAAGGTCGAAAGGTCTGTCAGGTTCGCCGGGACTAAAGTCGATGGATCCGTCAGGTGCGCCGGGATTAGTGACAACTCGTCCGTCAGGTCCGTCGGGACAAAAGCCACAGAACGATGACACAGAGGATCACGAAGTGACCGTCGGTGGCACCAGCGTCAACTTCCACAAGAATCAAGCGGCTAGGATATCACCATTAGGACGACCGGAGCCGGCAAGCAAGCAGCGTATGCACCAGGATCAGGAGAGAAGCGGTAAGGAGACGGGTTCTCGTGAAGCGTCTTCAACCTCGCCATTCAAGTTGGCGTGTAACGCTGGGAAAGAAGCCGGAGACCGAACCAGGTCACCCTCACACGGGTTGGGGACGTAACCGTGTTCGAGTTCACCGTCAAGATGCTGCTTTGTTTTGCAATGGGTTCTAGATTGAGTATGCAATCAAAAGATTTCGGCGCGACCGTACGAACTGGTTGTGAGGAAATTCTGGTAATACCACACCTTCCTCACGGGTCGGGGAAATGTTACGGTGAATTGCGCCGGCCCATTGTAGCGACGCCGCTGAAGCAGCGCGTCATAAACAAAGCGTTGCGTAGACCGGTGACAAATGTCACGAGTGACATTCGCGACGTGTGTCTGGGGATGGTTCAGCGAAGATGGATGTAAACAAAAGAAAAAGAATTTTGTACCCGCACGAAACCGCGATGTGTGCGACATTGCGGTGCAGTTTGCTTTAATTTATTTATAATTTTGTGTTGTTAAAAATGTAAATTGAAAAGCAGATCCCAAACTATCGCTATCGTGGAGGTTTGGAACCAGCTGCTAAAGGTTAGTGTTAGTACATGCACTTGAAATTAATTTAGTTAAAACTTAAAACTAATGTTAGTACTTAAAACTAAAGCTTAATCTACTATCACAGGGCAGTGACTAGTAAGAGAGCAGAGCGGGCAAGTGTGACCTGGGCCTGGCGGAAGAAGACCAATGTAAGCTTAATTATACTGACTTGTAAACATTTTTTAACCAAATAAATATAGCTTTTAGCTCGACATGCACCCACAGAGAGACAGGGTGTCAGCTCAAAAGACTTCTTTTACTCGTCGCAACATTCTAAAAGATTGTGGCTCCCCGACGGGGAATTGAACCCCGGTCTCCCGCGTGACAGGCGGGGATACTGACCACTATACTATCGAGGAACGAACTTCGTAGGAGCGAACAACGAGCTGCGACTGGAGATGAACAAGCTGGACGGCCAACTGGCGGAAACGTTCACCAACACCAACACGCGATGGGTTTTCAACCCGCCAGCTGCGCCCCACATGGGAGGCGCTTGGGAGCGGTTAGTGAGGTCGGTGAAGACGGCGTTGGCAGCGATGTACACCTCCAGAGTACCAAACGAGGAGACTTTGGCGACTCTGCTGGTGGAAGCAGAGAGCATCGTTAACTCAAGGCCGCTTACGTTCATCCCACTGCAGTCGGAACAGCAAGAGGCTCTGACGCCAAACCACTTTCTACTACTGAGCTCACGCGGAGTGGTTCAGCCCCCGAAGACGTCGATAGAACCAAGGCTGGCATGCAGAGGAGATTGGCAGCTTTGCCAAGCGATGCTGGATCAGTTCTGGCGGCGTTGGATCCGCGAGTATCTCCCGACGATTGCTCGCAGAACGAAGTGGCTGGAGGAGGCAATGCCGATCGAGGTAGGCGACTTGGTGATCGTGGTGGAGGAGAAGGTACGGAACGGCTGGATCCGAGGACGGGTAGTGGAGGTCAGCCCTGGACGAGATGGGAGAGTACGTGATGCGGTTGTGCAGACGGTGGATGGTTTCTTACGACGACCGGTGGCAAAACTGGCGCGCTTGGATCTGGAAGGGTGTAAGCCTGAACCGGAAGTTTCGGACCAGCTTAACGGGTCGGGGAACTGTTCCGGCGCGGCGCAACCAATGTCAACGCACGAAGCCCCTCGTCCCGATCAACAATCGTGAAGTTGACCGCTATGCCGATTTACATCTGCGCGAAGAATTGTCTGACCGAGTGACGTAGGGAAAGGAAAAATCAAACGTAAACATACAGCCAAGGTAGAAAGTGGTGGAAATTTGGTTTTCTTTAAAAAGGTAAAATTGAGAACCACATTTGTAGATCCAGTTATTTAATTATTGAAATGTTTAGTTTGCGCGTGATTGATACGGAGCTGCTGCGACTCCAGGTGACGGTGTAGCTGCACGGAAAGTCGGGAACGGTCCTGAAAGAAGAAGGAAATTGTAAGTTAGAGAAGAGCGAAAAATGTTAGGTTAGAAATAGAAAAATGAACTTATTTATAATTGAATTAACTTACCTACAGTCGCTATTGCTGGCACGGCTCACGTTGGTAGATCCGAGGATTGGAGCAGGGAAACCAATAGTGAGTAAAACCTGTAAAGAAAGAAGAATTATTACTAATAAAACTTATTAGCTTTTAGCGATTACCTACCAACTAAACCCGGTGTGATCCGCTGAAAAGACGGCGTCCGAAATCCTCCCCAACAAATGGCGTTCTTAACTCAATTTTGCCCAAAATGCACGTGCGACAAGATTGCACGACAACAACGGGTTGCTTTCGCTGGTCCTGGCAGTTTTGCTTGCGGCTCGCTCGAAGTGGCGGGGGAGCAGTTGTTTCGACGAGGCAAAATTGTGTTTAAAATAAATAAATCATAAATCGAGCCTGCGCTAGCTAGTGGGAGCCAACAGGCTGGCAGCAACATTTGGAGCATATGTGGCAGTTAGGCTTAGTGTTTTTTTGTTGTTTCTTTTCTATTTCGTTGGAGCCTGATTGAGCTGTTGATTGGTTTTACGATTTGTTGAAATTTAATGCTCGTTGGGACGTGACGTTCTCACAGTCTACGACTTTAATGTGGGTGTCAATGTTTGTTGAATTTTAGGAATTCACATTACACTGACCTAGAAAAAAATTACAAAAATGACTGCGAAGCCTCAACTCGAGGGGAAACATGAAGTTTTGGGTCCCCAGAAAAACGTGCATTTTGAATTTTTCAAAAATAGTAAGACAGGGCCGAATGCCATCTTTTCAGAAATTTGCAGAGTGTGCAAAAAATCTTTCACCTTCCCTTCCATCGGATGAGGAAGTAAAATGTCGGTCCCGGCCTTGGTTGTTAGGCCGTTAAGTCATTCCAGGTGTAGGAGTCGTCTCCATGCCATAAGTACAAACAACACACCAAACCAAGCCTACTCCGGTGGAATCGCTGGCGGCGGTTGGATACGCAATCCAAAGGTCGTCAGTACAAACACTGGGGTGGAAGGTTCCTTGGAGTAGAAAGAGGTTTGGGTGCTCTCCCCATTCAAGCCTTCGGACTCCTAGGTTCGAGCAGAAACTTGCAATAGAGACCACAAAAGACCTGGGGGTCGTTAAAGTGGATGGTCTGATTTTTTTTTTTTGCAAAAAATCTTTGAATAAGTTGTGATTTTTTTAAATTAATACTATTTTTTCCAAAAAATCGAAACATTGGTCCGAACAATAAACTTTACGCTCTTTTGCAATAAAAGTCTTGATTTGAAAAAAAAAAATGGATATTGTTTCGAAAATTCGAAAATATCGGTTGATTTCCCGAATGTTCCAAATTTCAACATTGTAAATCGGACCATTAGTTGCTGACATAACGTCGTTAGAAAATGGTGGGTGTTCTTTGTGAGACTTAAAAAAAAATATTTTCCTATTTTCGTATCAACAAAGTTCAAAGAAGTAAGTATAGGGAATTTTCCCATTTTTTCATAAAAATTTCTCAAATTTGGGCAAAGATGTGAACTTATTTAAAAAATAAAAAAAACTGCAACTTGACTGTAAATGGCTATAATTTGACAATGGTGCCCTTTATCAAAATTTCACTTGAGAACTTAATGATTGCGAATTTGATTTTACATCGAAAAATGAAGTTGAAAATATTTTGCGACCAATACTTCAATTTTTTGAAAATTTTTTGGTATTGGTTCAAAAATTCATAACTCGTTCAAAGATTTTTTGCCCGTTCTGAAAATTTCTGAAAAGTTGGCATGTGATGTCCGCTAAAACATATCAGAAAATAAAAATAGTATTTTTTTTGCAAATGAAGTATTAGTGACAAAAAGTGAATTTTAAAATTCTCATTTTTTTACCGTGTATCATGTTTTTCTTATCCATATCTGCAACTTTGTCGAAGATTTTTGAATTTTCATAAATCATTTTTGTCATTTTTGTTGTGTTGTGGTAGGTGCCATATTTGTGTAGAAAATTATATGGATAAACTTATTATGCAAAATGGCATCTTTGGGCATACCGAAGTTACCGAAAAATTTTCAGCCGGATTAAAAAATTAAGAAAAAAAGACCGATTCGTAGAGAATTGAGAATTCACGTGTTACTGGGGACTCCAAACTTCATGCTTCCCCTCGAGTTGAGCTTGCGCAGAAATTTTGTTGGTTAGTGTTATCAAAGAATTTTTGGTTGTTCATTGTTCATTGTTCATTGTTCATTGTTCATTGTTCATTGTTCATTGTTCATTGTTCATTGTTCATTGTTCATTGTTCATTGTTCATTGTTCATTGTTCATTGTTCATTGTTCATTGTTCATTGTTCATTGTTCATTGTTCATTGTTCATTGTTCATTTTTTCATAAAATTATTTTTTATTAGGTCCTTTTCAGTACTGGGACCTGGTTAGGACCAAGTCGGCTTTTGTAATAACATTGATCTTAAAGCTAAGAGTAATTCCAGAGGATCTTCCCATTGTTCATTGTTCATTGTTGTTGTTGATTGTTGTTTTACGATTTCCGATTATTATTTTTTGCTATATTTTGACAGATTGCATTTCGTATGGTAAAATTAAAAGTATTACTGACATTTGATATTAGTTACTATTTATTTTTGATACATTCTACTACTAAAAAAACTTATCAAAGACAAACTAAAGATGTTTCTTTTTTTTATTTTCAGAACTCGAATTGCAAGCAATTGTTGGTAAGTTTGGTAACACATTTTTTTTTTTTGTTAGTTTGTTTTCGTTTTTCCACCTAGGTAACACTATTACCACAGTTTAAAAAACCAACGTTGAGATTAAAGCTTCTTCGAAAAGTTTTTTTTAAAGAGCTTACAACAACATTGTTTTAAACTCTTCGATGATACAATAAAACTTACGAAGACAAAGTAGTAACGCCAGTGTTGCCGTTGAGTTTTGCTTTTTTTTCGACTTTGATGACGGCAGACAAAAATTAACGAATCACCATAAGTACTCCGGTGCCAACGCAAAAGTAATTATGGCAAACTTGCCCCAATTATGGTTGACACAGTACCAGTACGGAGAGGACTAAAAGGCCAACCGAAAGTGTGTCCTCGTTCGAAGCCAGGTGGCGTCGCTCGAGTGTGTACCCAAAGAAGATGCTGTGGAACTTTGAGTAACGAGCGGACGTGATTGCGTTTAAGTTGAGCCTGCCGTGAGCCCGCAGGGCGTGACGAGAGTAGAATCGGGAGGGGAGATAGAAAAAAAGTCCTCGCAAAACTGTCGTCCACGATAAGGGGAACCGTAAAAATGGAGCAGCATCGGCGATGGCGGAAGATATTTTCGAGTGAATCCACTAGCAGTGAGAATGTGGCTGGGAATTGGCCATAATTGCAAAATAAAGATTTAAATTCATAACTCTGACTATTTCTTCATTTAAAAAATTTAATTTATTTTTGATTTTTTTTTCTTTTCGTTCTCTGTGAAAAGTGATTTTTACTTCTGAGCAGCCGGTCTCGTGCGGACAGATAAGGTCAAGCAAGTGGGAAAGTGGGTCGAACTTTTTTCTGCTGCCTCCTCGTTTGCCTCGCTCAGTTAGTGCTGTAAAAGGTATTTAGCCTTCCAGAGTCCACTTTCAGCTAAGCTGAGGAGGAAAAAAATCCTGCCTCAGGAAAATTTCTGTGGACCAATCTGACGCTTGAAATGCAGCATTTGCATTGATCTATAGAGATTCGAACAAACGAAAATCTAGAAAAAAAGCCTTGGACATATTGTTTTCCAAACATGAAGAATTTGACCTTTCGACATCGATAAAGGTAAAAATGTAGAGAACTTTAAACAGCGGTAACAAAGAAAGTCAGAACTAAGCATGTCTCTCCGAAATCAGCCGATTGACCGAATTTGGATACTCGAAAATTAATTGGCAGATTTAATTTTCCTCAATTTCAATTCTATAAAAAAAAACGAATGTTGAAAGCTCAAACATGGAAATGACCTTTTTGATCTGAATTAGGGTGCTCAGAAGAAATTACCCCCTACTCAAGAAGTGGAAAACTGTTTTTTTTTGGTTATTTCAAGCATCTGTGTAAATTTTGAGCAAAATTAGTTAAGATTAGCCCATTGATATCTGAGCCCAAAGTTTTTGAAAAAACGGTTTTCATACAAATATGACTTTTTTTTAATCGCAAATAACGTTTCAGGATCGAGTTTAACTGCCTTGGTATGTTGTACAAAGTTGTAGAGCCTTAAATTTCTAATGATAATCTCACTTTTCTGAATATTTTCCCATACAAAATTCACCTCCGAGTATCAATGGGTAAATGTTGACCGATTTGGCTCATATTTGGCCCAGAGTCCTCAAATAGCTCAAGGAACAATATTCAGCTCGTGGAGCGAGGTTTTGAAAAAAAGTCCCATATTCTGGGCACCCTAATCTGCATCTATCCAAGTACTTATGCTGTATTCTTCAATTTGCTATGTTTTTTGCAATTTGAAAACGATTCGCGGCGGAAATGCTCACCAAAGCATTTTTTTTCCAAATGCTGAGAAAATTTTAACCCTGTACTGCCCAAATTTTTATTTTTTCCGTGTTCAGAAGGTCATTTTGAGCAACTTTTGCTCTACGAAAAACTTTATTTCTCTTGTTTTATTTTTAATATTTTAGTTTGCATTTATCTTACTTAGTTGATCTATGTTTTTGGAAGTATTTTGCCTATTTTACCATATTACTTTTTGCCTTTCTAATTTTTTCCCTGTTTTTAAAGTCACTTTTTCAATTATTTTTGCTTGTTTTCTACGTTTCCTGCGTAGAGGCATAGTCTGGGACACTAAAAAAATACTGCATACTTCTTTTTACTAAATATAAAGGTAATGGTAATCAAAAACGCTGCAAAAGTTGGCACCTAAAAAATGACATTTTTTTTCTAAACATTGGCACATTGGCAGTCACATAAAACAAGTCAAATTTCCAAAACCTATTTTTTTTTAAATTTTAAATATTTCTTCTTTCCAATGCTATTCAGAGATCAAAAATTGAGTGAAAAATGGATTTTTTAGATAGAAGCCCGTCTAGAGGCGGGGTTGGGTTGTAGAGGGTTTATGTTAGAATCTTGAGAAAAAATAGCTTTTCTTATTTGAGTTCGATAGTGCGTCCATCCCGGAAATTCCAGGGACAAAATTCGGGATTTTTGGTATTTTGTCCCGAGATTTTCCGAAATTGGAAAAATATAAAACTGTTGTCTGCAAATTCAGGTTTTGTTGTTGAAATAGGTAAACATCGATAAAAAAATAAAAACAAAATATTAAGCATACATCCAGAGTTTTTGTTTGAAAAGGTCCTACAAGCTTTTATGTTTTCATATGTTTATTTTGTTTATAGGACCTATTCAAACAAGGTATCAGCATTAATTTGACTTACTTGTAAAAAACTGTAACTTGTAAAAAAAATACCGATCAGTAAACTGGCTAGCGCTCTAAATATTTTGTACCAAATTATATATGTTTTTGGAAAGACTACGTATATTTATGATTATAAATTTAAATAATAATATCATTTTAAATTATTTTTCATGAAACATTTTTGGCAAATCAAGACAAATGTATCGAATGAACACAGCTGTTTTAATATTTTTTTATTGCGCTGAATATTTTAATTATTTAGATTGATTTTGGTTAAAACAGGAACAGAGCAAAACAATTAGTACATACAACGATCTCCAAATGAACTGCTCTCAAATCTCCTGTACCTAATAAGACTGTAGTCCCGATTTTCCCAAGTTGGCGGTAATGACCTTAAGACAACTTGATTAATATTTTGTATATACATCATGAATGGCTAAACTTATCCAAAATTTTACTGGTAAAATTTTATTTGTTGTATTTTTATTTGTTATTTTAGACATTTAAAAAGAGGCTTTTCTAGTCATGACAGATAAAAAATATGTTTTTATAAGAGACTTATTTAATTTGAAACACATTAGAATACAAAATAAGAAACCAAAGCTCAACAAAAATAAAAAAAATCTTTCAAGCAAGGATGCCAGATGCACAGATTTGTCTGTGTTTCACAGACATTTGGGCTTGTGTCAGTCATTTTTTGAGGTACACAGACTTTTAAAAAACTTCATTGAATTTATAATTTGTAAAAATTTTAACCGAAACTTATTTAGTTAGTTCTCAAATGCTTAAAACGCAATTTCTGATGGATTTCAATGACTGTAAATTGATATATTTGAATTTTAGAAAAGTGCACAGACATACACAGACTTTTTTACAGACATTTAAAAAAAACCATCTGGCATCCCTGCCTTCAAGCTACCTAAAAACTGATATCCTTGTTCAGGTTGAAGTGTAGATTGCCAGCAATGAATAGTATTGAGCTTATTCTATGATTTTAAGCTTGAAAAACATGCAAATATAATGAAAAAATAGATTTTAATACTGTTTTAAAATTTTCCTGGGATCCCGGGAATTCCCGGGATTTCAAAAATATTTTTCCCGTTTCCCGGGAAATTCAAAACCCGGGAAAATTGGACGCCCTAGAGTCCTATTATACCTTTAATTTTGAAGCGCTTGATAACACCAAAATAATGTTTGATTTTCAATGCCTAAAAATGAATCTCTTGAGAAATTGTTGGCTTTTTCATAAAATTTATTTCGAAATTTTAGAATCCAAAATTGATAAAAAAATAATATCCAAATTCATTTAAAAAAAAATGTGCTAAAAAATTAAATGTTTCATTTCATATCATTAAAGTCAATCAAAAAATTTCATAAATATCCCGAGTTGAATACTGAGAGCTGATTTTGGAAATAATTGGCTTAAAATGGCTGAATGTTTTTGTATTCAAGGGGTTAATTTAATGTAGAAAATCACAAAATGTCATATTACAGAAAATTCATAAAAAATCACAAAAAAGATGATTTATAATCACTCCTTAAATTTGATGAATATATTTCATGATTGAAATTAGAAAAAGATGGTTTAAATTTGAAATTTTGGCCGTGCGCAAAGGTAACTGTCGAACTTTGTGAGCGTTTTTCTCTAAACACCGAATTGATTTATTGGTGCCACGATATCTCGAGATGTGATGGACCAAATTTGTTGAAATTTGAGGTGAAGACTCCTAAGACATATTCCGTGTGCATGACGAAGTCCGATTTTTAAAACTGCTTTTTTTAATGCAAAAATCAAAACTGACGTTTTGAATATGAAAAACACAGCCATATTTTTATCTTTATATTTTTTCAAAATCAACATTTAGAAAATCGGCTTTTCCACGCACACAAGATCGATTAAACAAATCTTCACCCAAATTTTGAGCCGATTTGGTCGAGGCAGTGTTGAGATATCGTGGCAACCTTTTTTTTTTTTTGATCTGCTACAAGTAAATGTCTGCAATTTTGTTTTTTTCAAAGTTTTTTTAGTTAAAAATGCATATTTTTATGCCCTGGAAACAGATTAAAAAAAAGTTCAATTGTGTGCTCATACCAACCACTGACATTTTTCCGCTATACATGTATATAAAATTTTAATGGAGAATTAGGGCGGTTCGTCTTTCTTGCATACAATTCAAAAGTTGCATGCAATATTTGGAATAAGCGAACAGCACTAATTTTATTTGAAAACTTTGGAGAAAACCCGTTCAGCCCTGTCTAACTATTTTTATAAAATTCAAAGTGCATGTGTTTCTGAGGACCTCAAACTTCATGATTCCCCTCGACTTGAGCCTGCGCTGAATTTTTGTTGGCCGGTGTAATCTACGAATATTCGCAACAAAAATGAAAGCTACAGCTTTTAATATCGCATTATTGGTTCGTTCAAAAAGCTTGCTGCAGAATCAGTACATTTTAATGAATAAACGGCATAGATTATCCTTGAAAAAGCCTCATGCAAAATTTTCGAATATAATGTATCCCCTCAGTTCATCCTGATCCGTAATAAATTTCCCTAATGATTTCAACAAAAAAAATACTCCTTACTCCACCGAATGAAACCATAACGAATGCCTTTCCTGCAAAAGTTTGCAAAAACAAAACAAAAAATAACAATATCACAAAGAAAAATATGAAACAAAAACGCAAACAACTCTGCCGGATCGGGCCCTCGTACAAAAATCGCACTGCGCGCGGGGTTGGCTGGAACCTTTATTTTTTTTTTTATTTCCCGGCCGAAAACTTTATAAATCCAAACGAATGGCCCCGGAAAAATTGCCTTTGTGTGCCACCGAAGGATCTCGGGCCGGCCCTGAAAGACGCGTTATCCCGTCGCTGCTGCTGTTGCGATACGATGCCCGAAAGCTACTTATTTTCAATGAAAAGGAAAGCGGGGGAGACAAAAAAAATCAACCAAAATTGTGACGGCCGCTGAAAAAAAAGGATTCCTTTTATGTTGGCTGTTTTTTTTTTCCATTTCCTGATTCGCACTGCTGCTGCCTCCCTCGAAAAGCAATTAAAAATCGTTTAACTAAATGAGTTTCGGATTAAAAACGTGTGCGGGCAGGCTGAAAAATTATGATATTTTTTTAGGCAAAATTGTTGGTTGTTGTGACGTTTATTTTATTATCTTATGAATCTTGTTATCTTTGTGAAATATATTGTTTTGTTAAAAGTCACGTAGGTTAAGTTCATGAACAATTTTATCTGGCACTTTCTCGATTAAACAAGCTACTTTCCCCAAAAATAATAAATTTCAACTCTTTTCTACACCATGACCATCGGTAGATCGGTTGGTCAAAATAGCGGTAACAACATTGAATTGAATTGAAAAAATGCACATCACATTCTTTCAAAAAATTGTTCCGAAATAGTTTTGCGTCTTAAATATTGTTTCAAGTTTTCTATCCTTGTTAAATGTCTCTTTCATGTTCACAATAGATCTTATGATAAATCTGACTTCAAAATTATAGCTGTTTATATAAAAAAAATCGTTCGCATTTATTTATATTTTTAAAGATAAACTCCCTCTTACCTCCACCCCCTACTTAAAAAGTTTCCAACAATCTGGGAGCAAGTTTTTATTCAGAATACCTATTTTTCAAGAACAAAGAAGTGAATTTTAAGAAAAACTTTCAATTCAGGCTCACATCAGTAGTTTTGTTCGACTCTGGACTGTATTTTGCTTTTTTGAAGTGGTTTCGGTTAGACCAGGTTCAGAGAAACAACATGTAATCATTCATTACCAAATTTTAAGATTTTAAGTGCTCTTAAATGTGCTGTCCCTATTCTGACTGTATTCCCAACTTGCTCGAGTGGACGGTACCGATTTTATATGACCAGCCTCCAAAGTTGCATAAGATATCTTCTTTTGACATAGCGAATGCATGGACACAGTTTTATCCAAATAAAAAAAAATATGAATTTGAAGAAAAGACGATTTTCAAAATCGTAGAAAATCACTTTGCTCTAGAGAATGAGTTTAGTTAAGATTTTTTCTAAAAAAACAGTGATTTTTTGAAAGTACCGTACATTCCCTCGAAAAAAAAACTTATTTGAAATTTGGAATTAAAAAGTACTTTTGTGAATGGTCGATAAAATGTACCGTTTCGAGTTAATGCCATTGCTAATTTTAATATTTTCAAAATCACGTTTTTCACGCCTCACGACTTTGAATCATAATCTGAAAATATGTTTTCAAAAGATTTAGAAAACTTTATACGAATATCTTCTTCTCAACATTAAAAATCGTTTAAAGGAGAAATTGAGGAGTTTTTTTACTTTTCAAGCATTTGTTTTTCAAAGTGGAGCAATTCTCTGAGATTTCGGTCATTCGATTTTTTGTATTTTTTTATCCGGCTGAAACTTTTTTGGTGCCTTCGGTATGCCCAAAGAAGCCATTTTGCATCATTAGATTGTCCATATAATTTTCCATACAAATTTGGCAGCTGTCCATACAAAAATGATATGTGAAAATTCAAAAATCTATATCTTTTGAAGGAATTTTTTGATCGATTTGGTGTCTTCGGCAAAGTTGTAGGTATGGATATGGACTACACTGAAAAAAAATGATACACGGTAAAAAAAAATTTGGTGATTTTTAATTTAACTTTTTGTCACTATAACTTGATTTGCAAAAAAACACTATTTTTTTTTTCATTTTTTGATATGTTTTAGAGGACATAAAATGCCAACTTTTCTGAAATTTCCAGAATGGGCAAAAAATCTTTGACCGAGTTATGATTTTTTGAATCAATACAGATTTTTTCAAAAAATCGAAATATTGGTCGCAAAAATTTTTCAACTTCATTTTTCGATGTAAAATCGAATTTGCAATCAAAATGTACTTTTGTGAATTTTTGATAAAGTGCACCGTTTTCAAGTTATAGCCATTTTTATGTAACTTTTTTCAAAATATTCGCAGTTTTTCATTTTTTTTTAAAAGTGCCCATGTTTGCCCATTGTTGAAAAAAATATTTTTGAACAGCTGAGAAAATTCTCTATATTTTGTTTTTCTGGACTTTGTTGATACGACCCTTAGTTGCTGAGATATTGCCATGCAAAGGTTAAAAACAGGAAAATTGATGTTTTCTAAGTCTCACCCAAACAACCATTATTTTCTAATGTCGATATCTCAGCAACTATAGGTCTGATTTACATTGTTAAAACATGAAACGTTCGTGAAATTTTCCGATCTTTTCGAAAAAAATATTTTCAAAAATTTAAAATCAAGACTAACACTTCAAAAGGGCCAAACATTCAATATTACGCCCATTTGAAATGTTAGTGATTTGAAATTTTTGAAAATATTTTTTTCGAAAAGATCGGAAAATTTCACGAATGTTTCATGTTTTAACATTGTAAATCGGACCTATAGTTGCTGAGATATCGACATTAGAAAATGGTGGATTGTTTGGGTGAGACTAAGAAAACATCAATTTTCCTGTTTTTTAACCTTTGCAAGGCAATATCTCAGCAACAAAGGGTCGTATCAACAAAGTCCGAAATAGCAAAATATAGAGAATTTTCTCAGCTTTTCAAAATATTTTTTAATTGTTGGCAAACCTGGGCATTATTTTTAAAAAATGAAAAACTGCGACTATTTTTAAAAAAGTTACCTGAAAATGGTTATAACTTGAAAACGGTGCACTTTATCAAAAATTCACAAAAGTACTTTTTGATTGCAAATTCGATTTTACATCGAAAAATGAAGTTGAAAAATTTTTGCGACCAATATTTCGATTTTTTGAAAAAATCTGTATTGATTCAAAAAACCATAACTCGGTCAAAGATTTTTTTGCCCATTCTGGAAATTTCTGAAAAGTTGGCATTTTATGTCCTCTAAAACATATCAAAAAATGAAAAAAAATAAAAATAGTGTTTTTTTGCAAATCAAGTTTTAGTGACAAAAAGTTAATTAAAAAATCACCAAATTTTTTTTACCGTGTATCATTTTTTTTCAGTGTAGTCCATATCCATACCTACAACTTTGCCGAAGACACCAAATCGATCAAAAAATTCCTTCAAAAGATATAGATTTTTGAATTTTCACATATCATTTTTGTATGGACAGCTGCCAAATTTGTATGGAAAATTATATGGACAAACTAATGATGCAAAATGGCTTCTTTGGGCATACCGAAGGCACCAAAAATGTTTAAGCCGGATTAAAAAATACAAAAATCAAAATTAAAGAAAAAAGACCGATTCCGTAGAGAACTGCTTAGGAAATTTCTGATCAATTTGGTGTCTTCGACAAAGTTGTAGGTATTGATGAGGGCTATTCATAAAAAAGGTACACCGAAAAAAATCTTAACGACAAAAACTCAATTTCCCAAAATATTTTTTGAGCCAAAGAGCTGTATGGTCAAACATTTCGGCACCGAGTTATGAATGCTTGAAAAATAGTGATTTTTGGAGCAAAAATATATTTTTTTGCAATCCCGCTGTGAGACTGTCAACTTTTTCTGTCCTTCTGGAGAAACGAAACGGACCACTTTTAAGCACCAAAAATAACAGATTTGAAAATCAATACCTTTCAATGTCAGTGCCGAAAAGTCCTACTTTTCAGCACTGAAATGGGTGCTGAAAAGTTGAACTTTTCATTACTTGTATCGAAAAGTAACATTTTTCAATATTGTTTTGTTTTGAACGGTGAACTTACTTAACAAATGAATGTTTGACATAATATTCCATTCAAAAAGTTTTTTTCGGAATTGCAAAAAAATGTTGTAAGCAACTTGTTGCAAAACTCGATTTTTGCAGCGCTCATCGTATTTATATAACTCGGTAAAACCTCGTTGTATAAATGTACGACTCGTGCTGAAAAAATCATGTTTTCTTAACTCGTTACATACACAACTATTTTGACCTCATTTTTATGTTTATTTCATTTGAAATCAAAAAGAACATTACAGACTGTTTGATAAAGTGCCTCGTTATCATGATATAGCCACCGAAAGTTTGATTTCAGTGAAATTGTTGGGTCATTTGCGCCAACTGGCACACCACTCGAAATGCACTTTCTCTGATCTAGCTCAAATTTGCAGGAGCTATTGATGCTATCAAAACCTGTACAAATTCTGATTTTGAACCAAAATGGACCACCCCTTGTTTTTGAAGCATTGTTTCAAAGTTGTGCGATTTTCGTCATTTAAAAAAAACTCTTTTTACAAATGACCGTATCTCGAAAACAAAAAAAAACTAGAGCAAAACTTGACAGATACTTTTAAAGGAAATTGGATGCTGAATTGAATGGCGTCATCAGAAAAATCTGCAACTGCAAGCTTAAAAATCGATATCGACCAACATTCAGAAAAAAAACTTATCTGAAATCGTCTGGGGAACACGATGGTGAAGTTTGTTTCAAAATTCAATCGAATGTATATTGAGAAAATCGGGTGTAAGTTTTCGATTGCTAAAAATGCAAAAAAGTTTGATATGGCCATTTATAAAATAGGTATTTTGAAAAAAATACGAAAATCGCAATACTTTGGAGCGATACCAGCAAAGAATGGGTGGTCCTATTTGGTTCTAAATCGGAATTCTTACATGTTTTTTATAGTATATCAATATCTTCATCAAATTTGAGCTTAATCGATTTGGATTCCGAATTTGTACTTTTTGTGTACAGTTGAGGCGAAATGGCCCAATTGCAATTTTTCGATTTTCAAAAATAGTGACCATGAGTGATCATTTCTAAAAACATTTTTTATCAAGGTTCAGAAAGTTTGCTATAAATTGTCCAATAAATTTAAGATTTGACCTCCGGTTGCTGAGTTACAGCGACCTAAAAAAACAAATAGGAAAATTGAAGTTTTCTTAGTCAAACCCAAACAACCTTCTATTTTTAATGCCGATGGAACATAGTGTATTATTTCTTCTTTTTGGAAAAGTTTAAATTTTGCATCATTATATGAGGTAATGTTTTGTAATAAAACAGATTTTTCTTCTACCAGCCTTTCACAATATTTACTTACAAAAAAAAGTATGTGTTTTCACTAGTATTTTCGATCAAAAGTTGTGCTCTCTGATTTATTTTTCGTTAGAAAGCACTTCATCCCAGGAGCCTTTACCACCCCATTCCGTGAAACATTCTTTCTCGTTCTGAATTCCTTCGTATGGTTTTATGGGGGTTGAAATGTTGGAAAATGAAAACATATGAATCCGCCTTTTTCGTTCTCCTAACCGAGCGTGGAAAACATTTCACACGATGAAACCATTCTCACGCATATAAACACACACACACACACATACACTGATTGTTGTTGGCAAAACTACCCCTTAACTGTGTTTCGCGTTCGCCGGAGAGGTTCACAAAATTCAGCAACAAACAACCACCAAAATGGGAGTTGGAGTTGGACGCGATTCGAAGCACAACGAGTGAGAAAATTAAAATTTGTGGCAAGCAAACTTTTCCACGCAACCACAGCCAATTCACACGGAAAACGGCTGAGCGTATTTTGCAACATAGAGCAAACAGCTGACGTTACGTGGAAATCGAGAACCTCGTTGTCGAGTTACACTAAACTGCTGCTCGTTCACTTCAAAATCCAACCCGAAACTCAACCCTGAAAGGGCGAGTCGAAAAACTTTTCAATTGAATTCCGGGTGGAAATTAAATTATCCGAAATCTCGAACACAGTACGGAAGATGACAGTTGAAATGAAAAAAAAAGAACAAACCGTCGAAACTGTCAGAGGAACTTGCGGCAAATGGGCAAGTTCATCGATGCTCAACTTGTGATTTTGTGAACGAATCTTTGGTGACCTGCTGGCACAAAGGTTGTGGCGAAAATTCGCCGAGATTGGCAAGTTTTCCTGCCAGTTGGTGAACTTTGCTTGAATTTCGAAGATTTCCTACTCGTTTAGCTCTAACTTTGGTACGTGTTGAAGTTGCTCTTGGAGCTCAACGTGGGTTTGTTTGACTTTTGAGTCTTGAGGGGAAGTCTGTAACAAGATTTTTAAATTTGATTTGTTGGAGATATTTGAAGGGATGGAATTGATAAACAAAGTTGTTTTTTTTTGTTTTTTTTTGTTTTAGGTATTTTTTTCGGGAAAAGTTGCCCGACCCCACTTCGATTTGCGTGGAACTTCATCCTAGGGGGTAGCTTTGGTCCCTGATCACAAATCCGAAGTACATTTTTTGTATATCTCGTGATGGAGGGGCGGTACGATCCCTTCCATTTTTGAACATTCGAAAAAAGACATATTTTTCATTAATGTACAGCCTGAAATGGTGTTGTTTTTTGTTTTTTGTTTTTTGTTTTTTGTTTTTTGTTTTTTGTTTTTTGTTTTTTGTTTTTTGTTTTTTGTTTTTTGTTTTTTGTTTTTTGTTTTTTGTTTTTTGTTTTTTGTTTCTTGTTTTTTGTTTTTTGTTTTTTGTTTTTTGTTTTTTGTTTTTTGTTTTTTGTTTTTTGTTTTTTGTTTTTTGTTTTTTGTTTTTTGTTTTTTGTTTTTTGTTTTTTGTTTTTTGTTTTTTGTTTTTTGTTTTTTGTTTTTTGTTTTTTGTTTTTTGTTTTTTGTTTTTTGTTTTTTGTTTTTTGTTTTTTGTTTTTTGTTTTTTGTTTTTTGTTTTTTGTTTTTTGTTTTTTGTTTTTGTTTTTTGTTTTTTGTTTTTTGTTTTTTGTTTTTTGTTTTTTGTTTTTTGTTTTTTGTTTTTTGTTTTTTGTTTTTTGTTTTTTGTTTTTTGTTTTTTGTTTTTTGTTTTTTGTTTTTTGTTTTTTGTTTTTTGTTTTTTGTTTTTTGTTTTTTGTTTTTTGTTTTTTGTTTTTTGTTTTTTGTTTTTTGTTTTTTGTTTTTTGTTTTTTGTTTTTGTTTTTTGTTTTTTGTTTTTTGTTTTTTGTTTTTTGTTTTTTGTTTTTTGTTTTTTGTTTTTTGTTTTTTGTTTTTTGTTTTTTGTTTTTTGTTTTTTGTTTTTTGTTTTTTGTTTTTTGTTTTTTGTTTTTTGTTTTTTGTTTTTTGTTTTTTGTTTTTTGTTTTTTGTTTTTTGTTTTTTGTTTTTTGTTTTTTGTTTTTTGTTTTTTGTTTTTTGTTTTTTGTTTTTTGTTTTTTGTTTTTTGTTTTTTGTTTTTTGTTTTTTGTTTTTTGTTTTTTGTTTTTTGTTTTTTGTTTTTTGTTTTTTGTTTTTTGTTTTTTGTTTTTTGTTTTTTGTTTTTTGTTTTTTGTTTTTTGTTTTTTGTTTTTTGTTTTTTGTTTTTTGTTTTTTGTTTTTTGTTTTTTGTTTTTTGTTTTTTGTTTTTTGTTTTTTGTTTTTTGTTTTTTGTTTTTTGTTTTTTGTTTTTTGTTTTTTGTTTTTTGTTTTTTGTTTTTTGTTTTTTGTTTTTTGTTTTTTGTTTTTTGTTTTTTGTTTTTTGTTTTTTTGTTTTTTGTTTTTTGTTTTTTGTTTTTTGTTTTTTGTTTTTTGTTTTTTGTTTTTTGTTTTTTGTTTTTTGTTTTTTGTTTTTTGTTTTTTGTTTTTTGTTTTTTGTTTTTTGTTTTTTGTTTTTTGTTTTTTGTTTTTTGTTTTTTGTTTTTTGTTTTTTGTTTTTTGTTTTTTGTTTTTTGTTTTTTGTTTTTTGTTTTTTGTTTTTTGTTTTTTGTTTTTTGTTTTTTGTTTTTTGTTTTTTGTTTTGTGTTTTTGGTTTTTTGTTTTTTGTTTTTTGTTTTTTGTTTTTTGTTTTTTGTTTTTTGTTTTTTGTTTTTTGTTTTTTGTTTTTTGTTTTTTGTTTTTTGTTTTTTGTTTTTGTTTTTTGTTTTTTGTTTTTTGTTTTTTGTTTTTTGTTTTTTGTTTTTTGTTTTTTGTTTTTTGTTTTTTGTTTTTTGTTTTTTGTTTTTTGTTTTTTGTTTTTTGTTTTTTGTTTTTTTGTTTTTTGTTTTTTGTTTTTTGTTTTTTGTTTTTTGTTTTTTGTTTTTTGTTTTTTGTTTTTTGTTTTTTGTTTTTTGTTTTTTGTTTTTTGTTTTTTGTTTTTTGTTTTTTGTTTTTTGTTTTTTGTTTTTTGTTTTTTGTTTTTTTGTTTTTTGTTTTTTGTTTTTTGTTTTTTGTTTTTTGTTTTTTGTTTTTTGTTTTTTGTTTTTTGTTTTTTGTTTTTTGTTTTTTGTTTTTTGTTTTTTGTTTTTTGTTTTTTGTTTTTTGTTTTTTGTTTTTTGTTTTTTGTTTTTTGTTTTTTGTTTTTTGTTTTTTGTTTTTTGTTTTTTGTTTTTTGTTTTTTGTTTTTTGTTTTTTGTTTTTTGTTTTTTGTTTTTTGTTTTTTGTTTTTTGTTTTTTGTTTTTTGTTTTTTGTTTTTTGTTTTTTGTTTTTTGTTTTTTGTTTTTTGTTTTTTGTTTTTTGTTTTTTTGTTTTTTGTTTTTTGTTTTTTGTTTTTTGTTTTTTGTTTTTTGTTTTTTGTTTTTTGTTTTTTGTTTTTTGTTTTTTGTTTTTTGTTTTTTGTTTTTTGTTTTTTGTTTTTTGTTTTTTGTTTTTTGTTTTTTGTTTTTTGTTTTTTGTTTTTTGTTTTTTGTTTTTTGTTTTTTGTTTTTTGTTTTTTGTTTTTTGTTTTTTGTTTTTTGTTTTTTGTTTTTTGTTTTTTGTTTTTTGTTTTTTGTTTTTTGTTTTTTGTTTTTTGTTTTTTGTTTTTTGTTTTTTGTTTTTTGTTTTTTGTTTTTGTTTTTTGTTTTTTGTTTTTTGTTTTTTGTTTTTTGTTTTTTGTTTTTTGTTTTTTGTTTTTTGTTTTTTGTTTTTTGTTTTTTGTTTTTTTGTTTTTTGTTTTTTGTTTTTTGTTTTTTGTTTTTTGTTTTTTGTTTTTTGTTTTTTGTTTTTTGTTTTTTGTTTTTTGTTTTTTGTTTTTTGTTTTTTGTTTTTTGTTTTTTGTTTTTTGTTTTTTGTTTTTTGTTTTTTGTTTTTTGTTTTTTGTTTTTGTTTTTTGTTTTTTGTTTTTTGTTTTTTGTTTTTTGTTTTTTGTTTTTTGTTTTTTGTTTTTTTGTTTTTTGTTTTTTGTTTTTTGTTTTTTGTTTTTTGTTTTTTGTTTTTTGTTTTTTGTTTTTTGTTTTTTGTTTTTTGTTTTTTGTTTTTTGTTTTTTGTTTTTTGTTTTTTGTTTTTTGTTTTTTGTTTTTTGTTTTTTGTTTTTTGTTTTTTGTTTTTTGTTTTTTGTTTTTTGTTTTTTGTTTTTTGTTTTTTGTTTTTTGTTTTTTGTTTTTTGTTTTTTGTTTTTTGTTTTTTGTTTTTTGTTTTTTGTTTTTTGTTTTTTGTTTTTTGTTTTTTGTTTTTTGTTTTTTGTTTTTTGTTTTTTGTTTTTTGTTTTTTGTTTTTTGTTTTTTGTTTTTTGTTTTTTGTTTTTTGTTTTTTGTTTTTTGTTTTTTGTTTTTTGTTTTTTGTTTTTTGTTTTTTGTTTTTTGTTTTTTGTTTTATTCCAATCATCTTGAAATTTTCTTTGACATTCAGAAAGTTGGTCGCTCCACGTTCAGCTTGAAGGTCGCAAAATTTCACCCCACTTAAAGCCATCGATCCAAAGTCAAAGCCCTTAAAAAAATCAAGTCCGGTCACGGTTCACGCACGAACCGTACATAAAACGGACAGGTAATAAATTTGATCCACAACGGTCACATTGCCCGTGACGATGTGATGGCCGTCCGGTCGAGTTCCCATCAAGACGGTCCCAGGGTCGAGAATAAATCAAATTTTTGCGGTGTGTTGTTTTCCTTTAATTTGCCAGATCCACCCGCAAACACACACGCACACAAAAGCACTTTAGTTTATAGACGCTTTTTCTGATTTTTTTGTTATTATGATGATTCTGACCCATTAATTCCAGTGGCCAAGAGTGTTCATGTTTGCCATGAAGCTACCTGTTTTGATTTAATTAGAAAATTGCTGTTATTGTTGAATTACCTGACAGATACATGAGAACAAAGATTATGACCAGGGTTTAAATTTTTAAGCAGGTGTTTTGTTGAAAATGTTATGCAAAATTACACAACTTATTCTTACCACTAAAAGCACAACTAACGAATCAGGATTTTGTGCTTTATCGAATCCAAACATTCCGGCAACATTTTGAAGGATCGGTTTTGACACACACACACACACGAGCACACAAAAATCAGTGTTGCTCACACAACCGTTCCGGGCATGATGCGGGCCTTGACGTGGGTCAAATATGCTTTGCCTTTTTGAAGGTATTCATTCCGTCCCTTTTGGTTTTCAAGAGAATATCCGGACGGACCTCACGCGATGTAGCCTTGTTCGATGGTCAGTTCGCCAGTTTTGGTTCATTAACTTTATTGAAACGAGCAATGGAGCAAAACTTCCGGGCTCTTGGAAGCGTCGAAAATCATAGGTGAGTATGATTAGGGTGGTTCAAACATGACAGAGATTGAAACTCAGCAATCCTTGGATGTAAACAACCAGTCCCACACTCAATGTGAACTATCACTAAAGCGAGTAGGCTGTTAGTTTATAAACAAGGCTTCGCCCTTTTGAAAAGTTACTACGGATTTGGTCTTGATAACAAAACCAACAGAAATGGTTAATATGACGCCATCAATTTTCTGAAAAAAGTGTTGTGTTCCCAAAGTCGCACTTAAATCCCGA
The DNA here is from genome assembly GCF_016801865.2 of Culex pipiens pallens. Taxonomy (NCBI): domain Eukaryota; kingdom Metazoa; phylum Arthropoda; class Insecta; order Diptera; family Culicidae; genus Culex; species Culex pipiens. Next base: position 19,483,153 of record NC_068939.1, read on the forward strand.
ACGAAAGGAAAGCGAGAAAACCGGCAAAACGTGAAAATAATTTAAATTACACTTAATTCACATAATAATAAGTACTCTCGCTCTAGCGTGAATAAACCTCTTCTGGAGCGCGTTTCGCGTTATTCTGCGATGTTTGTTTGTGTTTTTTTTTCTCTGCACTTCCCCAACGCGCTTCTCATATCGTATTCCGCGCACATTTCGCCAAATTGGTCTGGGGACCAGGACCGCAAAATCACCAAAGTAAGATTGTGAAGTAGAAGAAGTAAAAGAAGAAAAAAGAAAGAAAGCAACGGTACCACATAATTTGCCACAATGCACAAAGCCTGGTGGGATTAATGAATTACATAAATTGTGGCACGTGAACGGGATGCCGCAGCAAGACTTGAGGATGGTTTATTTTACCTGTAAAGTTTACTTGGTACGAAGAAAAACGCCTTCTTCGGCGAATGGCTCAAACCACAAATAATTGAATAAGGCTCAGAAAAATTTGTGGTGCGCTAAGTTATGAGCCTTATCTGGAAGTGGCACGGAAATTTCTCATAATTATGCGGCTTAGCAACAACGTTGCAAATGTGTTGCGGAAGCGATTTTTATTCTATTTTCGGTTTGAAATTTTCACACTTGACAGTTGTCATTTATCAATTTAAAGGACGAGAAAGTATTTCAGTAGGATTCCCAATGTACTTTAATGATCAAAACACCTTCTCAATGACATTTGAAATTGAAACCAAGTAATAAATCGCTCAGTCAGCAAGCATATTTTTACCAAATGTTTTGCAATTTAAGGAAAATTCTCCTGAATTTATCAAAAAAGGTCGTAAGACATAGGGGTCATGCATAAACCACGTGGCCTTTTTTTCGAGAATGTTTGACCCCCTCCTCCCCCCTCATGGTTTTTCGTGGTTTCACGCCAACCCCCCCCCCCCCCTATATGTCCACGTGGCTTTTTCCTCCCAGGTGAAAAATCTGAAAAAAACAACTTAGTACCAAATTAGTTACCAAATACGTTAACATTCGCTGTAAACGATTTTGTAGCGAAATGAAAACAGATTTCTTTCCGTGTATAGATTTCAAAATTGTTTATCCACAAATGATATACCATCAGTGGTGATGACTTAGGGTCAAAAACCGATATTATTGCTGTTATTTTAACACATTAAAACATTAAAATTATATCGAAATAAATAATGTTGGGGAATGTTCCTCAATGATTTACTAACATTTTCCCAGATTTTGGCTAAGTATAATCACACCGTTCATAAATGTCAATCGTTTTAAAATTTACCCAATCTCACCACTTAAAGGGGATGACATTGCGGCAAATAGAACAAAAAAATTTTTGTATGTGCTGTAAAACCAAAAAAAATCAAATTATTCGCTCTACAGCATTGCCTTGGCGTTCTCGATTGCGAGATTCCTACTCGAAACTAGGTGTCCGAAGGCTTGATTGTTGAGACAATTGCAAACCTCTTTTTACACCTAAGCTTCCATCCACCCCGGGATTCAAACTGACGACCTTTGGATTGTTAGTCCAACTGCCTACCAGCGACTCCACCGAGGCAGGACCCAGGGAGACGACTCCTACACCTGGATTGAGCTAACGACCTAACCTTCTAGGTTAGACCGGGGCCAACATTTACTTCCCCGTCCGACGGAAGGCGTGGTCAGACAAATCTCGTCTCGAAAAATGCCACCGGGACCGTCTGGGATCGAACCCATGCCGACTGGGTGAGAAGCTGTAAAACCATTAAAACCAAATTAATAGTACATTAAAAAAAAACAGAAATTCTCTTAAAAGTGTGAAAAAATATAACATAACAAAGTTTCAGGTAAATAATAACAATTTATTGAAATGGTACAGCCCGAGCAGACGGAAATAACTTGGGAATAACATTTTTTGATATTTGAAAATACTAGGCAAATAACATTTTATGTTATTTATAACAAGTTTTGTTATTCCCCGTTATGATTTTATTGTTATTGGATTGTAATTTCAATAACAGACTAAAAACATTTTAAGTTATTTTTCGAACAAATCTTTGTTATTATTTTTTGTTATTTTAACAACTAATCCGATCATTCCAATAACAGTTGGAGGTATTCTTCCATAACAAAAAATGTTATTCCCGAGTTGTTTTGGCTTTCAAAAAATATCAGACCAATAACAAATTTTGTTATGATAACATAAACTGTTATTGAACCCTTATGCAGAAATGGATTTTTCAAGAAAATTCCATAACATTTTTTGTTATTTTAACAGTATTTGTTATTGAATCCACTGAGCTTCTATCGGATGGTGAAGTAAAACGTCGGTCCCGGTTTCTCCTGTCTCGTCAGAGGCGCTGGAGCAAAAATCCCACGTTAGAGGAAGGCCATGCCCCGGGGGGCGTAGTGCCAATAGTTTCGTTTCGTTTTCGTTATTGAAATGGCATGAATTTCGTTATTACCGTCTGCCCGGGAGAAAGTAAAAAAAAAACTCTCAACAAAACAAGCAATTTAGTAAATTATATGTATTCAAAATTATGCAGTGCAATCAATTGCATAAACAGCATTCATGATTTAATTGAAATGCGCTTTTAAATATTTTAATAAAATCAAAATTATTAAAAATTATTTTTTTTTAAATCAGTAATGATTTAAAAATTTATAACTCAAACCAAGAATTTATGCCCGTTCTTGAAATTTCTGAAACGTTGGCAAATTAAACAAATATAAAAATAGTGTTTTTTGCAAATCATGTTTTAGTGACAAAAAGTGAAATTAAAAATTAGCAAAATAAATTACCATATATCATTTTTTCAGTGTAGTCCTTATCCATATCTACAACTTTGCCGAAGACACCAAATCGAAAAAAAAAATTCCTTCAAAAGATAAAGATTTTTTAATTTTCATATTTCATTAGCTGCCAAATTTGTATGGAAAATTATATGGACAAACTAATGAATATATACAAAAAATGAAAATACTAAAAATATATACAAAAAATTATTAAATATAAGTTATTTTTCCAATCTTTTCAATATCTTTGAAAATATTTACACTGGGACGCCCAACGTATGTCCAATATACACGGATGCCCAAGTCTCCCTAAAACGTTGGATTGGTAATTTCAACTCGCAGGTTTTCGGGCTTGTCTTCGTGGAATTTCGGGCCATTTTTTTTACCAGGGCAAACAAAAGTTGGAACGTCGTTTTTGATCGCATAAATTACAGATCTGATCAAATCGAGTTTGCAAAGTATTAGGATCATCTAGACATCCTTATAATTCACTCAAAAAAATTGTCCCGGTTGGTTGAGTTATGCCCGAGAACCAGCGAGTTGATAATACCGTTCCATCTTTTTTAAGGAGTTTATTTATGTTGATCTTTAACGGCATTGCATTGAAATTTATTTCACAAATTGATATCGGCATTTTAAAATTAAGTTAAATTATTTTAATATGTCTATATATTTGAGTGGTTTTATCTCAAATATGAAGTTGTAGGTATAGTATATTTTCTCAGCTTAAAGAAACACTAATATTTTCAGGAAAGGGTACCTTTGGCCCCTATTTTTTAATCTTTAAATTAATTAAGAAACAAAAACAATGTTTGCTTAAAGCTCGTTTTTTCTTAAAATCTAAAATGTTTGCTCATGTTTCTCTTTGGCTCAAAAGATGGTCCCTATCAACATTAAAAAAAAAACTAAAAAAAATACCTGCAACTTTGTCGAAGGATAGTACTACGTGTTTTTTATGAAATGTTTTGTAATATAACAATCCGAACACAAGGGAGGAAAGGAATACCTTTTAGACAAAAATTTTCATCCAATTTTTTGGTGAATCTTAAAGTATGTATCGTTCGTTTTTTCGTGACTGGTTATTTTTTGATGTTAAATGAGATACAAGATATCTTGAGTTTGAAGAAGAAGATTCTTCGATCACTTATAGGACCAATAATCACCGATGTTGATCTAAGATGTTGAAAATATTTTTTTTCTCAGAGAATCATTTTTAGACACTTTATTTACAATACATATTTAGTCTTTTGCCTTGTTACGAAAATGTTATACAAATTGTCAGCAATATTTATTTTTTAAATTGTTCGAAAATAGAAACATCGAAGGCTACATCAACTTTCAATGAAAATTTGCAAGCACATTTTTAGCAACAAGATACCATCAACATAAAAAGGAAATTTTGTTTGCATTTTGGTACTCATTTTTTAGGGTATATTAAGTTTGGATACTTTAACTTTATTTTTTAACTGCTTTTAAACTTTTGTAAGATAACACAGTATTAAAAAGTGTTCATTCAATAACAGGCTCAAAGTATTGATATGAATCTGCCGAAATACATAATTAAACATTAAATTGGGAAATATTGTGGCATTGAAATACAAGTTATAATTCTAAACACAATAATTGTATGGTTTTAAAGTGTAACAAAAAATGTATGCATATAAGTAAACTTAATGCGCGTATTTTTTTGTGTTGTTTTTTTAATAGAAAATATTTTTCTAAAGGCCACGTGGTCAGTCGTCACTGATAACTGCACAAAATGGCGTCTCAACTTTATTTGGCACAACATTGACGTGCGACAAGACTGTATAAGAAATTAAATTTGACCGCCAGCACAAGGAGCATCGCTAAAAGTCCATGAACCATGCGCGCAGTGACAGGTTTTCCGGGGTGAGGCGCGGACTTATTACTTCCGTATTTTTGCAACAATCTGCGCCCTCTCTAGGGGTTGCGGAAAAGAGAACAGAGTGGTGCACTATTCCTCGTTGGTGGTTTGAAATTGTGTTTATCACGGTGGAAATAAAATTTAAAAAATAAATAATATAAGTATGAAAATGAACAATAAACTAAGATTCTAAAACTTCGCTTGAAAGTAAGTTCATTAAAGTTTCGAAATTGCATGAAAAATCACAAGTAAGAAGCAGGAAAGCCAGAATTGTGCAGCCTCAGGAAAAAGTTTTCACCCACATGAAACGAAAACCACCGCAATGGAGTTTTTTCAGTGCTGTGAAATATTTTCTTTTCAGAGTTTTTTTTTTCTGTTAAAATTTTTCTAATGGCGTGATGAGAAAACAAAAAATGTTTCGTTGGGATTCAACCACAACTAAACAGAACATATTTTTTTAACTTGAAGTTTTTTTTTTTTTTCAAATCTTTCTACATCACAGCAACATTTCATTGTTAACGTGAAAAGGGGTGAAAAACACCAGAGCACGAAACTTCCATCATCTTTCCACGAAAACGTCGAGTATCGCCCAGCAAGTGTGTGCGTGCGGCATACGCGTTTGTGTGGGTGCGAACAATTATTTCGAATTTATGTCCTTTCTTTCGCTGTGAAATTATTTGCCAGCTGGAATGTTACTCGAAAAGGAAAATTTCCCTTCGCGCGATGAATGGGTTCTTTGCCGGTAATTAATTTAACCTAATTTAATTTCCCGCTGGAGTGAATGCTTCTAAGCCCCAAGCGGGAAGGGGGGGGGGAATGGATTGAGCTCATGTTTTGAAAAGTTTTCGACTCCATCACACTTGGCATGCACTTGTGAGATGGGAAATGCCTATGAGAATAATTTGAATTGTTGTTTATCTTATTCTTGCACAATTTTTTACAAAAAAAGATCAAATGATATAAGTAAACATTGAGTTTGTGTTATTTAAAAAAAAACTACCACTCTGCTAACAAATAAATCCAAACACCCATTAAGAACCCACCCCGGAGGCATCTTTTTTCTAAGTCAGCAGAATCGTCTCCTCGCCAAAGTTTGGCCGGGTCATATTTCATTGGCCCCCAAAGTTCACCTGTCATTTGAAGAGGCAGTTTCCGCACCTTCCCACCCCTAAGGGGCCAAGCACAACTTGGCAAAGGTTTATCACGAAAACATCGCAGCAAGAAAAAAAAAGTGAAGCACATTAGGCTAAGTGACCGGAAATGTGCTGAATAAACATGAACAAACTGGGCACCGTTAAGTACAAGGAGGACGTTCATAAACGGCGCAGTGAGTTTTTTCAAATGGTTTGGCTTACCAACTGAATTTTGGAAACTGACGATCAAAAAGTAGGCAGAGAAAAGGATTTTTTCAGAGTCACTTTAATTTTAAAAAAATTCCTTAGAAAGCGTTCACTCAAGAAAAGTGTCTGATGGAGAAAGCTGGCTGTGATGGTGTTTCAATTATTTGCTACTACCGATACATCACAGTTACAATTAAAACGCTATCGAAAATCTGTTTAACGAAAAACGATCAAAAGTGCTAGGCGAATGAAACAACTGAAGCTCAATCGAACACCATGCCAGCAAAAGTCAAGCGCACTTTGCCCCCCCCCAATTGCACTGACTGACGACGACGACGGAAGGTTTCATCGGTCGGGAAATGAAGCTTTTGGGGCCGTACGGAGCTTTTCCATCCCAGCCACCCAGGTAGCGGCGGCGGAAGCAGGATATTACGCGGCTTCTGACTGCCGTTGTAATAATGCGGCAAATGGGAAAGGAAATGTGCCATCGAAGAAATTGAGCAAATTCGACTACCCCCCGGGATGGGGTGAAAGTGGGGGGATTGGGGAGGGAAACCCATTTGTTTGTTCCCTGGGACCGATACCGGAATTTGTGCCGGCTTAAGCGGAATGTTTGGTTAAGTTTCACGTTTTCTTCTTTTTTGTTTGCTTTTTTTTTGCTCTCTTCTAGCTATTTCGGGTAGATCGTTTGCACCGTTACGAGCTTCCAATGGCTTTATGGAGCATTTGGGGAGATCAGTGAAAAGAGGGCCTTTTCGTGGCGTGAGAGAAAAAAAAAACGATTCGTTAGAGATTTGACTTTTCCAAGAGGCGAGTTCCCACTGTAGTCGGCTTGGGTTCGATCTCAGACTGTCCCGGTGGCATTTTTCGAGACGAGATTTGTCTGACCATGCCTTCCGTCCGATGGGGAAGTAAATGTTGGCCCCGGTCTAACCTAAAAAGGTTAGGTCGATAGCTCAGTCCAGATGTAGGAGTCGTCTCCCTGGGTCCTGCCTCGGTGGAGTCGCTGGTAGGCAGTTGGACTAACAATCCAAAGGTCGTCAGTTCGAATCCCGGGGTGGATGGAAGCTGAGGTGTAAAAAGAGGTTTGCAATTGCCTCAACAATCAAGCCTTTGGACACCTAGTTTCGAGTAGGAATCTCGCAATCGAGAACGCCAAGGCAATGCTGTAGAGCGAATAATTTGATTTTTTTTATTTTGAGTTCCCACTGTTAATTTCAGTTGAATTTTTAAATTTAAGTGGCGTTTTTTGTAGGTTTTGCTCGGTTTGTTCTAAAGGTCGCATTGAGGCGGTGATGTCACGTCATGATTCGAATTCCCGGAAGCTTCAAAACCCGGACACCTCATCTTGTTTAATCAATTAATTGGATATAAGTTTGCATTATGAATGTCAATACTATGTTATTTGATTAATTCTAACATCAATTTTCATTTAAAATTTGAACGCTGTAGTTAATGCCAAAACAATAAAATAAATTAATTAAATTAAGTTTTCCAAAAATGCGAAACATTTCACTGAAATATTTCATAGGCGTCCGAAGTACCGGGAAGGCAAAGCAGAAATTTATGGTTTTGATTTCCTTAAATTCTAGCATTTTTTTACAAAATATCGATTGTTTTGATGTTAACAGCTTATTTGAGACCTTAATAATGCCATGCACTAACATTTCAGTCCAAATTTGTTCGATTCATTAGAAAAAAACGAGTGTCCGGAATTCGAAGCAAAAGTGTCCGGATATCGAATCAGCTTTTATTAGTGTCTGGGATTCGAAGCACAACAAGTCACTTAAATTTTCAAATTCTGATGAAAAAATGTTAGAAAAGACATATTTTGCATGCATTCTCTTAAAACTGATTGTTTTTACAACATCCTGATGATATTTCTACATTTCCAACTTATTATATGATTTTTTGACAGCTATAACAAAAATTATTTGTTACTAAGTGTCCGGTTTTCGAATCATGACGTTATTTGGCTGATTTATTTAGTAAACTTCTTTGGATAAATTTACGAATCATGCTGAAAAAATCTTCTTTTTGCAACTTGTTGTACTTCTACGCAGTCGGACTTCAATTGTGAAACACGTGGAAAACTTCAGTATCCAAACTTCGATATCTCGAGAACCTCAAATCGTTGAAGGTTGACCAGGAATATTTTTTTTATGAAAAGAATACGTAGGCATAATCGATTAACGCAGACCAATTTTATATTGAAAATGATTTCCAGTGTTTTGCGCAGATGATAAATTTTCATTTAGACTGCATATTTTGATCGAGTGCCCGAGAATTTTTTTTCTCGCATGATTCACTTTTTAACTCAATATTTTCCCTTTAATTAACGAGATGGGATCAACAGCCCGTACCAAATTTGAGTGTGATCATTTAAGATGATATCGAATCCTAATAACTGATTTCGACCTTTTTATTTTTTGTTTTTTTTTATTTTTCTCAAACTTTATGGGAACCTTTCCTATCACCAAAGAACCCATTTTGTGTTAAAGGTTCACCCGTACAAATCTCCATACAATTTTGGCATCTGTTCATACAAAAATGGTTCTTAAATATATGAAAATCTGTTACTTTTGAATAAATTTTTTGAAGTATTTGATAGCTATAATCACAAAACTACGTATTTTTGAAAAAAAAATCTCAAAATGTTAGTTTTTCAATGTGGATATTGAACGATCGGGATTTTTTTATACATTTCGAAAGTTAAATACAAATTTTTAAAAATGTTAAAATTTTTCACAAAACTAAAAATTATATTTTTTTAAACATTTCGAATTTAAAAACATCGTTTTTTGAAAGTACTGAAAAAAATTTCCAAACTACGTGTTTTCGTGTCAGTTTTTTAATTCAATTTCATTTCAAATATAGTATAATATTTTGCAAATGCTCAAAATATTCACGAAACTACATATTTTCGGAAAAATAATCACTCAACATTTCAGTTTTTCACAATATGGATTTGGGGGTTTTGCCTTCCTCGCTAAGGTTAGGCTATAATCCTGCTCTAAAATTTACTTTTTTCAGAAAGCTCGTAGACCCACCTTCGTGTATACCAATCGATTCAGAATCGAAAACTGAACAAATGTCTGTGTGTGTGTATGTGTTCATCATTCTCACTGAGTTTTCTCAGCACTGGCTGACCCGATTTTAGTCAAACCAGTTGCATTCAATTTGGTTTAAGGTCCCATACGTACCTATTGATTTTTTATAAAGTTTCGAGATGTAGTTCAAAAGTTATACATGTATTAAAATTTGTGTTTTTTTTTGTATTTATCCTGATGTTGGATAAGTGACCGGTAATCGATTCAAATATCGTCATGGTATTCATCGTTGGTAAGGCAATCGCAAGACTTTTCCAACGAAAAACATTGAAGATCTGGCAACCCTGTATCGAGTTATGACCACTTAAGTGATATTTATGTACTTTTTTGAGGCCGAATCTCACTTAAATGCATGTAAGCTATGCCCGGATCCGTCATCCGACCCATCGTTGGTTAGGTAATCGCAAGACTTTTCCAACGAGCCCAAAACATTGAAGATCTGGCAACCCTGTCTCGAGTTATGACCACTTAAGTGATATTTGTGTGCTTTTTTTGACGGATTTTAAGAAAAAATAGATGAAATTTGTGTTCAAATCCATCGAATCATCAATAGTTGGTAAAGAGTGAGAAAGGCACCAACCACTTAGGTGGATTAAGTTTGTTTTTTATATATTTCGAAAGCTGTAATACATTTTTTTAAGTACCAAAATTTTTCACAAAACTACGGATAGCATTTTCGTAAAAATGCTCAAAATTTCATCTTTTCACAATAAAGGTTTCAAATTTTCGAGATATTTTAATAAATCTCGAAAGCTGTAATAATTTTTGTAGAAAACGATCAAAATTTTCACCAAATTACGTTTTTTAAATTGCTCAAAATTTCAAAGTTTGAAAATTTATTTCATTAGAAATGTTTGAAAAAAATCCGATTATTTGTTACCCAACTGAAAATCTGAGTTTTCGAAAATACGTTGTTTTGTGAAAATTTTAAGTGTTAAAAAAAATATTATAGCTTTCGAAATGTAATAAAATATCTCGAACATTTGAAATCGATATTGTGAAAAACTGAAATTTTGAGATATTTTCGAAAATACGTGATTTTGTGAAAATTTTCAGCATTTTGAAAAAAATTTATGACGTTCGAATTGCATGACAAAAACACGATCATTTGATACCCATACTGCAATAACAGATATTTTGAGGTTTTTTAAGAGTTAAAAATGGCATTTTCATAATACAGGAAAAATACGTATTTTTGTGAAAATTTTCATATAACTATAATTACAATAGATAGCTGCCATCATCTCGATTCCAAAACACTATAATTTATTGATGTTGTGCAGCTATTCACGCCTCGGTTTTGTGGTGCTAAGCCCAAGGCATGACTGTACATTAAATATCCCATAAAATGCCACGTTTTTAAATGAAAAATACATTTTTTCAGAATTCTGAGTACGCCACCAAATTGGGCGTCCAATTTTGCATTGGAGTCCCTTTGACATCAAATTTTCAAACCATCACCATGTCAGGCTGCAAATTATTGGAAACACATCTTTTTTCGATTGTTAGAAATGGAAGAGTGGTACCGCCCCTCCGTCACGAGATATCGGAAAATGGATCTCGGATTCGTAATCAGGGACCAAATTTAACTCATAGGACACAGTTTTTAAACAAATTGAAGAGGGGTCTGGGCAATTGCTGTGTGAGTTGGTGGAGAGTTACACAAATTAAAAAAAAAAGCTAAATATAATAAGCATGATTTTTAATCTAATCTAATAAAATTCTTGCACAGCCAATCTTTCGAAGAGATCCCGGAGAAAACCTTAGGCTAGACTATAGTCTCCTTCTTGTCATTTATTAAAATTTGTAGTGCGCGTTTACGTCCAAGCAGCCAGGCATACTACTTGAAGTTTACCGCAAAGATTATTCGTTGAAGTGAGTTAAGTTTGAGCACGAAGTGTTCAAACAACACCACAATTCTGAATCTTCAAGGGAGTTTTGGCTTTTGGTAATTATTCGTTGGGAGCACCATGCTAAGAAGGTTTGGTACTCCGGGACCCCCAGGGATGGGATATCGTATCGGATGCTCTGGACGCTATTTGTCGTGGGAATTCAACTTTTGCCAATCGGAAAACACACGATTTGCACCTGTTGACGATATTAAATTTATGAGCATAGTTTCATCCAGATAAAAAAAATTGAATTGACGTGAGCAAACTCTTCAAGATGTACATTTTCAACATTTTTCTTCGACCTCAAATGGAGTCCAAAATCCTGGCCCTAATCCTTGATCCAGCCCCATCCCCCTTGAATTCCGGGTGTTCAGATGTCGTAGATAAAACCACTGCACTTCAAAACCACTCACCAACACACTTTTCTATCGTCAACCACTCTCGTGTGCGCTTTTAGAACTTTGGTGCGTGTGGTTGTGCGAGGTTTGTGTTTGTGTGTCACGATGAAATCCTGCTTATCCTAGAAAAGCACAATTTTCCGGATCTGAGTTCGACTCAACGTCAGTCACGGGGGTTGCTAATCGATTTTTAATCAGTTTTCAGTTCAAGTAATAGAATTTTTGAAGGAATTTCAGAAATATTTTCAATAAAACTAGGAATTTTTAGTTTTTAACTCCTTCAAAAAGCGACACTCTCCTAATGGTCACTGCTGGCACCGATCGGCTGTTGGCGGCTGCCTTGGGCTCGTAGACACCGGAAAGGCACACGGGTGTCTAGCACCAACACCACTATCCCGTCCGGGGTGGGATGTGCGTTGGCCACACACTCTGATGGCCACTAGTGTTACCCAGCAGGAGGGGGACGCCAACAGGATGACACCATCAGGCGGGCGCACAAAGTGTCCAGAGATAAATTTGCAACACAATGGCCGCTCTCTGCGCGCTGCTTCCTGGAAGCCTCATGAATGAATTGTAAAGATCCTGTCACCATGGTGCTGTGTGTGTGAGTTCGTCCTCGTCCTGATGGTCAGATGTGTACAAGATTATAATTCAGAGTTCTTCCTTCCCTCCTCCGCTCTCCGCGGTGTCCCCAGCAAGGACACAAGACCCCGTTGGAATCGAATTATCTCGCCGGCGATGATAATACGGGTTTGTGACTGGCTTGACCCGGGTGACGAGGACGGGACGGGAAAGCGACCAGGACCAGAGAGATAATACAAGTCAAATGAGGGTTGAAACTGCTCGTTAGTTAGATGCCAACCGGGTGGCCCGGTCTGCCTCCGGGGTTGACGGACAGATGGATGGACGGACGACGAAGCAGCAGCAGCAGCAACGATGTATTAGGGCAAACGATTTGTCCGGTCCGGTGCGGCCAGAAACTGGACCAAATCTACCAGGAGAGATGCCAGATTGTCTTTGGTCAAAATATCTTGAGATTTGTTGGAATACATTTTGCGAACCAACATCGAAGTTGGAGTCAATTTTTGTAGAGCTATACTAGAAATTGGTAAAGCCCTGATTTGTTCGATCCTTTATTGAAAAATAAATAGTATCAAAAACCCTCCGACATTGCTCTTTCCTCCAACTCGGGTTCCTCACCAACGCAACAAAAAAAAAGAATCACCCCGACAAGTTGAAGGACTCTGTGCTCTACCGTCTGTATCGAAGCTGTCGAGGATTGAAGGGCTGCTGCTGCTGCTGCTTGAATGATTTATTACGTGGCATGTCAATTCGGCACTTGCAAGCAGTTTTGTGCTCGTGAAGGAGAAGAGATGGAAAACACCGGAAAAGCAGAAAAACCACAACCAGTCCACGTGGGTGGGCCTGTTTGTCGTCGTGGTCGTCCAAAGGGCAATGGGGCGTGAGAGGGCGGACCGCGGCGGGGATGGGCCATTTCTAATCATCAATTGAACGGAACCGGAAGCTTTGCCACATTTCGGGTGGAGTAGCATCCACCGAGCAGCTGCTCCGGCTGTGGACTGATTGTGGCCGGAATGGCGCAGCTGGTTCGGGTTCGATCTGTCGAAAAACAGTTGGGGGTTGGTGTTTTTTTTTTCTTGGTTTGTTTGCTTGCTTCGAGGCCGGAGGCTGTTGTCCTTGAAACAAGGCGTCTTTCCCCACTTGAGTGGGTTTGAGTAAACTTATCTTTAAAGATGGTAGCAGGAGTTTGCTTGGAATGTTGAACTACTGAATTTCTAGAAGATATTGAAAAAAAATGTTTCATAAACGCCTTGTTACTTTTAAAAATGTACTAAAATTTCACTTGTGTGGCCCTAATTTCAAATTGGGTTACCGGATTTTAAAATCTTTACCTAAAAAGAAACTCTTTCAATCATTTAAACTGCTAAATTTTCATTTAATTTAATTTCCAAATCACTGTAGAGCATTTTGGGTCATATTCAAGCCCAACGACCTAAAACAAGAAAAAGATTTTTCTTTCTTGGTTTGATTATCCAAAGATTCGATTATCCGAAGTAAAATTTGACTTCAGATAATCGAGTCTCGACTACTGCAGTTATTAAGGAAATTGTCCAGAACATTTTTTTTAACAAAACGAGTATTTATTTATTCTCTTAAAAAGAATTTTAGAATACATTTTTTAATTTATGAGAAGTATTCTAATATTATTGCTGTAACAAAAAAATATCCAAAGGATACTACGTGAAAAGTTCAGCTGATTTTGCTAAATCACAAGTTGTTAAAAAAATTAAAGTAATGCCAAATGATCTACACCTATCTTGTATAAAATCTCAAAAGATGACATTTGAGGTAAATTAAAAAAATACAACAAAAAAAACATAATAGACGATTCCAATTTCAGGTGAAAAATCATAAAAAATGGAATATTAACATTTTTAATTTTTATGAAGCCCATCAATATCAAAATGTTTGCTTAAACTAAATTAATTGTACAAAATCGGGTTCAAGATTCCTCACTCAGATACTTTTGTATCGACTGTTTGCTTTTTGTACATTTTTGCCCCTGAAATTTTTAATTTTGACGGCCATTTCCCGCTTTCGAGAAATGATTTCCCAAGCTTTCCAAAACAAAACGAAGTTCTATCGAATTTCGTATGTTTTTCTCAGATTTACAAAGTTCAAAAAGGGTTTTTAAGGGATGAGATTTTTCTTCAAAACTGTTAACAAAAATGCTTTTTTTAGATCAATCCACCTATAAGACCAGTTCAGTTAAAAATCCGTACCAAAAATTAAAAATCTAAAATTAATAAAAATAAAAAATGTGATTGTGATTTTTCAATTGAAACTAAATTTGATGTGGCTATATTTTGGGAACTGTGCACTTGATCAAAAATATAAACAGTAAAGAATTTTTCGATTGAAAATTTGATGTAACACGAAAAACAGAATTTCTATTTTCGATTTATTTTCCAAAAATAACTTTTTTTCTAAAAATCATAAGGGTTTCCCCTCTTCAAAATTGGTCCGAAAAACAGGCACAATAAATTATTTTTAACAAAAACTATAAAATTTTATGAAAGATGAAGTCTGATCAACTGAAAACAGTCTAAAATGCATTTTCCTGCGTTGCCTGGGATCGATAATAAATGATTTTTGTGATATTCCGTAATGCAAAAAGTTTATTTTGTCTTTGACGTTGCGCAAAGTCGAGAGACATAAACTTCAAAACATGTTTGCAACGGTCTTACCAGGTGATTTTTTTCCCATATACTTCTCTTTGGCTCAACAGTTTTGATTTTTAGTTTTCAAAAACATATACAAAAATTTCAAAAAGTAAAAATTCGGATTTTGGCTAATTTTTGGGTGATTTCGAATGTACTGCAATTATTAATAATGACAAGAAAAGTGCTTGGGGCGTAATTTAATCACGAGACTTTCAAGCATGCTCTCATCGGACTGGCTGATTAGATTAGATTAGATTAGATTAGATTAGATTAGATTAGATTAGATTAGATTAGATTAGATTAGATTAGATTAGATTAGATTAGATTAGATTAGATTAGATTAGATTAGATTATATTAGATTAGATTAGATTAGATTAGATTAGATTAGATTAGATTAGATTAGATTAGATTAGATTTGATTAGATTAGATTAGATTAGATTAGATTAGATTAGATCAGATTAGATTAGATTAGATTAGATTAGATTAGATTAGATTAGATTAGATTAGATTAGATTAGATTAGATTAGATTAGATTAGATGCTAAGACAATTCCCTCGATATTTTCCAAAAATCGTCATGTTTGCACAAATTTGTAAGCCTTGTTTTAAATTGTATGAACAAAAAGTATCACAAAATGCTTAACACATTGTAAACAAATTGTATCCTTTCCTCTAACTATCCCATATCTATTAACAATTAAAAGCCTGCACAATTGACTTTGGAGTTCTATGGAAAAACTTACAATAGAGAATGGCTTCTTTCAACATAGGAAATGTACAAATATTTATCCATCGTAAAAATATTCGAAACTCTGGAGAATTGCTCAGCCACTCAGACGCTTGAACAAAAAATAATTTCAATATTCAAAAGTATTTAAATTTCTAACTCATTTCAGTGCTAAAAAAAGCAACGTTTTCTTTCCCAAAGGCCGAAGCAAAACCAAAATCATTACGATTCCCCAGAGAGCTCCAATCAAAGTGACATCAAACGTAAATTGGTCCACTCAGCGATGTTGTTTCCTCTGCTCCAACATAAAAAGTGCTTACCTGTTCGCAAAAGAGCAGGAAATTAAAAGCATTTTATGACATAATTCACCCCCGGAGAAAATGAAGAACGTTAATCATCTCCCAAGTGGCCCCCTTTTGCCGGAGGAGCAGCCAGCCAAGCTTTTTGAGCCTTCTCAACCCAGGCCCGATGTTCCGCGAAAGGATAAAAGTCTATTAATCCCTTTCGCTGGGACTCGCCCGCGGCACGATGAAAGGATTTTCTTCTCCTCCCGAAGTGGGTGGAAGGATTTGCCTTCGATTTGGCGCAGAAGTTTCGATTATGAAGAAAAAATGCAATTTAATATTTTCAAGAATGCGCTAAAATAACACTCACTCTAGGAAAAACAACTCGTGATGATTAAATTTTGACCACTCCTTCACCCGTTATCCTCTCAAAATGCTGAAGGATTCTTGGACTTATTCGTTTTTTGTCCGTCAAATTCGAAGGAAGGGTCCGCAACGGGGCTGAAAACGAGGATAATTAAAAATTACAATAAAATGTTTTCGCCCTTCCCCAACCCCTCCGCCTTTCACACTGCCCGCGAGGGAAATTGATTGAGTTTGTGCGTGTTTGAAGTTGGTTCGATTGCTACTTGCGGTAATTAAACTTGAAAAGGGACGATTTGGGAAGCCCGGCTTGAGGAGGGTGGAGTCAGCGAACGATGAAAGGATTAGATGTCCTGCGGGCTTGTCGTTTTATGACTCAATTTTGGAGAGGAGGATTTAGATGAGGATGCTGAAGATCTGGAGGGGTTGATGAGAACTTGAAATATTTTCAAAGTTGAACAGTTTTTTTTAAGAGATCATTGTTATTAAATGAAGCTTGTCCAGACTTTAAATAAACAACTCAGCTATCGTGTCTTGTCTAACTTAATCTAACTCGATAACTTTTCCAATAAACAAACCTTCTTAATAAAGTCAAATCAATTTCACATAAGGTGTTACCTTACGAAGAAGAGTAGTCATCAGATTCTCACGAACTCAAACTCAAGCAATCATTTATCTAGCAAAACACTATTCCATACTCCCCTTTCTCAGAGCATGAAAAGATCAGCAAGGCCCAGGCAAACCACAACAATCTACACATCCATTCTTGGTTGTGCCCAACCTCTGTCCTTACGAGTCATCGTAGATAGAGCCACCCGGTCTGCACGTAAAGCCCAGCCTAAGCGGCTTATGCGCTAGCAGCAGTCAAACACCAACACGTGTCAAAGCTCACCCTGTCACCTGTGTGTACGTACAGGGATAACTCTGCGTCGAGTTTACAGTTTAATTCTATTAGTTTTAATTATAAACACCCTCCTGCTCCGACGTGAGAGAGTGCTTCAAACTGTGTTTTGATTAATGAATATTAAATTCTGTTGGCATTAGGAGGGAAATTGAGCCTCTGAGCACGTAGCTTCAAATTGATGAATGGCCTCGCAACTGTTAAACACAGCTTCGCTTGATTACAATTGGCTGATGGGACCTCCTAGCAGATTTGAAGAATAATAAATAATTAAACTTCATTCTGACTTCTATTCTAGTGCTTGAAGTGTAAACAGATTTTGTGTCAAAAAATGATTAATTTAACCCCAGATAATTATGAATTTTCATCAGTTTTTGATAAATATTCATCTGGTTTACATTTTTACACTTTTTTCATTTAATATTACTAAAAATAAGAGGTAATATTAAACCTACCAAATGTTCAACATTCCAAAACTCAACTTTTTTTTGTGTGAAGAACATTTAAAAATGGGAAAAGAGTGACAAGACCGACAGTCTAATCATCAAAGTAGAATCGAAAAAAAATGCAAAAAATTTAAATAACAAAAAATGGGTAATTCTCCGCCAACTCACACAGCAGTTGCCCCGACCCCTCTTCGATTTGCGTGAAACTTTGTTCTAAGGGGTAACTTTTGTCCCTGATCACGAATCCGAGGTCCGTTTTTTGATATCTCGTGACGGAGGGGCGGTACGACCCCTTCCATTTTTGAACATGCGATAAAAGAGGTGTTTTTCAATAATTTGCAGCCTGAAACGGTGATGAGATAGAAATTTAGTGTCAAAGGGACTTTTATGTAAAATTAGACGCCCGATTTGATGGCGTACTCAGAATTCCGAAAAATCGTATTTTTCATCCAAAAAAAAACACTAAAAACGTTTAAAAAACTCTCCCATATTCCGTTACTCGACTGTAAAAAATTTTGGAACATGTCAATTAATGGGAAATTTAATGTACTTTTCGAATCTACATTGACCTAGAAGGGTCATTTTTGCCTTCCTCACTGAGGTAAGGCTATAATCCTGCTCGAAAAATGAACTTTTGAAAAACAGCTCGTAAACCTATATTCATGTATACCTATCGACTCAGAATCGAAAACTGAACAAATGTCTGTGTGTGTGTGTGTATGTGTGTGCGTATCCCCCTTGGTGCTCAAAATTCTTGCCAAGTTTTCTCGGCACTGGCTGATCCGATTTGAGTCAAATAAGTTGCATTCGATCCGGTTTGGTGCCCCATACTGCACTATTGAATTGTTTGAAGGTCCGATAAGTAGTTCAAAAGTTAAGTATAAAAAAGTGTCAGAAATGCTAATCGGATCTCACATAAAAGCTTGTAAACTATGTCCAGACCCATCACCCGACCCATCGTTAGATAGGTAATCGAAAGACCTTTCCAATGAGTCCAAAACATTGAAGATCTGGCAACCCTGTCTCGAGTTATGACCACTTAAGTGATATTTATGTACTTTTTTGATGCCGGATCTCACTTAAATGTATGTAAACTATGTCCGGATCCATCATTCAACCCATCGTTGGATAGGTAATCAAAAGACTTTTCCAATGAATCCAAAACATTGCAGATCTGGCAACCCTGTCTCGAGTTATGACCACTTAAGTGATATTTATGTACTTTTTTGATGCCGGATCTCACTTAAATGTATGTAAACTATGTCCGGATCCATCATTCAACCCATCGTTGGATAGGTATTCAAAAGACTTTTCCAATGAATCCAAAACATTGAAGATATGGCAACCCTGTCTCAAGTTATGACCACTTAAGTGATATTTACGTACTTTTTTGAAGCCGGATCTCACTTAAATGTATGTAAACTATGTCCGGATCCATCATCCAACCCATCGTTGGATAGGTAATCGAAAGACCTTTTCAATGAGTCCAAAACATTGAAGATCTGGCAACCCTGTCTCGAGTTATGACCACTTAAGTGATATTTATGTACTTTTTTGATGCCGGATCTCACTTAAATGTATGTAAACTATGTCCGGATCCATCATTCAACCCATCGTTGGATAGGTATTCAAAAGACTTTTCCAATGAATCCAAAACATTGAAGATATGGCAACCCTGTCTCAAGTTATGACCACTTAAGTGATATTTACGTACTTTTTTGAAGCCGGATCTCACTTAAATGTATGTAAACTATGTCCGGATCCATCATCCAACCCATCGTTGGATAGGTAATCGAAAGACCTTTTCAATGAGTCCAAAACATTGAAGATCTGGCAACCCTGTCTCGAGTTATGAGCACTTAAGTGATATTTATGTACTTTTTTGATGCCGGATCTCACTTAAATGTATGTAAACTATGTCCGGATCCATCATTCAACCCATCGTTGGATAGGTATTCAAAAGACTTTTCCAATGAATCCAAAACATTGAAGATATGGCAACCCTGTCTCAAGTTATGACCACTTAAGTGATATTTACGTACTTTTTTGAAGCCGGATCTCACTTAAATGTATGTAAACTATGTCCGGATCCATCATCCAACCCATCGTTGGATAGGTAATCGAAAGACCTTTTCAATGAGTCCAAAACATTGAAGATCTGGCAACCCTGTCTCGAGTTATGACCACTTAAGTGATATTTATGTACTTTTTTGATGCCGGATCTCACTTAAATGTATGTAAACTATGTCCGGATCCATCATTCAACCCATCGTTGGATAGGTATTCAAAAGACTTTTCCAATGAATCCAAAACATTGAAGATATGGCAACCCTGTCTCAAGTTATGACCACTTAAGTGATATTTACGTACTTTTTTGAAGCCGGATCTCACTTAAAGGTATGTAAACTATGTCCGGATCCATCATCCAACCCATCGTTGGATAGGTAATCGAAAGACCTTTTCAATGAGTCCAAAACATTGAAGATCTGGCAACCCTGTCTCGAGTTATGACCACTTAAGTGATATTTATGTACTTTTTTGATGCCGGATCTCACTTAAATGTATGTAAACTATGTCCGGATCCATCATTCAACCCATCGTTGGATAGGTATTCAAAAGACTTTTCCAATGAATCCAAAACATTGAAGATATGGCAACCCTGTCTCAAGTTATGACCACTTAAGTGATATTTACGTACTTTTTTGAAGCCGGATCTCACTTAAATGTATGTAAACTATGTCCGGATCCATCATCCAACCCATCGTTGGATAGGTAATCGAAAGACCTTTTCAATGAGTCCAAAACATTGAAGATCTGGCAACCCTGTCTCGAGTTATGAGCACTTAAGTGATATTTATGTACTTTTTTGAAGCCGGATCTCACTTAAATGTATGTAAACTATGACCGGATCCATCATTCAACCCATCGTTGGATAGGTAATCAAAATACCTTTCCAATGAATCCAAAATATTGAAGATCTGGCAACCCTGTCTCAAGTTATGACCACTTAAGTGATATTTATGTAGTTTTTTGATGCCGGATCTCACTTAAATGTATGTAAACTATGTCCGGATCCATTTTCCGACCGATCGTTGGTTAGGTAATCAAAAGACCTTTCCAATGAGTCCAAAACATTGAAGATCTGACAACGCTTAGTCTTAAGTTATGACCGTTAAAGTGACATTTGTGTATTTCTTTATTGAGAAACAAGCCTTATCTGTTTTTGATTTTTTTGCTTATTCACCCTCCTGTGATTAAAACTTGATTTTAACCTTTCCCATACAATCTGCAAATTTTCCGGAATCGGTTCCAGGGTGGCCAAAGTTGTAACTTTTTGGCGTAATAACCTTCCTTGGACTCATGATCTTACCATACGAACCCAACGCAACAAACAACAACACCTCGATCGGACGTTTCATGTTGAATTGATTCGCGTTCGAACAAAACCGTTGAAAATAGATAGAATTTGTGTCAAACCCCATCATATCACCAAATGTTGGTAAAAAGTGAGGAAGGCAACAACCACATAGGTGGATTAAGTTAGTTTTTCATTTAGAACAAAATTTTTCATTTTAAAATTTCTTGTTTTTTCTAACTTTGCAGGGTTATTTTTAAGAGTGTAACAAAGTTCTACAAAGTTGTAGAGCAGACAATTACAAAAATTTTAATATGTAAACATAAGGGGTTTCTAATCTAATCTAATCTAATCAGACCCTAGCGCAGCCAATCTTTCGAAGGGATCCTGGAGAGTGCCTTAGGTTAGATGACGCCTAGCACTCTTCTTGTCATTTATTAACATTTGTAGTGCGCCATTGCATTGAAATGCATTGAAACATCACAAGCGTTAAAGCGGCCAGGCCTACTGCGTAAAGCCGTATCGCAGAGATGACTCATAATTGGGTTGAGTTTGAGCACTGAGTGTTCGAACAACAACACAATTCTGAATCGACAGGGGAGGAAGAAGCGTGGGGACACACCACCATACGCTCCGAGATTAGGTTGTATTCGTTGGGAGCACCATGCTAAGAAGGTTTGGTACTCCGGGACCCTCTGGGATGGGACATTGTATTTCCACGAATGCCCTGGACACTATTTGCCGTGGTTAAAGCGCCACAACTCGCTCTCTGTAACAGTATTCCTAATTCCAGTCCACGCTCACCAAGTCGTCATGGCCTAGTGGTTAGCATTTTTGCTTACCAATCCAAAGGACGGGGGATCGAACCCCGCCTCGAGCGACTTTGTTTTTTCGTTCATATTTATCATTTCAAATTCATGTGTTCTTAACTTTCTCGTTGGGAGCAGATGGGCATCGAACCCAGAACCATTCGCTTACAAAGCGAACACCGTAACCAGTCAGCCACGGCCGCTCCAAGATATGTAAACATAAGGGGTTTGCTTATAAACATCACGAGTTAAGGCGATTTTACGAAAAAAAAGTTTTGAAAAAGTTGGTCGTCATCGATAATGGCCATTCATGGTCACCCGCGACAGACACGGACGACGAAACAAAGAGAAACGCAAAAAGTAACTTTTTCAAAACGGACGATTTCGACCATTTACATTTTGTGTGTGTGTGCGTGTTTTTTTTTTTTAATTTTAACTCAAACTTTGTGAGGGCTTTCCCTATCACCAAAGAAGACATTTTGTGTCATTGATTTACCCATACAAGGCTCCATACAATCTTGGCAGCTGTTCATACAAAAATTGTAAGTAAATATTTGAAAATCTGTTACTTTTGAAGGCATTTTCTGACTATTTTGGTGTCTTCGGCAAAGTTGTAATAAAAAATGGTGCAAAGAAAAACATCTTTCTGATTTTTATTAACTTTTTTTCACACGAGCTCAATTTCCTAAAATAATTTCATTATGTGTTAGGAGACAAAAAACCGCAATTTTTGAGCCATAGAAACAGTGATTTACTGAAAAAAAGTTGGATTTTGCGCAGCATTCTGTCTTATGACTTCAAATCCGAAATATGTTTCTCACATATAAAAACCAAACTATGCGGGATTCATTCCTTTTTGTTGAAAAGTGCTGTGAATAATCAAACTTTTTCCAGTAAATTCACTGTTTCTCGCCAAAAGTTTATTTTAGTTTGAGTTCTACATTGATAGTTATGTAAAATTGTCCGGGGAACACGATGGTGACAAAATAAAACAACTAAAAATATAAGGAATTGGTCAAAACTGAATTTTAATACTTAAAACAATAAAATATAACATGAGAAGGCATTTAAGAGTTGAAATTTTATTTTTATCAAATTCCTTGGACATTTTTCTATAAATTGCAACCTCTAGAAAGTCTTTCACTCACTCAGTTGCAGAGTTACGAGTAAAATAAAAAAAAGTGTTATAGAAAATCGTCAAAAAAACAGGGCGGTACCAAAAAAAGAGGGATGATCCAATCGGCAGAAAACTTGAGATTTCTGTTAACTATCAACCAAACTCCCAGACGAAACAAAGAGAAATGCAAAAAGTAACTTTTTCAAAACGTTTTTTTTCGTAAAATCGCGATAACTCGTGATGTTTATAAGCAAACCTCTGATGTCTATATATTAAATTTTTTGTAATTGTCTGTTCTACAACTTTGTACAACATTGTTACACTCTAAAAAATAACCCTGCAAAGTTAGAAAAAACATGAAATTTAAAAATGAAAAATTTTGTTCTAAATGAAAAAATCACCCTTCTGGAGATTCGAAAAGAACATTAAATTTCCCGTAAAATGACATGTTCCAAAACATTTTACAGTCGAGTAACGGAAAATGGGAGAATTTTTAAAACGTTTTGCCTTCCTCACCTTAATGAGGAAAGGCTATAAAATCACTCGAAAAATGAACTTCTCTATTCGACCTCTTAGACCCACCTACATGTATACCTATCGACTCAGAATCAAATTCTGAACAAATGTCTGTGCGTGTGTCTGGATGTGAGTCCGTGCACCGAAAAATATGCACACGATTATCTCCGGACTGGCTGAACCGATTTGGACCGTTTTAGTCTCATTCGATCCGTCTTGGGGTCCCACAAGACCCTAGTTAATATTATGAAGTTTAGAAAAGTACTTCAAAAGTTATGCTAAAAACTAACTTTATCCACCTATGTGGTTGGAGCCTTCCTCACTCGTTACCGACAATGGTTGTACACAAATTTCTTCTTTTTTGTAGATCCGGAATAAAAAAGTACACCAATATCACCTAAGGGGTCATATCTCGAGACAGGGTTGCCAGATCTTCATTGTTTTGGACTCGTTGGAAAGGTCTTTTGATAACCTAACCAACGATGGGTTGGATGGTGGATCCGGACATAGTTTACATACATTTAAGTGAGATCCGGCTTCCAAAAAGTACACCAATATCACTTAAGGGGCCATATCTCGAGACAGGGTTGCCAGATCTTCAATGTTTTGGACTCGTTGGAAAGGTCTTTTGATAACTTAGCCAACGACGGGTCGGATTCTGGATCCGGACATAGTTTACATACATTTAAGTGAGATCCGGCTTCCAAAAAGTACATCAATATCACTTAAAGGGCCATATCTCGAGACAGGGTTGCCAGATCTTCAATGTTTTGGACTCGTTGGAAAGGTCTTCTGATAACCCAACCAACGATGGGTCGGATGGTGGATCCGGACATAGTTTACATACATTTAAGTGAGATCCGGCTTCCAAAAAGTACACCAATATCACTTAAGGGGCGATATCTCGAGACAGGATTGCCAGATATTCAATGTTTTGGACTCGTTGGAAAGGTCTTTTGATAACCTAACCAACGATGGGTCGGATGGTGGATCCGGACATAGTTTACATACATTTAAGTGAGATCTGGCTTCCAAAAAGTACATCAATATCACTTAAAGGGCCATATCTCGAGACAGGGTTGCCAGATCTTCAATGTTTTGGACTCGTTGGAAAGGTCTTCTGATAACCTAACCAACGATGGGTCGGATGGTGGATCCGGACATAGTTTACATACATTTAAGTGAGATCCGGCTTCCAAAAAGTACACCAATATCACTTAAGGGGCGATATCTCGAGACAGGATTGCCAGATATTCAATGTTTTGGACTCGTTGGAAAGGTCTTTTGATAACCTAACCAACGATGGGTCGGATGGTGGATCCGGACATAGTTTACATACATTTAAGTGAGATCTGGCTTCCAAAAAGTACATCAATATCACTTAAAGGGCCATATCTCGAGACAGGGTTGCCAGATCTTCAATGTTTTGGACTCGTTGGAAAGGTCTTTTGATAACCTAACCAACGATGGGTCGGATGGTGGATCCGGACATAGTTTACATACATTTAAGTGAGATCCGGCTTCCAAAAAGTACACCAATATCACTTAAGGGGCCATATCTCGAGACAGGGTTGCCAGATCTTCAATGTTTTGGACTCGTTGGAAAGGTCTTTTGATAACCTAACCAACGATGGGTCGGATGATGGACCCGGACATAGTTTACATACATTTAAGTGAGATCCGGATATATGTGAAAACACATTTTTATACACAACTTTTGAACTACTTATCGAAACTTCAATCTGTATAAAACTCGATATATGGGACCCTAAACCAAGTCGAATGCAACAGGTTCGGGTCAAATCGGTTCAGCCAGTGCCGAGAAACATGAGCTAGTTTGTTGGTCACATACATACATACACACACACATACACACACACATACACACACACATACACACACACATACACACAGACATTTGTTCAGTTTTCGATTCTGAGTCGATATGTATACATGAAGGTGGGTCTACGACTTTTTTTTACAAAGTTCATTTTTATAGCAGGATTATAGCCTTACCTCAGTGAGGAAGGCAAAAAACGATTTGACTAGAGTTTGAAATATTGTAAAAAAGGGTGGTTTTTGTAAGAAACCCCATCATGTAATACATAGTTTGACAGGTATTTGAAAGACCAACAAGCCCAAAAGATTGAAGATCTGACAATCCTATCAAATGTTATAAGTACTTTAGTGTTTTTAATTCACTTTTTTTGAGGAAGGATCTCAGATATTTTGATAAAAGAATTGTTATTTATACACTTTTTTGAGACTGTGTGGTGTATGAATGCGAGGAAGGCACAAACCACCTAAAAGTGGATTAAGTAACGTTTTTAGTGCTTTTTTCGATGAAAAATACGTTTTTTCGAAATTCTGAGTACGCCATCAAATCGGGCGTCTAATATTACATAAAAGCCTTTTTGACACCAAATTTCTATCTCATCACCGTTTCAGGCTGCAAATTATTGAAAATCACCTCTTTTTTCGCATGTTCAAAAATGGAAGAGGTCGTACCGCCCCTCCGTCACGAGATATCAAAAAACGGACCTCGGATTCGTGATCAGTGACAAAAGTTACCCCTTAGGACAAAGTTTCACGCAAATCGAAGAGGGGTCGGGGCAACTTTTTCCGATTTCGTGTGAGTTGGTAGAGAATTACCCAAATGGGTGTTTTTTTCGATTGCATATAAAAAGTAAATAGTTTAGTTGAAAAAGTACATTTAAAAAAAATCAATTACTTTAATTACTCAAAAATCACTTTAAATAATAAAAAAAAATCGGCAAAAAAATTCATGAAACTATTTTTTTCTGAACAGTCTTTATCAAAACCTACAACTTTGCAGAAGACTCCAAATTGATCAGAATATTTCTTCAAATTTTACAGATTTTCGAATATTTGCGTATCATTTTTGTATGGACAGCTGCCAAAATTGTATGAAAACTTCTATGAGGCTTTTTTGGTCAAAGTTTGACACAAATAAAAAATCAAATAAGTTTATATGGGGCGCGGGTTCGATTCCCGCCTTATCCTTTTGGAGCCTCTCGTTCAATAATTGTCTCGTTTAATATCAGTATTCAGTCTGCAAAGACGGTGTGATTGTCTTTAAAATCCATTTCTGGTTTTGGTAGAGAAAAAACAAAAAATGTGGAATGTAAATTCCTCCAACTTAAAAACGGTGCATGGTCTTTAAAAAATAATTTAGATTGCAGATTTGATTTTGCATCTATTTTTTTTTTATTTTGTTCAGAATAATTAGATTTTTTCCATAAATCACATTTAAACAGCATTCTCAATTCTAGTGGAAAAATATATAAATGTATCAAATGTATCAAAAATAAAAGCAAGCATATTTTATCATACAAATCGCAAATTTTCTTTAAAATAAAAAAAAACTCATAAAACTTGTGAAAGTTCAATGAAAGTCAAAAGAATCAAAAGAACAGTTAAATCTTTTTTAATTTGTAACTTTACATTTTCTGTATAATTTCAGGTTAAATAACTAAAAAAAACAAGAATATGTTTTTGAAGAAATGGTTTATCAAATATATAAATTTAAATTTTATTGTTCAGATTGTCAGTCTGAAAACTTATTCCTAAGCTGGTTTTTTTTATTTTTGAATAATTAAATGTCATCTTTAACAATCTCTATTCGACCTCTTCAACATCAATGCCTCAAACAGTTCGTCCGTTCCGTAGAAGCAATCATATTTCCAAACACACACTTTTTGCTCAAACTTTTCTTCGTGCATACTATCTATCAATCATCTGATTGCCTCGCAAATAAGCTTTTTCCCCACATGGGAAAAGTTCACCCCCCCTCCCCCTTTCTTCTTCCCACAACAACAGCAGAAGTGAACGCAAAGTTTTACTGTTTGACTTTTGAGAAGGGATGCTTGATTCTGTTTACCATTATGATAAGCCCGTGAACGGATGGATGGCTTTTCGAGTCAAAGTCATCATCGCAAAAGGTTTTTTTTTTAAGATTGAGGTGAAGAAAAAAAAACAATGCTATATGTTTACCTTTCTTGTTAGCAGATCAGGGTGTTTGCGTTACCTATCTGTGAAATGTGAGTGAAAGAAATAATAAGAGAGTTATCAAGACTGTTCTCTATTTCCATCATATTTGTTTGTTGAAACTCTTCTTCAGGGGAAAAAAACATAAAATTTCAATGTGTGATTATCAGTGCATCCGATTAACAAAATTTAACAGAATCGTGAATCTTCAACCTCAACATAGTGATCTTATTTATGCAAAATGTAGATGCACTTCGTGCAGAGTTTGATAACTCAAGCAAAACTCTATACGCTTGCTCGTCTTCAGAAACTTGATTCCATCAGAAATGCTAGTATTTGTGTTCATCTCGTAAGTAAGTGGAAATCTTTTGCGGTTCTTGCTAGGGTGTTTGATGCTATCTCTGGCATTGAGAACAGAGCAATTTTTTTCCTGCTTTGATTTTTTCCCTTACCATTTTTTAAAGTTATCTGAATTTTATGTTTTAATGATTTCTATGCAAAAAAAAAAAGAAAAAAGAAACGTAACATTCTTCGCCAGGTTAGCTTTCCAACTCATTCCCAAAAGCCCTTCTGCAATAATTTATCACGTTTTATCGCCCGAGTGCTACGGGCTCTCATCTTATATTTATTTATGTTTATTCATTTGCTTGCCAAAATGATGATAACGGAGCGATGCTGCCTGATGCCGGAACGGTGATGCTGAACAACGTGGACGACGACGACGACGACGACGATGATGATGATGATGTTGCTGAATGTTTGAGCATAACAGCAACTATAAACATACGTGGGTTTTTGTAAGGGAGCTTCGTCTAAATAAACTCTTGTTTTGCACTGGAGATTATTTTTGAAACAATTTCCTTTCGCATTGTTGACAGCTTCAAACCAAGTCCCACTGAACACGGTTGTTCCCTATAAATCTTCATCATTCTGGGTACAGTGTACGCAACCAAAACACAAGTCTCTCGTCGTTACCATCGCACCATGGTAGGTATCAGGACGTATGCCACGGAGAAGTGGGAAGACAACTTCTGAATCATTAAACATTGAACACCAAATCAAAGAGCTTTCGCAAAATCAAGTCCAATTGTTGATCCAGTGCGGTGTGCTACTGACAGTGAGCAGGAGTCTTTGAAATGGTTTTTTTTTTTTCTAATGGAACTTGCTACAACTTCAGCACTGCGATAGATTTGGATTTGTTCATGGAGCAAGTGATTTTTACAAAAATTGTGGCCTCCTTATAAAGTTTAACAAACTCTTACCTTGCTCCTAATCATTAACTCATTTCATCATTCCTGAATTATTTTTTTTTTTATTTTGTTCCCATACACACATGACTAATTCTACCACGAATCAGCAAATTTAATGTAAATTTTTATTTTTGTATTCTTTACATGGGTAAGACTTCCATAAAAATATTCAAAAATATTTGCCCTGAGAACTTATTTTGTGATCGTTTTGGTGTATTCAACATAGTTACACCCTTAAGAGCGAGTCCACGAGCAAAGCATACCCATCTCGCATCGACCTCACCAATCTGCCTGAAATTTTCAGGGGTTGTTTGTATATATAAAACTAGCATCTGGCCAAAATATGAGCACTCTAGGTCAACGGGAAGTGGGGCAAATCGGGACACAAAGTTTGAAGGTTCAAAAACGTCAAAAATCTTAAAATTGCTATAACTTAGGCAAAATTCAATTTATTTTCAAAATTCAAAATGCATCTGAAAGGGCTTAAAAAATGCAACAAAATGCAGGGTAGAGCATCCCAATTGGTTAAATCTAAAGGGAGTTATTGGCATTTTAGTGAAAAAATAGCATAATTTTCAAACTCAAATAAAAAAGTGTTCCATCCAGATATCAACTCGGTTCGACCTGCAGCTTGTAGGGGACATCTGGGACTACCATCTGAGACTGAGAACGCTTTGGATAAGGCAGTTTAACATATTAAATAGACACTTTTACTTTTAGTGAATTTTTTGGTTGTAAATTTTTGCTCGGGGGACCCCTTAGATCCCATTTTCTGGTGATAATTTCATCATATTCGTGTTCCTGAGACAATTTCACAATAGAAACATGCATAAAAATGTTTATTTTCATCCATTTTAACCCTTTAAAAAATGAAAGTAAAAAAAAATAAGAAGCTGCTTTTTTTCTGGTGTCATCTAGTATCCTTGGAAACGAACTTGATTTTCAATAAATGTGAATCGAAGATTTTTTTTAACTTTCATTTTTTAAAGGGTTAAAATGGATGAAAATAAACATTTTTATGCATGTTTCTATTGTGAAATTGTCTCAGGAACACGAATATGATGAAATTATCACCAGAAAATGGGATCTAAGGGGTCCCCCGAGCAAAAATTTACAACCAAAAAATTCACTAAAAGTAAAAGTGTCTATTTAATATGTTAAACTGCCTTACCCAAAGCGTTCTCAGTCTCAGATGGTAGTCCCAGATGTCCCCTACAAGCTGCAGGTCGAACCGAGTTGATATCTGGATGGAACACTTTTTTATTTGAGTTTGAAAATTATGCTATTTTTTCACTAAAATGCCAATAACTCCCTTTAGATTTAACCAATTGGGATGCTCTACACTGCATTTTGTTGTATTTTTTAAGCCCTTTAAGATGCATTTTGAATTTTGAAAATAAATTGAATTTTGCCTAAGTTATAGCAATTTTAAGATTTTTGACGTTTTTGCACCTTCAAACTTTGTGTCCCGATTTGCCCCACTTCCCGTTGACCTAGAGTGCTCATATTTTGGCCAGATGCTAGTTTCATATGTACAAACAACCCCTGAAAATTTCAGGCAGATTGGTGAGGTCCAAACGACGTCCCATACAAAGGGGTATGCCCTGTTCGTGGACTCGCTCTTAACGAATCTACCTTATTTTTGCAAAACAATAATTGCACAAAATATCAATTTTTGAAAATACTTCTTTACTTTTTTAAATACAAAAAAAATACAAGCCACGGTATCAACATCTGAATGAAAAAAAGTGTTTTCAAATGCATTTTACACCTGCCTAGTTGTGATGCAATCATCAGTTTTCAAAATATCTAAGTATAGAAGATTTTTTTCTTCGTCGAAAAAAAAGTTTTGTAGTTCTATACAGTGGAATTCCACTAACATTGAAAATATTTTTGAGCGATCTCAGATATGCTGAATATGACTTTAATTCGAATAATCTCCATGCAAGTTTTTACAAAACAGAAATTGTCAGTGTAGCTTTAAGAATGGTTTCGTTAAAAATTGTTACAAATTTCAGACCAGAGGTGTGAATTAGGCTGAGTCACGGACATATAAAAAAGACAAAAGTGTTCAATTTCGTTGAATATCTCACTGGGCTAGGAATTGATGCCGAAAATAAACATTAAACCTATAAGAAACTTAAAAATAGGAAAATTTGACAGGGTTTTGGGAAATTTTCTATAAGAAGATGAGCAGTTCTCTACGAAATCGATCTTTTTTTTTTAATTTTAATTTTTGTATTTTTTAATCCGGCTGAAACTTTTGTTGATGCCTTCGGTATGCCCAAAGAAGGCATTTTGCAGCATTAGTTTGTCCATATAATTTTCCATACAAATTTGGCAGCTGTCCATACAAAAATCATGTATGAAAATTCTTTTGAAGGAATTTTTTGATCCATTTGGTGTCTTCGGCAAAGTTGTAGGTATGGATAAGGACTACACTGAAAAAAATAATACACGGTAAAAAAAATTGGTGATTTTTAATTTAACTATTGGTCACTAAAACTTGATTTGCAAAAAAATACTATTTTTAATTTTTTTTTAATTTTTTTATATGTTTTAGAGGACATCAAATGCCAACATTTCAGAAATTTCCTGGGTGTGCAAAAAATGTTTGAGCGAGTTATGAATTATTGAATCAATACTGATTTTTTCAAAAAACCGAAAAATTGGTCGCAAAAATTTTTTAACTTCATTTTTTGATGTAAAATCAAATTTGCTATCAAAAAGTACTTTAGTTAAATTTTGATAAAGTGCACCGTTTTCAAGTTAAATCCATTTTTAGGTGACTTTTTTGAAAATAGTCGAAGTTTTTATTTTTTTGAATTACTGCACATGTTTGCCCACTTTTGAAAATAATAATTTTAAAAAGCTGAGAAAATTTTCTATATTTTGCATTTTTAAACATTGTTGATCCGACCTTTCGTTGTTGAGATATTACCATACAAAGGTTTAAAAACAGGAAAATTGATGTTTCTTAGTCCCACCCAAACAACACACCATTTTCTAATGTCGATATCTCAGCAACTGGTCCGATTTTCAATGCTAAACTATGAAACATTCGTGAAATTTTCCGATCTTTTCGAAAAAAATATTTTCAAAATTTTTAACACTAACTAACTAACATTTTAATGGGGCGTAATATTGAATGTTTGGCCCTTTTGAAATGTCAGTCATGGTTTAAAAAAATTGAAAATATTTTTTTTCGAAAAGATCGGAAAATTTCACGAATGTTTCATATTTTATCATTGAAAATCGGACCATTAGTTGCTGAGATATTGACATTAGAAAATGGTGTGTTGTTTGGTTGGGAAAACATCAAATTTCCTGTTTTTAAACCTTTGCATGGCAATATCTCAGCAACTAAGGGTCGTATCAACAAAAAAGGGCAAAATATAGAGAATTTTCTCAGCTTTTCAAAAATATTATTTTCAAAAATGGGCAAACATGTGCAGTAATTTAAAAAAAATAAAAACTTCGACTATTTTCAAAAAAGTCACCTAAAAATGGATTTAACTTGAAAACGGTGCACTTTATCAAAATTTAACTCAAGTACTTTTTGATTGCAAATTTGATTTTACATCAAAAAATGAAGTTGAAAAATTTTTGCGAACAATTTTTCGATTTTTTGAAAAAATCAGTATTGATTCAAAAATTCATAACTCGCTCAAAGTTATGGATTGTAAGTCCAACTGCCTACCAGCGACTCCACCGAGTCAGGACCCAGGGAGACGACTCGTACACCTGGAGTGAGCTAACGACCTAACTTTTTAAGTTAGTCCGGGGCCAACATTTACTTCCCGTCCAACGGAAGGCGTGATCAGACAAATCTCGTCTCGAAAAATGCCACCGGGACCGTCTGGGATCGAACCCAGGCCGACTGGGTAAGAGGCAATCACGCTTACCCCTACACCATGGTCCCGGCTATATTATTTTTACACATAAAACACAAAATATTAGTGGGAAAAACCAGCCAAAGTTGACCCTTGAAAAAATACATTTTTTAAACATTGGCAAAGTCACATGAAACAAGTCATACTTCCAACCCTAATATTTTCTAAAATTTTAAGAGTTCTTCTTTCCAATGCCATAAAAGATCAAAAATTGGTTGAAAATTGTTTTTTGACGAACATTTAAATCGAAGCCCGTCTAGAGACGGGGTTGGGTTGTAGAGGGTTAAGTAAATTATTTGTTCCAAATTTGAATTAAATTCATCAGAATTTTTTTTCGTAAAAATATGAAATTTTGTCGCATTGAATTCATTTTTTTAGAAAGAATCAAATGTTTTTCAAATTTGCTTTAAAACTTACTTTATTGAAAGTCCTATAAATCTGAGATATTTTTGATTCTGTTTATCAGTAAGCATTGATAAAGGATAGTTATTTTAGGCTATTGCTAATTTTATTCTGTGCTGTGTTGTGAGCAGTACTGACGAAAAAAAAATCCACTCAATAAATGTGGCACGTTATCCCTGAGGGCATCGAGACCCCGAAGTGCAAATTGAAAAGTGCCGGATTGGTGCGGGAAGGGCTCTGCGCAACGTGATCACTTGAGAGTTTTTTTTGCATTCTTGCTGGTTCTGCAGTTCAGAAAATAAACTCAACAAAAATTTATGTTTGGACTTTACTGAACTGCCCATGTTTACATAATGGTTCCTTTTGCTCTTTAATTCCTTTTGAGCTAATGATGTTAATTGGTTTAAAATCATTTAAGCTTTTAGTAAAACTAGAAGATTTTCAAAATTGCAGTAAATCCACTCCTTCAGCAAACAGCTTTTTTGCACATGGGTCAATCAAACGAACATGTTCTAATTAAAACTTTGTGCCACAGTTGAGCTCATTAAAACTTTTAATTCTGGATGAACGGGTGCGATCGATGCTTAATTTTCGGCGTTTTTTTAGAATAATGTTTAATTATCACGAATTCCGTGCCTCCGAGTTGAAACCATAATTGAAAACAAAAAACCTCTCTCACACACACAATCAAGTTCACAAAGTGGGATCCATCACCAGCAGACACGTGGGATTTTATTAATGAGCAGCCAACCCCGAAGACTCTATACCCACACCGCATCTTTGCGTTTCCACAGTGCCGAGTGACGTGAGCACCAAGTGAAAAATTTAAAATTCTTATCAACATTACTCACGCTGCTGGTGGGGCTCTCGGTTGGCAGCTAACGCCACCCCGCGGTGAGCATTGAGGTTAGGGTTTCCCAGAGCCCTGATCCCGAGAAGCCAACGAGCGTGCTGCGTCCGGACCACGCGCCGTACAGTGGGGCGTTTGGCTTGGGGAAATTTGATTTGTAAGTATGAATTTTAGAGAAAATTTCATGAATGTGTAAAACATTCAAATGAGTTTTGGTTTTTCCTTTATATATTTTCAGTAAATATAATATTTTAAATAATAAAGAAACTTATTTGAAGTAATAATCGTTTGCTAAGCAAAAGTACAAGCATGGAACTTATTTCAATACCAACTTTCAAAAGAATCAAAGTTACTTATTTGTTTGGAATACAAAATACAAAAAAAAAGTTTAACAATATATTTAAAATAGTTCATAATCAATGGTACAAGTCTTTTCATTGAATAAAATGGGGTTTTGACTAAGCTTGATAACCACTGAAATTATTTTCACCTAAACTTATTCTGATAGAATAGCAAACAGGAAAATTTAGATTTCTCCTCGTGACTAAAGTTGCGTCGAATTTTTTTGAGTAAAACTATCTTGAAAGTTTTCGATACCGTAAAATGGTTGGTAGCCGGGGTGACCTTGATAGGCTTAGGATTTTTTTTTGCAAAATGAAAAATTAGAAATATTTTTCAAAGTTTTTGTCCCTCGGCTCTGGCCGGGGTTTGCAATAGTCTAAGTTAACTATAATTGAGGCATTGATAAACAGAATCAAAAATATCTCAGATTTATAGGCCTTTCAGTAAAGTAAGTTTTAAAGCAAACTGTTTATTCTTTCCAGGGAATAAAAACAATGTCTAATGAATTTTGCTCAAATTTTGAACTTTTAATTTACTTAACCCTCTACAAACCAATCCCGCCTCTATACGGGCTTCGATCTCAAAATTCGACAAAAATCATTTTCAATCAATTTTCGAGCTTTATAAAGCATTGGAGTTTGTTCACGAGGATTATGGATAGTCCCTGTGCAGCATTTTGTTTACAATTTAAATAATGATTGTCTAAAGCAGAAAATGTAATAAAACATGCAAAAAAAATTAAAAGGATACCGTAAAAACATTAAAAAATCAGAAAGGCAAAAGGTAATAATGGAAAGTAGTAGAATAAGCATAATACTATCAAAATAAATGTAAACTAAACAATATAAATGCAAATTGAAGTAATAAAAATAAAACAAGAAAAACGAAGCTTTTTATGAAAAACAAACATGGTCAAAATAAAATCCTGAACACGGAAAAATAAAAAAAATCGAACAAAAACTTAGCCACAAGTGAGTTCTGGAATACTTTTATGACACATTTAGCCGTGACGTTACAACGGTTTGACGTTTCTTGTTCAGTTTTTTGGATCTAACTCGGACTTTTAAAATTAAACACTTCAATATTTCAACATATTCTGAAAGTTACCAAAAGAATCATCTATGGCTTTAGGACAGCGGTACCCAACCTTTTGGCCCTGTGGGCCAGATCTGACTTTTCTAAACCAGTGGCGGGCCGCAACAAAAGTTTGATAAAAGTTGAAAATGTAAACTTTTTTTAAATTTAAGGTTCTTTCAAGTCTAGAGTTTTTTTTAAATGTTTTTTATGTGTCCTATCAATAAATAAACTAGTGTTAGTTCATTACCTTGATTTTAGAAAGATAAACAAAGATAAATTTCAAAAATTTGTTTATTTGATTTATTTTTTTTTGCTTAAAATTATTTGGGTTTGTTTTGTTTATGAAAAAATATATTTTTGCTCGCTGATTTTTTTTACTTATTTTGGACTTTTTAAAAATTCTAGAATTTTTTGCAGCAATCTTTAGTTTCAGTATGACTAAATTGCTGTCTGTAAGCTTTTTCAAACAAAACTTTATCACTGCAAAGTTTTACTAAAAAAATACTTTTTTTTGCTTACCCACTTATTGAAAAAAATCAATTTTAATCAAGTTCCTCAAAAAAAGAAAAGCTTCAATTTGCAGTAAAATGGTACAAATTGTAAAAAATTTAATTAAATGTCTTTTGTGCAGTTTTAGACAGCGAAACAAGTTTTTTTTTTTCATTTAACAATTTTACGAAGTGGGTAATTTCGTTATCTTTCGCCATTTTACAGTTTATTGGTTGATTCTGAAACTTTCAAAAAAGAAATTACACGAGTAAATTTAAACATTATAAAAAATGCATTCGAAAGAAAAAATATTTCAAAATTACAAAGCCAAATCAAAATAATAGTTGAATTCACATCATTTTAAAATGATCTCAAGTTTATTTTTTTTTTTAGACACTCAATTTTTTTATTTAATATTTCATGATCAGCGTTAGGGGCCGGCCATAGAAATATTTTGAAAAGTCGTCGCGGGCCGGATAAAATGGCTTCACGGGCCAGATCCGGCCCGCGGGCCGGACGTTGGGCAGGCCTGGTTTAGAATTTAACGTTTCGGTTTCTGTTCCACGGTCGAAAATGTAGCGTGACGTAACAACGGTGTTTTTTTTTTTTGTTTTTTTTTCAATATTTTTTTTGAAAAGGCTGTGATTCTGCTCTGCTAATCATCATGAAAACTACTTTTTACGCAACTTTTACATTTGAGCAGTTCTCTTAGATTTCGGTCATTCCATTTTTTTTGTATTTTTTAATCCGACTGAAACTTTTTTGATGCCTTCGGTTTGCCCAAAGAAGCCATTTTGCATTATTAAATTCTCCATATAATTTGGCAGCTGTCCATACAAAAATGATACATGAAAATTCAAAAATCTGTATCGTTTGAAGAAATTTTCGGATCGTTTTGGTGTCTTTGGCAATGTTGTAGGTATGGATATGGACTACACTGAAAAAAATGATACACGGTAAAAATTTTTTGGTGATTTTTTATTTAACTTTTTGTCACTAAAACTTGATTTGCAAAAAAAACTATTTTATTTTTTTTTATTTTTTGATATGTTTTAGAGGACACCTTTTCAGAAATTTCCGAAACGAAAAAAAAAAACGAAACTATTGGCACTACGCCCCCCGGGGCATGGCCTTCCTCTAACGTGGGATTTCTGCTCCAGCGCCTCTGACGAGACAGGAGAAACCGGGACCGACGTTTTACTTCACCATCCGATAGAAGCTCAGTGGATAAGGCAAATTTCCAGGTTGTGCAAAAAATCTTTGTCCGAGTTATGATTTTTTTAATTAATACTGATTTAAAAAAAAATCGAAATATTGCTCGTAAAAATTTTTCAATTTCTTTTTTTGATGTAAAATCAAATTAACAATCAAAAAGTACTTTAGTGAAATTTTGGTAAAGTGCACCGTTTTCAAGTTAAATTCATTTTTAGGTGACTTTTTTGAAAATAGTCGAAGTTTTTCATTTTTTAAAATAAGTGCACATGTTTGCCCACTTTAAAAAATTTTTTTTTTGAAAAGCTGAGAAAATTTTGCTTTCGAACTTTGTTGATACGACCCTTAGTTGCTGAGATATTGCCATGCAAGTGTTTAAAAACAGGAAAATTGATGTTTTCTAAGTCTCACCCTAACAGCCCACTATTTTCTAA
Source organism: Culex pipiens pallens (assembly GCF_016801865.2). Lineage (NCBI taxonomy): Eukaryota > Metazoa > Arthropoda > Insecta > Diptera > Culicidae > Culex > Culex pipiens. The sequence continues at coordinate 19,520,277 of NC_068939.1, forward strand.
TGTCGATATCTCAGCAACTAATAGTCCGATTTACAATGTTAATATATGAAGCATTCGTGAAATTTTCCGATCTTTTCGAAAAAAATATTTTAAAAATTTTAAAACCAAGACAAACATTTCAAAAAGGCATAATATTGAATTTTTGGCCCTTTTAAATGTTAGTCTTGATTTAAAATTTTTGAATGTATTTTTTTCGAAAAGATCGGAAAATTTCACGAATGTTTCATATTTTATAATTGTAAATCGGACCATTAGTTGCTGAGATATTTGTCTTATATTTTTGTGCTCAAAGTGTTCAACTAAAGTCAAATTTATCTTTTGATGTGCCATTTTCTAAAAGTTTTGATGAAATTTTTGGCTGTTTTTAATTCAATTTAATTTGTGAAGTTGTTGCAATGAGGTATATTTATAAACAACATTTTTGTGTCCCATAATTTAGTGCAAAATATGGATAAATCATTAGTTTTAATTAAAAAAAAATGTTGCCGAAATTAACATGAAAAAGTCAAGACTAAAACTTAAATTAAAAAAAATTACAAAACCACTTAACTGGGTCAAATGACCATATTACATGATCATCCAAAATGGGTCCGCGAGCCATACTTTGATCACCACTGATTTAGAATGTAGTTCACTTTAAAGCAGGCCAGCCCAACCTTTTTGGCTCAATTTGCACTTTTTTGGTCCTCAAAATATCAATTGTTCAAAAATATTTGTACTAGTCGTTTTTATCGACCCGGACCAGTTTTTCACTTAAAACATACATAAAAAAAAACCTGCAAAAATATTTTTCCAAACGTTTGTCAATGTTATGTCTAGTGGTCATCTGAGAATCGATTTCATCAAATATACCATGAGCAAGTCAAAAATTGTTATTTTGACGACCAAAAATGTGAAAATTGAGCCAAAATGGTTGGACATGCCTGCTTTCAAGCAACAACAAAAAAAATGCTGTGTTTATGCTACAAGCATAACCATCATGAACAAGAACTTGATATACTTGAATAGCACGTTTCGCGTTGGGAAAGAATGGTTCATCTTCAGGCGGAGCGCTAAGACAAAATTCATGGTCATCAAAGACGTAGGTGGTTATGTCATACACATTACCAATATGACAAAGAACATTCTTTACGGAAATACAATAAAAAATCGATCAAGATTTTTTTATTTTAAATTGTTAGCAAATTGGTAAAAGTACAGTCCAGACTCGATTATTCGAAGGCCTTGGCAATGTATCACTTCGGATAATCGAGTCTGGGCTGTATCAATTTCATACTCGGTAACGAAAATAACGAGTTGTGAACCCATATTGCCCAAACTGGTATGATTCTTTAAATGCCCCAACCTTAGAATAACTATGAGGGATCGGTCAGGTTAAAACCTGCTCTGATAAGGTTTGATAAATGTTCTCCCGTCCGAATATTCTTAAGGTCTGCTAGCCGTTCCAGACGGTGACCAAATTTGTCCAAACCCATTGTTCCATATCATTCTGCTGTTCCGCTTCCACCAACAAAACCAATACTTTTTAAGTAGATTGCTCAACTCACTTGTTTAAACTAATTTTTAAACCAACCAACATTTCTCTCCCACTGTGCCCCCTCTCAACGGGAGGCACATTCCACTGGTACTCGAGGAAAATTCACAGCGTAATGTTGAAACTTTACACTCCGAAAAATCCTCCACCTGCTCAGCCTCAGCAATCTCTGGCCCAGCCCAGCCTCATTCCGGGTGGTGGGAGGTTAATCCACTTGTACGAAGCCGTTCGCCTTCTACGGCATGCCGGGCGTCGGAAGAGATCCACTTCATTTATCAGACCCATCGCCTAGGCACAGCGAGAGAACACCTAGAGCTTTACGCTTCTTCTCGGTTTTTAGTGGAAGCTTAAGTTGGAGGTGCTTTTCACAGACAAGCACATGGTTTTGGGTTACAATTTGGTCAAAAATTGTTTTTACATACAACATTTTTGAAAAGACGTTTCATTTACTTTCTTGTTGAATTGAAAATAACGAAAAAAAGGAAAATTTGTGTTTCAGAATCTTGTCAAAAAAACCACAACGCGAAGGGGTTCAATTTCCAAAGCCCAAGCCACGCGGCGTTTTTCTTCCGCACTCTGATCCAATTTTATGCGCCACAAAGTGCCACGATAATTTATTAGGAAAGTTTCCAGCAATTTTCACACCACCACCAGGATGAGCTGCTGTCGGGCAGTGTATAGTAAAGTTGGGGCGAAAAGAAGCTCCAAACTACACCTGCTTGCTTGCCAGGGGGACCGCGCCAGGTGGTAATCCGTCAATTTGGTGGGGTTGGACGACGTTGCCGGGCCGCAGGTGGTTTCCAGTTTCGGACGAAATTTGAGCGGAAAATTCAAATTGCGGGAGAAAAGCTCGTGTGATGGTGATGCCCGGGGGGGATCTATTGTTTGGGAACTTGAGCTTACATTTGAACGAACATTTTATGAGTTGAATTGAAAATTGGAACCATCATCATGCATAATTGATTGTTTGTAGTCCATACTAGTGCAATTTTGGCAGCTGTTCATATAAAAATAGTAAACAAATATTCATCAATCTATATCTTTTAAAGGAATTTTCTGATCAATTGTTGTCTTTGGCAACGTTGTAGTCAGGCTGATTGTTTCAAAAATTTAGCTTAGTCTGAAAAAAACATATCCTTAATTTTAAAACTCCTTCAAATGTACGCCACATAAAAATGTGTGGAAACAAAAATCCTATTCAACAATGAATCCAACAAAAAAAACAAATCTGCTAACACTGCCGACTACGTTTCAGTCTGTAATTCAATTACATCTAATCAGAACCCAATGCAGCGTCATTCAACGATCCACTTGCCATTACGGCAACAGCTTTTCCGGCTGAGTGTGTTGATTCGATATTGCCGGCTATCAGTTACCATTAGAAGGGTGTGGTAGAATCGAATAACATGAATACCGTTTTACACCTCATCAGGCGCCCAGCCCGGAGAGGCCACAGGCATTTCCCCTTAACGATCCACACGTATAGCTAACGTTTTGTTTTCCACGTTTTCTGCGTTCTTCTTGCAGGGCAGGCAGCCTCCGGTCGTTATCCACACTTCGTTGACCAATTACCCACCACCGGGAGTAACGTCGGACAACCAGCCAACCCACCGTACCGTACGACGACAATGACCATGCTTGACGACGCCATCGATCAGCGTCGGTGCTGCTGCCGTCGGTGCCATTACCAGCGTCGGTCCGGCCAGTCCAGTTACCTTGGATCTTCTTCCTCCGTCCGTCGTGGTGATGACACGGCCATTCCGATGTGGTCCCCCCTCTTCTGCTGCGCCACGACCGCTGGCAACCGAAGCTAACTTTGGACACCTCGTCGTACAGCTCGGAAGAACGGGCCGCCCGGAGGCCGTAAAATCACTTGCATAAAGTCATGGATTTCCACAAAGCACCCCCGCCCAGGCCCCCCAGCCTGGGGACGTCCCTCGCCAAGTCCAGTGCGGGTAAGTGGAGGAATATTATCCACGTATTTTTTCAGGAAAAAAATGTATTTGATATTTTAATAACGCAAAAAAAAAAAAAACAAAAAACAAAAAACAAAAAACAAAAAACAAAAAACAAAAAACAAAAAACAAAAAACAAAAACGAATTTCATTAGTGTTTGTTACATGGCGTGTTTTCTAGAACAACTTTTCAGGAAAAATTGTCATCGCTACTTTCAAATGTGTCTTATGAGTGAGAAAATTCTGAATTTATTTATTGGAAACTTTTGAATAACAGTTCTTATCAAATTATGTGTTTTATGCGTCATTTTTTCATCAAATTTAAAACAAGACAAGAAACAGCTTTATAGAAGGTTGCAAATCGCTAAACATTTTGAAAATAATGTTTTAACTTATTTTTTTGAATTGTGAGACTTATTGAGAAATTTGAATCGTAAAACCGTAATAACGGATTGCAGATTTGAGATTGTTAAGGGTATTATTGGATTTTTGTGAATAAATATGATATTTTTATAATCAAATATGAACCAGGAAAAAAAATACTGTTGCAAGCTTCAAAAGTCAAATTCTCATAAGTATGAAATATAGAAAACAAATATTAAATGTTTTTCTGTTGAAAATGCATTTTAAAGTAGGAGTAAAATTCGCGTGTTTTAAGCCTGAATGTTGAAAACATCGTCACTAATATTTTTTTTGTTTGAACAAAAATAAAAAGTTTTTAATAAAAAAAATCAAACTAAAACTTACATTCCAAACTAGTTGTACAAAAGTCAAAGTATTTGTAAAATGTTTTAAAATTTTGAGATTTGTATATAAAAACAACCTCCTTGCCCTGATATACAGGATATCGATTCAATAAAATTACGATTACAATTATATTCTATAATATTGTTGTTTTTTCTTGATCATTTCATAGAAGAAAACTAAAAAAACAATTCAACAGTAATTTGTAGTTCAATTTCGAGTATAAAACATGTTTTGTATCCATGCAACTAGTAAATCTTTGGTTAATGAAATATGATATTTTTCATAAAAATCTATCAATTTCAAACAAGCAAAAAAATCGGGTTTATCAGCTAATTCAAGATAAATCTGAGCAAACGAGTGATATTTGTACTCTAAAGCTTTGTAATAATCTATAAATTCTTTTTAAAATATACTTAAATACGGTTTCATGATTTTCATTTCTGAATAAATCCCACATACAGTCCAGACTCGATTATCCGAAGCCTCGATTATCCGAAGTTTCGATTAACCGAAGTTCGATTATCCGAAGGTTTGTATGGGACTTCTGAGAATCGAATCACGAAGAATTTATTTTTCTTTTTCTTGTTCTAAACAAGAAATTCGAGTTCTGCAACCCCTTTTTAGTCAAATTTGAATAGTGATTGCATATTAAATAATTAAACGCATTTTTTCAGTATTTCAACACCGCCATATTGGCCGCCATCTTGAATTTAAAAGTTTTAATTCACTTAACCGTAGTTTAGGGGTCATACATAAGCTCGACAATAAAAAATTAGGCAACGAATTTTTTTTTCGTGATTCGATTATTTGAAGTTTCGATTACTCGAAGTGAATTTTTCCCGAGGCCTTCGGATAATCGAGTCTGGACTGTATTCAAAAACTCGGTTAAACTAAAGTTTAAGACTGTTTAACGTTTTGCACCCATCTACAAAGTTGTTACTTGTCTTATTTTGCACATTTTGATGAGTAAATGTCACATAAAACACATCATTTGGCAAGCTTCACAAAATGCAATTGAAAAGTTTCCAATAACTAATAAAGGAATTTCGAACAAAAAATTTAAAAAATAGTTATCTCAGTAATTTCTCGATGAATCATTTCGCTCTTCGAAACTTAGGAAAGCTGAGAATTTCCTTTCCTACAAGACTCATTTGAAAGTAGGGATGACTATTTTTGCCCAGAAAACACGCCGAATGTTAGACTGCAAACAAAAACAACGAATTCCTTAAAGTTTAAAAATTACGATTTTAAGCATCAGTTTTCCTTTATGAGGTCAAAAATTGTATATCAAATTGATAAACTTTTAATTTACTGATAATACTCTAGTGAAAGAAACTTCACAGTTAAAAAAATCGTGGTAATATTACATCTGGGAAGGGGTAAATCTTAAATATAAAAAAAGAGCAATTTTACCTCTGAAAATGTGTAATTTTACCACTTTTCTGTTGTAATGTCGCTTTTTCAATCTTAATTGAGGTAAAATTACATCATAAAAGAGGTAATATTCAACCTGCTTATAATACATCTACCATTTACATTTACGCAATTTTTTACTTTGCATTCATTCAAATCTAACGCTTAGATAATCGAATCAGCTCTGAACTCAGAATATATATAGAGCCGACTGCATAGCCACATTTGCAAAAAAAAACTGACGCCATTCCTGCCCAATGGAAGCCAGAAGCCAGTGCCGAGGGACTCACGTCCCTTGGTGCTCGGTGCTGTCCCAGTGGAATAATCACGTTTTCCCACTTTACTTGAATTACACATTTTGCGCTGAATGGCACTTGAACAGTTGTTTCAAAATTGTAAAACGACTATTAACCCCATCATGGATGCCCAAACGCAAGGGTTATTGCTTTGAGGGTTATTCTCTTTTCTTTTTTTTGCAGCTTTGCAGATTCTATTTTAAAATGCACAATAAGTATTTGGGCGTTTTTGTTTAAAGCCATTTATAGCGAAAATGTCAACCAGACATAATTGAAAAAAAAATGTTTACATTGAATTCACGTGTAAGATTAAAAGCTGATGCTGTATCCTCTCCCCCATTGTAAAGTCAGTATCGCTCAGTGACATACATGTGTCCTTAATCATCCACAAAGTCCCCTCCCCTCTGCTTTAACTTCATCTTTCGCCACCCTAGTTGCGTTCGGTCAACATCAACTAAATGCGAAAATAATGTGCTTCAAATTACATTGCACGGTGTGTTTGAAAACGAGCTTTTTGATTTCTTTTTTGTTTAATTTTCTCATTTTTAGAATTTCACCACATAACTTACCAAACAATCACAAACTGAAAAACCAAAAAAAGTCAGTAGTTTCACTGCTCCTATTGTAACTCCAATTTATTGTGCTCAGCTTTACGAGCCACGAAATAGAAGTTAATCACGCTGACGTCATTTAATGGGCCGCAGTTTTGCGGTTTTATGTTCAGGTGAACAGGACACCGAGTTTTATCTACTGGGTGCGAGCTAATGTGTTTGTCATCCCGTTTTGGTTGAATTATACAGCTGAGCAATTCTCATTTTGCATCATTAGTTTGTCCAAATAATTTTCCATACAAATTCGGCAACTGTCCATACAAAAATGATACATGAAAATTCAAAAATCTGTATCTTTTGAAGGATTTTTTGATCGATTTGGTGTCTTGGACAAAGTTGTAGTTATGAATAAGGACTACACTGAAAAAAAAATAAAACACTGTAAAAAATTGTTATTTTTCATTTCACTTTTTGTCACAAAAATTTGATTTGCAAAAAAAATTATTTATTTTTTTTTCTGACGTGTTTTAAGGGACATTAAAGGAAAACTTTTCAGAAATTTCCTGAACGGGCAGAAAATCTTTTATCAACACTGTTTTTTTTTTTAATTTTGATGAGGTGCACCGTTCTCAAGTTACAGCAATTTTTGGGGTAACTTTTTTGAAAAAAGTCGCAGTTATTCAATTTTTTTTAAATTAGTGCTCATGTTTGCCACCTTTGAAAAAAATATTTTTGAAAAGCTGAGAAAATTCTTTAATTTTGCTTTTTTGAACTTTTTTAAGGGGTTACAAACATGTAGAAAATCACAAAATTTTATATTACAGATTATTTCATAAATCCACTCAAAACATGATTTTTAATCACTCTTGAAAGTTTCATGAAGATATTTAATGATTAAACTGAGTAAGAGACGATTTAAGTTCAAAATTTTGCCGTGCGCAAATCGGGCTGTCAAACTTTGTTGGCGTTTTTCTCTAAACCCCGAGTTGATTTACGGGTGCCACGATATTCGAGATGGGATGGACCAAATTGGCTGAAATTTTAGGTGAAGACTCTCAAGATGTATCCCGTGTGCATGACGAAGCCCTTTTTTTTAAATTGGCTTTAAAAAAAAACAAAAATCAAAAACAAACAGTTTTTTTAATATGAAAAACAAAAAAAAAATTCTATCTTTTTTTATATTAAACTTTTTGAAAATCGAGCTTCGTCATGCACACGGAATCAGTTTAACGCAGGGGTGCTCAAAGTTTTTGGAGGCCAGGCCAAAAATACATCTATCAGCTGAAGTTTTAATTTTTTTTTTACATTTTTTCAAAGTTTTCGTTAATTAAAAATAATAGAAAACATAATATGGCTGTTTTCTATAGGTATTGTTGATTTTATTGTTTTAGGTATTTGAAAAAAAAAATGCTTTTATCTGAATTTACTTGTGTTCTCAATACAATTTTACAATTACAAGATTTGACAAAAAGCATTTTAGCGATAAAACATTTATTTATCGAAAATTCGCTAAAATCATTTTTTTGTATACCAGAACATGTTCAAAATGATTCTAAACGCAGAGGAATGCATTTTTAATTGATTTCAGCTGATTGCACTCAAATTTCTAGGGATATTTTGAGATTTTTGAAAAAATATTTTTTCCCGTGATTTTTCGAGTCAATTTTTAATAATGGGCGAGGGGATGGTTGTCGAAAAAAGCTTTGTAAAATACTTGCAACAGCCATATTTCTTCCGATTTCACAGTTTAATCTGCCTAAATCCTAAAAGCCTGAATTTCCAAAAAACAAGCTCAAATTTAGTTCAAATGGGAACCACGAACAAAGTGTTCAAATTTCATGGTACGTTTTCCAAAATCGTACCACGGGATTCGAACACTTTGTTCAAAGTTCCCACTTTCATGAACGCTTGTTCACGATTTTGGAAATTCTTTTTTCTCCGTATATTTACTAGTTTCACTTCTCACGCAGAAAAATTAGGCATATTTAAATCAACAAAACTTTTTAATGATTTGAAAATCAAGATTTTTGTTGAATCAACGCCAAACGTCAAAGCAACTTTTTCAAAACAACAAAAGATTTTTGTGGAATTGAGAAAATCAAGGTTTGTTTCAACGCAAAATCGGCGTTGATTATATTCAACAAAAAATTTTGTTGAATCAAACCTCGTACAGGCTGATTCTACAAAATATTTTTCTGCGTGCTATCACACATTAGCAACAAAAAATAAAAAATGATTAGCAAAAGTTTTAAATACCCTTATTTTGAACAAGTATAAAATCACTTTACAAGTGATCAGCGGGCCATTTTACATGATTATTCAAAATGGGTCCACGGGCCACAAAAAAACATCTCGCGGGCCACGTTTGGCCCGCGGGCCATACTTTGGTCACCCCTGGTTTAACGAGTATTCACCAAAATTTTGAGCCGATTTGGTCAAGACTGTGTTGAGATATCGTGGCACCCGTTTTTTAAAACTGCTAACTTAAAATTGCTATACAGTATGTAAAAAAAGTATTTACACCCCTTGGGCACTATGCACATTTTGTGATGAAACATGTGCAAAATTTAATGTTTGACAGGAACCTAGTACTATGTTTTGTGCAGAAACTCATGCCAAACATTTTGCTACAAAAAGCTCATGAAAAGATGATTTCTATAAAAAGTTATATAACAAATACTATTACCTACCTACCTGGGCAAAAAGTAAGTTTGATCCACGAGAACAAAAATTACCAAATTCCATACATTTTTGGCAGGTTGCTCAAACGAAACCATAACAACGTTTTTGCTTAGGTATTTAAAAACGTAGGTTTTAAAGAAAACCTAGATGTATGGGTATCAAAAGATCGGAAATTTTATGCCCTTTCCGATTCCACATCGGTTGACTTGTGAATCGTGGACTGGTTCGGATGCCGGCGGATTTTCCTACGACGTAATTCCGGGTTGGTACGAAATTCCAACGAAAAATCTATTCTTTCTATACAAATACCCCCAAAACGGTGTTATACCCACTCCAAAATGTTTATTTAGCAATTCTATGGTAATATATTGACATTTGGTTGAATTAAAAGTTTGCAAAATTAAGTTTAGATAAGTTTTATTAGAATTTCCAGAGTTATATAAACTTTTATACTAAGTAGTTAGTAAACTTTATATTCAATCCAAATTATTTTTTTAATCAGTCAAGGATGCCTATTTGGAATTGGGAGACTGGATTTATGGTGATTTGTCAACAAATAACATTATTTATGTTAATTTTTCGAAAGGTGTACAAACTTTTTTTGCGCCTTTTTTTTTGTAGTAGTATTTGTTATATAACATTTTATAGAAAACATCTTTTCATGAGATTTTTGTAGCAAAATGTTCGGCATGAGTTTCTGAACAAAACGTAGTACTAGGTTTCTGTCAAACTTTAAATTGTTACATGTTTCATCACAAAATGTGCATAGTGCCCAAGGGGTGTAAATACTTTTTTTACATACTGTATCTTGGCAACGATGCAACCAAATATCTTCAAATTTGTTTTGGAAGTAGGTGAAAATGTATATTTTAATGTCATGAAAAAAGAATTTAAAAAAAGTTGGAGTGTGTGCTCACACTAACCTCTGACTTTTTTGCCAATATACATGTATGTAACCCCTTAATACGACCCTTCGTTGCTGAGATATTTCCATCCAAAGGTTTAAAAACAGGAAAATTGATGTTTTCCCTTATTTTCTAATGTCAATATCTCAGCAACTAATGGTTCGATTTTCAATGTAAAAATATGAAATATTCTTAAACTTTCCGATCTTTTCGAAAACAATATTTTCAAAAAATTTAAATCAATGCTAACAATTAAAAAAAAATGTAATATTGAATGTTGGCCCTTTTGAAATGCTAGTCTTGATTTAAAAATTTTGAAAATATTGTGCTATACGATTCCTTCAATTTTTGAACATGCGAAAAAAGACGTGTTTTCAATAATTGGCAGCCTAACAAGGTGTTGAGATGGAAATTTGGTGCAAATTTTCCATCAAAATATTTAACTTTGCGATTTTCCGTTACTTAAACGTATTTTTTTTTGATCATGTCATTTGAAGGGAAATTTAATGTACTTTTCGAAAATGTTGATTTAAAAATGTCGTGTTTTTTCTAACTTTGCAGGGTTATTCTTAAGTGTGTAACAATGTTCTACAAAGTTGTAGAGCAGACAATTACAAAAAAAAAGTGGTTTATAAACATAAAAAAGTTTGCTTGTAACCTTCATGAGTGAACCGGACCTTTTATTTTTTAGAGCGAGAGTAGAGTTTTCCAAAGTGAATGCAAATACATCCAAATTATGTTTCAATGGACGCTCGTTGCACTGGAGCATACAATTTGCCATTTATTCTGCCCCGTTGAGCGCAAAATTGTTAAAAACTATTTCATCCGCGAATGTTCTCTCATTGTTGTCCCCATCTCTCTACTTCCACGCAACCAACCGGATGCTAATCACACACACACACACACACACACACACACGTTGGCATTCGACGTGTACGCCAGACGTGTACGACTACATCTTCATCGACAGTGGCAGCCCGGACTCGTACCTGGCCGCCGGTGAACTGGGCGCCCTCACGGTGAACGAAACGCTGCTGATGCTCGGCGGCAATGGAACCGTCGGCAATGGCAGCGACCTGGGCAACGGAACGGCCACCGGGGCGGACGAACCGCTGGCCGACGTCATCACGATGGCCGTCACGTCGCTCATCCTCGGACTGATGATACTGATTACCGTTATAGGTGAGTTTGCTTCCCCGTCTAGCAATTGCTCTATGGTTGAGCCTATTTATTTTTGCTGAGCTATGATATGATGGGAACATGAATGTTCGCTGTGCCATCCCATGAAAATCAGAATATATGAGTTTATTATTATTTAAATTGTAAACTATTTCGGAAATATTGAAACCAAAAACTTCCCAATATCGTATCTACCCCGCAGGAAATGTGTTTGTAATTGCTGCCATCATCTTAGAACGTAATTTACAAAACGTAGCAAACTATTTAGTGGCATCGCTAGCCGTGGCCGACCTGCTCGTGGCATGTCTGGTGATGCCGTTGGGGGCCGTTTACGAGGTGAGGGGTGAACCCAATTCACAAACTCTAACTTTCATGCTGGTAGCTTATGATCTCTCTGTCTCTATCGCCTACTCACAGATAAGCCGAGGCTGGATTCTCGGTCCCGAACTTTGTGATATCTGGACGTCCTGTGACGTCCTCTGCTGTACAGCTTCCATTCTACATCTGGTGGCTATTGCCACCGACAGGCAAGTACTACTCATCCGTTTGATGAAACGTCCTTTCAAATTAATTACTCCTGCTGAACTACTGTTTTATCCCCTCTCACACAGGTACTGGGCGGTGACGAACATCGACTACATGCACTCGCGCACCAGCCGGCGGGTCTTCACGATGATCTTCCTGGTGTGGTTCGCGTCCGTCATCGTGTCCCTGGCGCCCCAGTTCGGCTGGAAGGACCCAGACTATCTACAACGAATCGAGCAGCAAAAGTGCATGGTCTCGCAGGACATCGCATATCAGGTGCAAAAAAAAATCCATTTCTTACAGAACCCCTCGAACAGCTTCTAATTAGGCTAATTGCTTGGCAAGAGCCTAAACAGACAGCATTTTGGTTTCACACCCCCTTAAAGTGTTATCTTTTCTTGGAATCTTGCAGATCTTTGCCACGTGCTGTACCTTTTATGTTCCTCTGTTAGTGATACTGGTGCTGTACTGGAAAATTTACCAGACGGCCCGGCGGCGGATACACCGACGGAGACCCAAGGCCCCGCCGGCAGCGGGTAACAACAATCAGGTAAGGCTTAAAATCGACCCTGATTTAATTGAATCCACAGTAAAAAATAAGGGAAACCTTGTAACCAGCCATGTAAGCCATGCATTTTACAGATTTTTCGATTAAAAAAACCACAAAAATCTGTATCCACGGATTTTTAAAAATTGATTATGTTTCAAAATTTCAGCAATTTAGTAATTAAATAATGCTTTAATATGATTAAAAAGCTTAAATCTGCTGTCAAATTTTAAGATTGTCTTGTATGGGTTAAAATTTGAAATGATACAGATAAAATATAGATTTATCTTTAAGAAAATACAGATCTCCCATAAAATAATCCAGCATCGTTGCTTGTAACGGAGAATATTGACAGATTTTGTGTCACAAAGTTGAAAAAACAACGATTTTTTCCACTATTAAAAAATAAACGTTTTGACTGCGTGATTCATTCCTCACTGAGGTGAGGCTATAATCCTGCTTAAAACTTACCCTTTATCAAAAAGCTCGTAGACTCATCCTTATGAAAACCTTTTAAACAATAATAGTTTTCTTTTTGCGGTCAAACTGAGCACAAATCCAAAGATGAGCTTGGACGTAACAGAAGCCGCATTTTTTAAACGTGTTTTTTTTTTTTCAAAAAAGCAAACCTGAATATACCTTGGGATATATTATTTGCATTTTCTATAAAAAAAAACATTGAAAATCTAACCAACAGCGTAGTTTTCGAGATATTACAATTTGATAAATGACGGCATATGAGATGACACTGACACGTTCACAAATCCGGGCTCTATTTTTTGATATCTCGTGACGGAGGGGCGGTACGATCCCTTCTATTTATGACAGGATGACCACTCAAATCCCATTATCATATTCTAGACTTTTCCAGACACTCAAATAGTAGGCATTTCTTATCTAAAGAATGATTTCAACGAAAAAACTCTTCAATAGTCAATGTTAACCATCGAAAAAAAAAAACTACTGTCAATTTAGGTAATAACAAATTCCTAAGAAATACTTCAAAAATTGAAACTCTCATTGTTTTGATTCAGAGTAGAAGCATAAACAATTAGTCTTTGAAATCTGAACAAAACTTATGATTTCAATGGTAGTTTTTTATACTCGATCTGGAAATGGCAAAAAGTTAAAGACTGATTTTAAAATTTTATTTTATTTTTAATATAAGAGCGCTTAATGCATGATTGCCGTTATTATTCTTTCAAAAAATTTAGAAATATATCTGAGAATTCGTTAAAAATATGTTGCCACCGAGTCTCTTTTGTAATTTTGTAAATTTTAATGTTGAATTTTTTAATCGATGTTAATTTATCTAGTTGTCAGTATTTAACTCATTTTTTCATGGATAATTTTGTATGTTTTACGACTTATTTCATGCAAATAATTGAAGATAAAAATTCTTGAAATATATTTGCAATAACAAAGAATTTCTTGATTTTTTGTTTGTTTGCATTGTCCATATTTCGTTCATATTGATAAAACGTAAAAGGATTCATTCAGAACGAAAAACGATTGGATTTTTCAATGATATTTGAGCTATTCGATAATTGAAAATCATGGTTGGGTAATTCTCCGCCAACTCACACAGCAGTTGCCCCGACCCCTCTTCGATTTGCGTGAAACATTGTCCTAAGGGGTAACTTTTGTCCCTGATCACGAATCTGAGGTCCGTTTTTTGATATCTCGTGACGGATGGGCGGTACGACCCCCTTCCATTTTTGAACATGCGAAAAAAGAGGTGTTTTTCAAAAATTTGCAGCCTGAAATGGTGATGATATAGAAATTTGATGTCAAGGGGACTTTTATGTAAAATTAGACGCCCGATTTGATGGCGTACTCAGAATTCCGAAAAACGTAGTTTTTATCGAAAAAAAACTCTAAACAAGTTTTAAAATTTCTCCCATTTTCCGTTACTTGACTGTAAACATTTTTGGAACATGTCATTTTATGGGAAATTTAATGTACTTTTCGAATCTACATTGACCCAGAAGGGTCATTTTTCATTAAGAACAAAATTTTCATTTTATAATTTCGTGTTTTTTCTAACTTTGCAGGGTTGTTTTTTAGAGTGTAACAAACTTGCCTACAAAGTTGTAGAGCAGACAATTACAAAATATATATATATAGGCATATTTAAGGGGTTTGCTTATAAACATCACGATTTATCGCGATTTTACGAAAAAAAAGTTTTGAAAAAGTTTCGTCGTCCGTGTCTGTCGCGGGTGACCATGAATGGCCATGATCAACGACGACCAACTTATTCAAAACTTTTTTTTCGTAAAATCGCAATAACTTGTGAGATTTATTATATATAAAATTTTTGTAATTGTCTGCTCTACAACTTTGTAGAACATTGTTACACTCTAAAAAATAACCCTGCAAAGTTAGAAAAAACACGAAATTTTAAAATGAAAAATTTTGTTCTAAATGAAAAAATGACCCTCCTGGGTCAATGTAGATTCGAATATTACATTAAATTTCCCTTAAAATGACATGTTCCAAAATTTTTTACAGTCGAGTAACGGAAAATGGGAGAATTTTTAAAACTTTTTTAGTGTTTTTTCGATGAAAAATATGTTTTTTTCGGAATTCTGAGTACGCCATCAAATCGGGCGTCTTATTTTACATAAAAGTTCCCTTTTACACCAAATTTCTATCTCATCACCGTTTCAGGCTGCAAATTATTGAAAAACACCTCTTTTTTCGCATGTTTAAAAATGGAAGGGGTCGTACCACCCCTCCGTCACGAGATATCAAAAAACGGACCTCGGATTCGTGATCAAGGACAAAAGTTACCCCTTAGGACAAAATTTCACGCAAATCGAAGAAGGGTCGGGGCAACTTTTCCCGATTTCGTGTGAGTTGGTAGAGAATTATCCAGCTACATGTCATTTTAAGGAAAATTTTACGCACGTTTCGAATCTACAATAACCCTGCAAGGAATTTTTGGTTTCATTTTGACTAAAATATCTATTTTTTTTATTTCTATTATTTTTCTAATTTTGAAGGGTTATTTTTTAGAGTGCAACAATGCTCTACAAAGATGTAGAGCAGACAATAACCAAAAATTTGTACTCAACCTGGCGACCTTTGGATTGCGAGTCCAAGCGCACTAAATTACAATTTGCATGGTCACCGTTACAATCTGATAGCTTCCAGACAAATAATTAATAACGGATAACCAAATCATCGTTATCCTACCCCTCTTGTCTACCTCGTTTACAGAAAGGTGAATCATTTTTATCAGCGAAATTATAACATCCTAATGGAACTGATTGCGATTCATTTGCACCGAGAATTCGCAAGTTGAAGCATTTTTTTTCGTGCACCGAACGTTGTAATTTAGAGCAAAGCTTCGCGGTGTAATTCCAGAGGACACTTGATCCGTGGGATGGCCTGCCATCAATCCAGGGAGCGAACTACCAATTTGTCAACCCTTTAGAAACTCCCCAAATATTAACAATAAAGTTAAGGTTCAAGTTTAACGGGTTATCTACAGCACTTGGATAAAAAGTGCCGTGAGTCTGTCTATTATGTTTATTTTGGTAAACTCCAACGCCCTTTTCTTCCCATCTCCGCCTGCAGGAAGAAACGCCCAAGCAAACCAAGTCCAGGATACGCTTCCGGCTGAAGAAGAAGTTTGCCAACCCGGCCAAATCGGCCGCATCGTCGCTCGGTCTGGTGGAGGGCAACTCCACCAACACGGTCAACACCGTCGAGGACACCGAGGGCAGCTCGGCGGCCGAGCGGAGGACGGCCAGCGGCGTCGAGGAGGTAAAAGTTGGTTTTTGCAAAGTTATAAGTTTTCTAGATAAATTTCGGAAAGTTTCCATGAGGTGTTTGTCTTAGGCTCGTAGGAATAAAAAAAAGTTTGATTCTAATAACTAAATCTACTTCAGAGTTATCAATTTCCGTGATTTCGTGATTGTATTTGTAGGTCTTGTCTGTAATGATGTTTTCTTTCATTCCCCCCGTCAGACCCCAATATCGGCCGCCCCCAACAGCCAGCAAATTCCGACCGTGTCCCACGAGGTGGCCACCAGGACGCTGTCGGAACCCCTGGAAACAAACAACAACAGCAACCATCAACCACCGGTGGTACGACCAACCGCCTCCGGCCAGTTGGCACCCCCCGGTGGAACCCACCACAACTCGCCGGTCTTGTTGGGCAGCAACGCGGCCTCGCACACCGGTTCGACGCTGAACATTGCCAGCACGCCGAATCCGCACGCCCAGGTCTCCAAGCGGAAGGAAACGCTGGAAGCGAAGCGCGAACGCAAGGCGGCCAAAACCCTGGCCATCATCACGGGGGCGTTCGTCGTCTGCTGGTTGCCCTTTTTCCTGATGGCCCTTCTGTTGCCCCTCTGCGAGTCCTGCTACATGAACGACACCATCGCGTCGCTGTTTCTGTGGCTGGGTTACTTCAACTCCACGCTCAACCCCGTCATCTACACCATCTTCAGTCCCGAGTTCCGCCAGGCGTTCAAGCGGATACTGTTCGGGACCCATCGGAGCTCCAAATACCGGCGCGGAAAGCTGTAACGACGGGGGGCAAGCAACCGTACTAGCCAGTAATCAGGTAAGTTTAACTCTCATAGTTTCATGGTCGCCTCTCGGAATTTGTCCAACTGAGCAATTCTCTACAAAATCGGTCTATTTAAAAAAAATGAATTTTTGATTTTTTAAATTATTGTATTTTTTATATATTTCAGAGGACAAAACCCCGCCTATTTTAAGCCATTCAGAACTATGAACCAATATTTTGCACATGAGTTAGTTTTTTTTTAGAATTGTGGTTTTTGTAAAAAAATATTAAATCTTGTATTCTAAATTTGTTGACTTCATTTTTTATGTCAATTGAATTTGCAATCAAAAAGTACTTTACAAATGTTTTGATTTTGTGCATTATTTTCACAACATAGAAATGAAAAGAAAGTTAACCATCGATAAAAACTACTTTAAATTTGTGTGATAACCGAAACATATCAACAAATTTCAAATGCTTCAAAAATGGAAGCACTCATTGTTTTGATTCAGAGTAGTAAGATATTTAAACAATTAGTCTTTGAAAGCTTAACAATACTTATCATTTCAATGTTAATTTCTCAAATTGGCAAACGTATGGCTTTTGATATTTGACCTAGAATTGGCAAAAAGTTAAAGATAACTGATTTTAAAGTTTTCTTTTATTTTTCATCTAAGAACGCTTAACGCATGATCGCTGTTATTATTCTTACAAAGAATTAAAAAAAAAATATCTGAGGATTCGTTAAATAATATGTAGCCACCAAGTTTCCTCTATAATTTTGAAAATTTTAATATTGAATTTTTGAAGCAATGTTGATTTATCTAGTTGTCCGTATTTAACTTATTTCTTTAATAAATAATTCTGTATGATTTACGACAAATTTTGTAAAAATATTTGAAGAGAAATATTCTTGAAACATATTTGAAATAACTCAGAATTTCTTGAATTTATTTGTTTGCAATGTCCATATTTTGTTCATGTTATCAAAACGTAAAAAAGTTTCATTCAGAACGCAACACGATTGAATTTTTTACGATTTTAAGCTATTCGATAATTTCAAATCATTGTATACCTATACTACCTAATTTACCTACTCCCACACAAAAAAGTTAAAAGGATACATTTGGAAATAATATTTGAAATTACTTAATGAATTTAGTTACAATTGTCAAACTAAAGTTGGCATCTTTTTTCAAATATTCAATCAATGTAACAAAATGAAACAGCTGGCCATAATCTTTGAAATTATTCTCTAATTTAATTAGTTTTTTAATCAACTTTACCTTTCTTGATAAACAAAAATCTTTTAATTCATAAAAAAAATATTATGAAAATCTGTGTCAAATAAATCCAATTATTAAAATTTTCAATGACGGGAATACAGCTTGAATAGGGACAGCAGTTTTTAGAGCACTAAAAAGCATGAGATTTGGAAAAAACGTTATTCTGTACCTATTATATCCGAAAATAATCAAAAATATCATAATATTCTGTGGTAACAAAACTAAAATAGTTCACCCAATTCTCCTCATGTGTTCCGTTCCGCCCCAGATGACGGTAATAAGCCTTTTCATTATCAAATGTAATGAAATAGTGAAAGAAACCTTAAATTTAAAGTAAGTTTTTAAAGAAGAATTTTGTCAATTTAATTTGAAAATTTTACAAAGTTGTTCAGCACAAACAAGCTTGCAACTTTTTTAACAAAAAAAAACTACAAATTCCCAACTTGAGTGACCACCCTGTGGAATATTCGAAAAAAACTTTTGCATCCTAAAATGGTTATTATTTTGAAATTTTGTGTCAAATTGGATGGCGTTTTCAGAATTCCGAATAAACATATTTTTTATCGAAAAATATACAGAAAAAGTTTAAAAAATTCTGTCATTTATTGTTAGTAGCAGGTATCCACATTTTTATTAGAATTGTGCTTTTTGTAAAAAAAATAATCTTGTACTCTGAATTTATTGACCTATTTTTTTATGTCAATCGAATTTGCAATCAAAAAGTACTTTACAAACATTCGAGTAATTTTTACGTAATATTGAATGTTTGGCAGCATATTGGTCCAATCTTCAAAGTTTTTTTGAAGAAATTCTAGGAATTTTTCTGAACTTGCCAGAAAAAAATATTTTTAGGAATGGACAATTATGGAAACTGTTTTAAAAAGTCAAAAACCAAAATTTATCGAACAAAATTTAACTTTGAATGGCTATATTTTGAAAACGGTGCACTTATTCAAAAAATGTATTAAGTACTTTTCGATTACCAATTCGATTTTAAATTAAACAGGAAGTCAACAAAATTAAGAACAATATTGATTTTTTTTTTCAAAAATCACTATTTAAAAAAAACTTAATTTGTAGGCATAATTTTGGTCCAAACTTCTCAATGGCTCTAAATATGCAGGGTTTTGACCCCTAAAACAAATAAAAAAAATCAAAAATTAATAATATACTGAATTTGGACGCTAAACTTTTCAAGGGTTTCCAGCAAGGCCTTAAACTGGCAGGTTATTAATAATTACTTTGATTTTAAGCTGGTAATTAGCTAATTCATTAATAATTTCTTAATAAATCATGGTTATCAGACTTATTTAAAGTAATTAATTGGCAATTCAATTAAATTTTGAGTAATTAAAGTTTTTTAATAGTACTTTTTCGACGAATCTTTTTTAATTTATATATATAATCTATGATAACAGTATTTTTTTGTTTTTCAAATAAGAGTGTCACAAAAAGATGAAAAAAAGACAAAGATAAAAAAAGACAGGTTCCTCTTGTAGAACGCCTTATTCAGCTTCGCTCTCATTTAAAACTTCTCGAAAAAAAATATAATGTTGTTTAGCGATAAACTAAATTAACCAAAGGCAGCGCCATGATATATTACCCAGTTAAAAATCTATTAAGTTTTATTAAATAATTTTAAAATTATGAAACTTTTTGCAAGAATTACATTAGAATTGGTTATTTATTTTTTTTTTTGCTTTCCCTTCTAATAGGTAGTCAAAAAAATGAATTTTATGTGGATCGAACATTTAAAACCAAAATGTACTTAATTATCATTGATAAAAACAAAGTTTTCAAGTGGTAGAAAAAAAAACAAGCATAACTTAAGACTTAGATAATAAAAATACTGTTTTATTTTATTAGTTTTATTGAAAGACACAAATACCGTCAGCCCTTTGCTTGATATTGAGTGTTTTTATTTTATTGTTTTAAGTTTTATTTTGAAAAGAGCTCTCGAATGAGTTATTTATAAGTTATTTTGTTTTGAGCCGTAGAAATAAACACTCAAATTTATTTAATTTTAAATTATATATTTTTTTATACATAGTGAAAAGTAATTAAGTAATTTATGTAATTTATCATTTTGGACAAGTTATTTGTGTAATTAATTGACAGACTGGCAAGTCAAAAACGCTTCTGGAAACCCTTGGATTTTTTGTGAAAAAAAGTTAATTAAAAAATCACCATTTTTTCCGTGTACCTATTTTTCTCAATATACCTCATGAATACCTACAACTTTGCCCAAGACACCAAATTAATCAATATGGCGCCAGTTTGCCCATTTTGCCTTCACGTTTCACTTTAAAAAGCAGAAACATATTTGTTATGCTTTTGTTATCAAAGTAATACGAGAGACAGGTTGAAAATGAATACTAAATATTTTGTTAGGCTTCATAAAAACGATCATGACAACGGGTTTATTCAATCATGATAATTTTTGCTCAAACTTGTTAAGGGATCATCCATAAACCACGTGGACACTTTAGGGGGGGGGGGCGATTGTCCACGATCCATACAAAAAAGATTTTTTTTGTATGGACAATTGTCCACGAAGGGAAGGGGGGAGTAACGATTTCCCAAAAAATGTCCACGTGGTTTATGGATGGTCCCTAACACATTTTTTTAAATATTTTCCAAGTCTTGCAAAAATGCAAAATGCACTTCCTTCAAGCCACCAAGGCCTGTGTGCTATCATTAAAACGCTTCTTTGTGATTCTATTGCAACATTCCACTTCGGTCAATTAACAAGGTACAGCCACCACCTCGGCACGTGAGTTAGCTTTATCAATTTACCTCAATGTACCAGCCCCCGGGACCTCGAGCAAAAAAAAAAAGTTTTCCCAACATGCCGTGGGCATTTGTGGGCGGAATCGGTGCTAATAGCCTACCAGCTCTCCCCCAAACTCCTCCCGGCCCATTCCCAGCTTCCAGCTCTTCCTTTCCCCCTTCCACAAACAAAACTGTCGGATTTACGTCAGACATAAAGGCCTTTTTGAGTGGTTACATCTTCCGAGCTGGGATTGGGGAGACCTACCCAAACCATAAATTGGTCCTTTTTACGAGCTGTATGTTAAAGTTGGAATTACAGCGTGAACCCCCACCACCCGCACGCTTAAAAACCATGCAACAGCAGTCAAATATGCTAATTTGGGCGTATTACTGTTTCGAGATGAGGCGATTAAATATTGAAGCTGGCCAGATGATTGTGCACGAATGTGGAGTGTGAGCTGGGGAGAGCGAAAAGCTACAACTTCTTGGGCTTGTTTATCCGAGGTTGGGAAGGATCCACCCTCGTCACGATTACTTTCTCGGAGCCAAGCGATAAACTCTTTGAAGATTTCGTATAATTAAAGAAAACCACTCCGTTTCGGAAGCTTGGGGCGAAGGGTGTCGAGGAGAAGGGCTATAAATAAAAACAAAACTCTCGACCCTCATAAATTAATTACTCCTTTCATTGGACGCAAAGAACAAAAGATAACGGAGAGCTGAGCAGAAAGCAAAACATTGGAAGATGGAATAGTTGTAGACCGGCAGGGATGGGAAAAAAGTATAAATGTTAAAGAAAAAAAATGCAATTTTTCAATTCCATATCAAATTGTCTTGCTAAACTATCGGCATTTTTTAAAGAATTTTGTCCAAGACTATTTTTAGGCCATGAAATGTTGCTTATGTTTACATCACACATCAAAACTTTCATAAAAAAGTTAACAATTGAGAGTTGTTATTACCATATTTTTTCGAAAACAATCAAAATTTCAAAATATGCAATGAGTATAAACGAAATTTTGTTTCCTTTTTCACAATTATACAGTTTTTTTAAGTACTAAAATTTTCACAAGTTCCGTATTTTTTCGAAAGTACCCAAAATTTAATCATTTGCTATATGGGTATCAAACGAAGCAAAATTTGGCATGTTTTTTTTATTTGCTGTTTTTTTATTTTTTTTTATTTGGATAATTTGCCCGGTTTCTGATATTATTTTTTTCAAATTAGACCGTTGCAAATATTTTTCAAATTTTATGCCCCCCAACCCCCTCCCCCCTAAAAACTGGTCGGAAAAATCAGGGGGCATAAAAATATTTTTCCAAAAAACTTCAAAATTTCTATGAAAATAGAAGTTGAATCAACTGAAAACAATCTAAAATGCATTTTTTTATCATATTTAGCATGTTTGGTCTTATTTAAAAACGTTTTGAATTTTTAATGAAATTCCAATGAACAGCATAGAGCTTATGGGATTTTGGCTATATGGGAGACATTGGCTATAATCGAATGAAACATCAACCAAACATTGAAAATTTACAGTGTTTTAGAATAGGAATGATGTCAGTAATCGATTGCAAATATAATTACATGAAAATTTTCACAGAAATACGTATTTTTCCTGTATTTTGAAAATGCATTTTCCTAAAAAAAATCACAAATTATTGTTGTTACCCATCTAATCAAATGATCGAAAAAAATCATACATTTCGAATGAAATTACATACATTTTTCAAAAAAAAATCAAAATTTTCACAAAACTACGTATTTTCGAAAAATACTCAAAGTATCATTATTTTGCAATATGGGTATCAAATGATCGGAAATTTTCCATAAAATTCGATTATTATAATGTTTTTTGCGAAATACTTTACCCAAAAGTACGTATTTTCAAAAAACAAACTCAAAATATAAGTATTTGAAAATATAGGTATCAAATAACAATATATTTTGTGTAATACTCATTATTTTCACAAAACTACGTCTTTTTGATTTTTTTTAAATAGATGTAACATAATTTTTAATCTTTCATACATTTTTCAGAAGATTAGGCCGATGCAAATATTTAAAAAAAGTTTTTGTCCCTCGGCCCTGGCCGAGATCAAGGGGGGGGGGGCAAAAAAATTAAAAAATATAAAAATATAAATAACAAGCCATAGTCTTCACATTTTAATGAAAAAAGTGTTTTAAAATGCATTTTACACTAGTTCAGTTGTTTTGCAATCATTAGTTTTCAAAAAATCTAAGATCTGACAAAAACAAAAATTGTATCGAAAAAAAAATTTTGCATCGAAAGTTTTCAAAAAATCTTAAGATTTTTTAATAAACCAAACATGCTAAAAATGATTTTAGTTGCAGAAGAATGTATTTTAATTTGATTTCAGCTGGTTGCACTTGAATTTTCATTGAAATTTTGAAGTTTATTGTAAAAATATTTATTTTGCCCCCTGATTTTTCGGGCCAATTTTGAAGGGGGTGTTGACAAAAACTTTTAAAAATATTTGTACCAGCCTTACGTACTTTTGAAAACATGCTCCAAATTTATGTTTTTTAATAATTGGATTTTTTCGTTAAAAACTGAAATCTTTAATATTATTTTGAAATACGAAGTTTTGGAATTTTTTTTGAGTTTTTTAAATCATGTTTTATTACTTTGAATGTTGTAAAAATTTCCGATTGTTTAATACCCATATTGTAAAATACTGATATTTTGAGTATTTTTTTCAAAATACGTAGTTTTGTGAAAATTTTAAGCAAATTAAAAAAAAATGTTATTCCAAGAAAACAAATTTTTAGTATTTTTTGAGTAACATTGCATTTTCAAAATAAGGAAAAATACGAATTTTTGAGAAAAATACCATAAGATCTGTGCTTCAGTTAAGTACTGGACCGTGCTTAATCGAGACAGCTGCATGAATCATAACCGGGGCAGTGCAAAACCCAGGCGTACAAAACCGGGGCATGACTGTAATTAGAAAACACCTTGTTTTATTTAGGTTTTATGGTAGCATCTTGATTGTTTACTGGTTTTATTCCGGCATTCTCAGCAATCAATAAGCATGGGCTGATTACAATGTTCTAAGAAGGTTTTATGCAAAGGATGGCTTTCAAAAAGGTTTTATGAAAGTGTTAAGAATGTCTTGAAAACGCGATGGCAATGCCATGCCAAACGGTTTTATCGCATGATTATTTTAAACCAAGAGTGTTGCAGCTGTCGAGTGCGATTAGGCTTTCAAAAAGCTTAACACCTTAAAAAGCATTTAGCCAACAATTGCAAGAATATGATATCAAATTATTTAAGTTACCTTCAATATCTTTTATTAAATCATCGCCATTTTTGGAAATCATCTCATTTTTATCATTTGGCAAGACGAAGACATATTTTTGCCAGAATTAAACCGTTTAAAACGTTTAAAGACGTGTGAAATGTCATTTTTCCATGACTCCTTACTAGGTTTTTACAAAGGTTTTATTAAGGCTTTGAGGAGGATGTTGAGATTCAGTTTTAAAGCCTTAAACTCCTATGAAAGTTTTATAAATTGCCCCAACAATCTTTTGCGGAGGACCTTTTGGGTTTTAAGAGGGGTTTATCCGGGGTTCTGGGGAGGTTGTTACGATCTAGTCGTTTCAATATTGGTTTTGGTTGACAGGGTTTATAGCGGTTGTAAAAGCTACGATCAGTTATTTACCGTTGCCCGAAAATCATATAAATATCCAGGAATTGCAATAATTTTTGAAAACGGAATAAGTTATTTAAAAAAATCTGTTTTTTTTTTTGTTGTGGTTATAACAGTTGATTTGGGTATTTTCATAACAAATATTGACTGCCTGACAGAAAAAAAAACTTGATTGTTTCCCAGTAATTTCTACCAACTCAAAATATCTTTTCTTTGAACTGAATATCATAAAACCATGATTTTAAATGTGAAGTTGATAAATAATATTTTTTGAAACGAAGAAGCGTTTTTGCCAGCACTGTGTGAACTAGCTTCCAAGAATTTTCCACAAAACGAAGGACATCCACCCAAATCCGATAGCGTCTTCTCTCGCGTCCCCTCGTGGCGGCCATATGGTTGGCCTGAAAACGGAATGGAGTGCCCGAAAGGGTTGTCCCGAGATAAGAAACTGACCCCGCTTCCGAAAATCCCGAACAAGAGAGTTTGTGGTGGGGGAAGCTGTCTCGAAAAGGTCGTTAACATTTCGGAGAGTGAATTTTCCCTCGTTCGAAAGTTGATGGCACGTAACGAACTTATCCCCGTAATTAAAAGAGGTCCCACTGTCCTATGCTAAATTGAGTTAAAAATCTAAACTTGGCAATTGGTTCAAGAGGACAGGTTTCAATTGAGGTGAGTACACTTTCTAGTTTACCAACGTTTCAGTGTGCTAGTTATAAAAAAAGGAAACAGCTCTTTCGAAAAAAAAAATGGTTCCGGCAATGAGACCCTGAAAGCTGTTTATACTTTCCAGCTCTATTTCAGGCCCATTCCACAGCATCCGTCGATGCCCGTGACAGTCCCATTTAGCCGATATCTAATCTGGCACTATCTGGTCCTCATAGTCGTTATCGTCGGATGACATCCCAGCATAGAAGCGAAGAAGACGCCCCGAGAAAGGATATTACGAAGGATGTGGAAGAACCCCGAAGAGAAAAAAAAATACGATTCTGGTCCTAGAAGCGAAGGAAGCAAAGACTGCCAAATTTGTTTCGATACGCTCCGATGGCAACGTCCCAGCCAAACATCCGATCCGAACACTTCGTGTTCTCGCAGGAAAGTTTTTTTGGTCTCATGTACAGTTAAAAAGTTGTATGCATTTCGAATATAGTGGTTTTTTGTCAAAATAAAACCAATAATCAAAATATATTATTCGAACCATATTTTGAAGATAAATCTGACCAAAAATTATTTAAACTTAACTGCAAGATTTTTCCAACAGTGCCACCCTCTCATCGTGTAAGAAAAACATCCCCACACATTCGAACGTTGGAATTGCCATAGCAAATGATTATCTTCTTGTCGAAAGTTTCCCACCCGAGAGTACCAGCCAGCAAAGGAGGAAAATATATGCGCTATGATCAATATTTGGCCGGGTCCATTGATGAAAAATTTATGTTTGCTTATATTTCGGAGGGGAGGAAAAGCAAACGTGAATCAAGATTTCCTTCAGCGCCAGAAGCGGACCGGAGTTTTCTGACTGGGACAGGAGCGGAATAGATTTGGCTCTGCCGGTGATGCGAACGGGGAGCTTTTCGGCTGGGAAATCCAACTTTTCGCTAAGAGGATTTCTGTATTTTTAACTGAGAGATTATGTTAAGTTTATTTCGTTCAGTGTTGGGCTTACTGATTAATGTATTTCTTTTCTGGTACCGAATCAGGACACATGTTTGAGACTTGCTACTGCACAATATTCCGCTATTTTTTATAATTTTCGGATAGAAGAGACACAGCGCAATCAAAATAGTACATTGTTTTCCGAATGAGCAATTCTCTGAGGTTTCGGTCATTCGATATTTTTTGTATTTTTTAATCTGTCAGATTTTTTTTGGTGCCTTTGGTATGCCCAAAGAAGCCATTTTTCATCATTTGTTTGTCCATATATATTTTTCATACAAATTTGACAGTAGTCCATACAAAAATGATTTATGAAAATTAAAAAATCTGTATCTTTTGAAGGATTTTTTTTTTTTTGATCAATTTGGTGTCTTTGGAAAAATTGTAGGATAAGGACTGGACTGAAAAAAAAAGATACACGGTAAAAAAAAAATAAAAAAAAAATTAGTCGCTAAAATTATTCTTACTTTTTTTATTTTCGGATATGTTTTAGACATTAAATGCCAACTTTTCAGAAATTTACTGAACGGACAAAAAATCTTTAACCGAGTTATGATTTTTTGGATCAATGCTGATTTTTTTTTTCAAATTGAAATATGGCCACGGCGTGTTTTCTAGAACAACCTTATCAAGAAAAAATAGTCATCGCTACTTTCAAATGTATCTTATAGGAAATTTTCTCAGCTTTCCAATGCTTCCAAGGGTGAAACGTTTCATCGGGAAATTTCTGAGATATCTCTATTTTAAGTTTTTTTGGTTTTATATTTCTTTATTATTTATTGGAAATTTTAGACTAACTGTTCAGAAAACTTATGAAATGACGTGTTTCATGTGTCATTTACTCATCAAAATGTGCAAAATAAGACAAGAAACAACTTTGTAGAAGGTTCCACATCGCAAAACATGTTGAAAATGAAGTTTTAACCATTTTTTTTAATATATGGAGTTTATTCAGAAATTTAAATCATAAAACAATGTAAAAATATATTTTTATTAGATTATTACAAATTTTTTTGTATACAAACTTCACGAGTCTACTCTGATTTAGCTTGTTCAACCAAAACTTTGGCAGGTTTGTGATTGTTAATAGTATTATTGAATTTTAATGAATCAATTTGATATTTTCTTAAGCAAACATTAACCAGGAACATAAATAAAAACATGATTTAAATTCGAAATGTACTACATATTACTGTTGCAAGCTTCAAAAAACATATTTTCATGAGAAAAAAATAAATATGAAATTTTATAAAATGTTTACTGTTGAAAATGCACTTAAAAGTAGCAATAAAACTCGAGTTTTCCTATTCAGAATGCTGAAAACACCGTCACAAACTCTTTATTTTTGTTTGAACAATATTATTTATTATTTTAACAAAAAAAAGGTTTCCAAACAATTTGAACAAGAATAAAAAAATAAAACATATTTTAAAAAAGATGAGATTAAAGATGAGAGTATTATAAACTTCTAAAATATTGCTTTTTCCTTGATCATTTAGTACAAAAAAAAACTAAAACAATCATTTCATACTAATGGAAAGTATTTCTCCTAAAGCTTGCAACAGTAGTTTGCAGTTCAATTTCGAGTATTAAACATGTTTTGTATTCATGCAACTGGTTAATGTTTGATTAAGGAAATATGTTATTTATTTATAAAAATCTTGTAATACCCTATCAATCTCAAACCTGTAAAAATTTCGGTTGTATCAGCTAATTCCAAACTGAATCAGAGTAGACCGGTGTTATTTGTACACAACAATTATGTAATAATCTATTTATTCTTGTAAAAATAATATTTTAATGCGGTTTTATGATTTTAATTTCTCAATAAATCGCACATATTCAAAAATTCGGTTAAAACAAAATTTTCAAAATGTTTAGCGGTTTGCAACCTTCAACAAAGTTGTTTCTTGTATTATTTTGCACTTTTTGATGAGTAAATGACACATGAAACACATCATTTGACAAGTTTCCTGGACTGTTATTTAAAAGTTTCCAATAAATGATTAAGGTTTTTTAAAACAAAAAACTTAAAATATAGATATCTCAGAAATTTCCCGATGAAACATTTCGCTCTTAGAAGCATTGAAAAGCTGAGAAAATTTCCTATAAGATACTTTTGAAAGTAGCGATGGCTATTTTTTTCCCTAAGGTTGCCCAGAAAACACGCCGTGTGGCAATATTGCATTTTAGCAGAATGCGTATCTATGTATTCATAGAAAAGTTGATGTTTTCTAAGTTTCACCCAAACAACTCACCATTTTCTAATGTCAATATCTCAGCAACTGATGGTTCGATTTTCAGTGTTAAAATATGAAACTTTCTTAAAATTTCCGATATTTTTGAAAACATTTTTTTTGTCCTTGGTTGTCGCTTTTTTGATACCTTAACATCTAGGGTTTTTTTAAAACCCACGTTTTAAAATACCTAGGTAAAAACGTTGCTATGGATTCGTTTGAGCAATTTGATAAAAAGGCCAAAAAATGTCGTGAATCAAACATAATTTTGCTCAGGTATTAAAAATGAATACTTTAATGCCCATAAAACAGATTTAAAACAATTGGTTGTGTGTGCTCAAACCAACCCTTGATTTTTTTTGCCATTTTACATGAACAGTAAAATGGGGCGACTTTGATAGGTTTGAGATTGTACTGCAATATGAAGAGTACACATAAAATAAGTACGGAAAGCTATGGTAAAGTACTTCAAGAAGAATTTTTAATAACATTTTGAAAAATTCAAATAGTTAATTAATTGTTGTTAAGAAAAAAATTATGAAAAGCATGTGTCATGTTTTACTCAATAAACATGATTTCAAATCGGAAAACGGAATGCGTTGTTGGATTAGGATTGTTTACGAAATACAAAACTAGTTTTATGAAATTTTAGGCGAAGTGTTGATTTTAATTTGAATTGCATTTTGTTAAATTACTAATAAACTTAGTAAACTTAATACAAACATTGACTGTTTTTCCTAGAAACTGTATCAGCAACCTTAGTGATGGTACATTTGACTTGAAAATAAAATTTGAACATCTTAGATCTGATTTTTACTAGAAAAACTATGACTTTGGTGGTCACCCTGGAATTCGAAATAAGAAGTTTCGAAGCAAATTATTTTTGAAACACTTTTTGAAATACTTTTTTTATGACCTACCCCATAACATGTTTTAAAAATTATAATCTTCGGAAAACTCAAAACAGTTGGAAATCATTCCAAATAAATTCAAATCCTATCAATGTCACCTCGATTCACGGTAAATAACCCCTTAATAAAAACAAATCAGTGCAGTGGAAAATTGTATTTGCTGTATAGTTGTGGACTTATTCTGTCCGTCCCTGTTGAAAATTCTAAAGTTTAGTAAGGGACCATTCATAAACCACGTGGACACTTTTTTGAGAATCTGTTACCTCCCCCCCCCCCTTCGTGGACAATTGTCCATACAAAAAAAATCTTTTTTGTATGGATCGTGGACAATCGCCATACCCCCCCCCCCTAAAGTGTCCACGTGGTTTATGGATGGTCCCTAAAGTACTTCAAAAGATATGCTAATAAACCGATTTTGGTGAATGTCACGAAGTTTGCCAAAAGGGTTGTTTTATAGAAGAAAATCCGTCTTTTTGAACATTTTAGACAAATATTTGAGCGACCTTTCCAATGAGCCAAAAAGATTGAAGTTTTGACAACCCTATTAAAAGTTATTAGCACTTAAACGAGTCGTTTCTCTACGATTTTGCAAATCGTATCTTTTGACATATTTTTATTGAATAGATAAGAAAATTTCGCACTTCAGTTTCACTTTTAAACAATGAAAATAGAACAAAAAATTCTAAATAATGGGTAATTCTCTACCAACTCACACGAAATCGGGAAAAGTTGCCCCGACCCCTCTTCGATTTGCGTGAAACTTTTTCCTAAGGGGTAACTTTTGTCCCTGATCACGAATCCGAGGTCCGTTTTTTGATATCTCGTAACGGAGGGGCGGTACGACCCCTTCCATTTTTGAACATGCGAAAAAAGAGGTGTTTTTCAATAATTTGCAGCCTGAAACGGTGATGAGATAGAAATTATGTAAAATTAGACGCCCGATTTGATGGCGTACTCAGAATTCCGAAAAAACGTATTTTTCATCGAAAAAACACTAAAAAAGTTTTGAAAATTCTCCCATTTTCCGTTACTTGACTGTAAAATTTTTTGGAACATGTCATTTTGTGGGAAATTTAATGTATTTTTCGAATCTACATTGACCCAGAAGGGTCATTTTTTCATTTAGAACAAAATTTTTCATTTTAAAATTTCGTGTTTTTTCTAACTTTGCAGGGTTATTTTTTAGAGTGATCCATGATCGAAGACGACCAACTTTTTCAAAACACTTTTTTCGTAAAATCGCGATAACTCGTGATGTTTATAAGCAAACCTCTTATGTCTACATATCAAAATTTTTGTAATTGTCTGCTCTACAACTTTGTAGAACATTGTTACAATCTAAAAAATAACCCTGCAAAGTTAGAAAAAACACGAAATTTTAAAATGAAATTTTTTTTTCTAAATGAAAAAAATGACCCTTCTGGATCAATGTAGATTCGAAAAGTACATTAAATTTCCCATAAAATGACATGTTCCAAATTTTTTTACAGTCAAGTAACGGAAAATGGGAGAATTTATAAAACTTTTTTAGTGTTTTTTTCGATGAAAAATACGTTTATTCGGAATTCTGAGTACGTCATCAAATCGGGCGTCTAATTTTGCATAAAAGTCCCTTTGACATCAAATTTCTATCTCATCACCGTTTCAGGCTGCAAATTATTGAAAAACACCTCTTTTTTCGCATGTTCAAAAATGGAAGGGGTCGTACCGCTCCTCCGTCACGAGATATCAAAAAACGGACCTCGGATTCGTGATCAGGGACAAAAGTTACCCCTTAGGACAAAGTTTCACGCAAATCGAAGAGGGGTCGGGGCAACCGCTGTGTGAGTTGGCGGAGAATTACCCTAATAGATATTGACAGTTAAAAATAACAGTTTAATCGGTTCGAAATCTTTGTAAAGCTGTATCTCAGAAACTAGTTGCTCGATTTTTATGTTTCCAGATAGAAAATTGTAGGAAATATGCTCAGCTCTTTAAAAATATATTTATTTAGGAGTTCTTCTTTTCAAGAAGTATCGTGCTATCTTGTCGCAAGTCAATTTTCGGCGAAAATGAGTTGATAACAGCATTTTGTGTAGCTTTCAATGCCGCAATGTGATATTTTGCCTTCAATGTGATATTTTGCAAAAAAAAAAAACAATAAAACAACAAACATTTCTATGCATAACTGCATTTTTTTTTGCATTTTTTATTTGCCTGAAAATTGTAGGTATCTTCCCTGTAACCAAAGAAGACATTTTTTTAAATAATAATCTGCATATAGATTTGACAGCTATCCTTACAAAATTGGAATTTAAATATTCAAAAATCCATAACTCTCGATGATTATTTTATTGATTGATAAGGTGTCTTGAGTAAGCTTGGGAGTAGTATCAAGGACTTTGTTGAAAAAATAGATACATGGAAATAATGTTTGGTGATTTGTTTAACTAACTTTTTGTCACTTGAAAATTTATTACTCAAAAACACTTTTTTATGTTTTTATTTTTGGACAAAAGTGGCATCTTCTGGTAAAACATATTTGACATGTATTATTTTCTAAAAAATATCATGAATAGCAAACATGGGCACTAAAATGGAAGTTTTTTTTTTTCAAAAAATAAAATTAAACGGCTGTGAACTTTTTTTAATCTAAAGAAATCATTTGTGGGTAATTCTCTACCAACTCACACGAAATCGAGAAAAGTTGCCCCGACCCCTCTTCGATTTGCGTGAAACTTTGTCCTAAGGAGTAACTTTTGTCCCTGAACACGAATCCGAGGTCCGTTTTTTGATATCTCGTGACGGAGGGGCGGTACGACCCCTTCCATTTTTGAACATGCGAAAAAAGAGGTGTTTTTCAATAATTTGCAGCCTGAAACGGTGATAAGATAGAAATTTGATGTCAAAGGGACTTTTATGTAAAATTTGATGGCGTACTCTGAATTCCGAAAAAAACGTATTTTTGGTAGGGAAAAGTAAGCCGTTTCGTTTCTCCAGAAGGACAGGAAATGTGTTGACAGTTTCACAGCGGAATTGCAAATACATAATTTTTGGCGCAATTTTGTTTTTATCCTTTTCAAACATTATGTGATAGTTTACAAAAATCCCAACTTTGGTTGCGATTGGACTATTTATCTTTTTTTCCAAAAAAAAAAAAACTTTTACTCATAACTTTACAGCGATTAGACCAAAACACATTCTACCAGTTCAGTTGTATAGGAAGTTGTCCAAGGAATGCGATAATAATGAAACAGTGATCTTCAAATACGACCAAACGTGGTTTTGACCACATTTCCAAAACGTCAGAATCATTCGTACCATTACCAAGAAACAGCTCACGATTATATCTATTTTTTTCATGGTTACAAATTAAATCCGCGTACAAATATTCTTTAAAAAAAAATCCACAGAAAAGAACTTTAACACGTCACAACGTGGGAAACCCCGTTTCAAGAATCGTGCCCACTCAACATCAAAAGTTTTCCCGGGGCGTAATGAGGCGGAAAAAATGTTTACCTCTCCCTAACACTCTCGTACACACACGCATACACTAAACATCCAACCGGAAGAAGAAAAATCGTGTCCAACAAAAAGTTTTTTCCGCTGCCGCCCCCTCCAGGAAAGGCCACGATTTCCTTCCTTTGACACTCTTGGAAGGAACTGTGCGGTGGCCGACCAGATCGCTAAAGTGGTTTGGCCCCGTTTCATGGGTGCAAAATTTAACAAGTGTGAGCATAACTTCAAAATGGCTTCCTTGTGGCCAACGGCTCTGTGGTTTGGAGATTAACTTCCGAAAGTCATTTCGCAGAGCCATGCCACAGTTCATACACACGTGGGGCTTTCGCCAAATTGAAGCCGACAGCGAAGGGTCGCCGTATCATGAACCATGCAAAGCTCTGCGCAGTAAAGTTTTGCTCCGGCTGCAAAATGAAGGTTTTTGACGAGCAACATACGGGCACACACGGAGAGCCGCCGAGCGTGTTCATGTTACACGCCATAGTAAGCAAATTTGGGTGGTAACTTTGTTTAGAGTAAAATGAGCTAAGCTAAAAGTTTTCACATCATTTCACCGGCGAGGGAGGCGACGAACTTTGTCTTTCACACTCTAGCAGAGATTTTGTGTTGTGTTAGGCAAAATGAAGTCATCAGAATGTATAGGCGATTGGAGCTGGCCTGCACTCAATTATTTTTAAATAGTAGTGAAATTACAAGACCAGGATTTCACAAAATTATGGAAATTAATTTATAACTATTTTTTAAAGAAAAGATTATAAAATCACTCAAAAATCTACAGCTCTACAAGCTGCATATTGTTCCTTGAGCTATTCTAGGACTAAGACAAATTGTTCGCTCTCCAGCATTGACTTGGCGTGTTGTATTGCGATTTTCCAACTCAAAACTAGTTGTCCGTAGGCCAATTGTTTTAACTAAGCTCCCATCCACCCCAGGATTCAAGCTGACGATCTTTGGATTGTGAGTCCAACTGCCTACCTGGACGACCTTACCTCAAGGTTAGACCAACATTTACTTCCCCGCATTTATTTTGAATCTGTAATTTTTCTAATCTAATCTAATCTAATCTAATCAGACCCTAGCACAGCCAATCTTTCGAAGGGATCCTGGAGAGTGCCTTAGGTTAGATGACGCCTAGCACTCTTCTTGTCATTTATTAACATTTGTAGTGCGCCATTGCATCGGAATGCATTGAAACATCACAAGCGTTAAAGCGGCCAGGCCTACTGCGTAAAGCCGTATCGCAGAGAGGACTCGTAATTGGGTTGAGTTTGAGCACGGAGTGTTCGAACAACAACACAATTCTGAATCGACAGGGGAGGAAGAAGCGTGGGGACACACCACCATACGCTCCGAGATTTTGGTTGTATTCGTTGGGAGCACCATGCTAAGAAGGTTTGGTATTCCGGGACCCTCTGGGATGGGACATTGTATGGACACTATTTGCCGTGGTTATAGCGCCACAACTCGCTCTCTGTAACAGTATTCCTAATTCCAGTCCAAGTTCACCAAGTCGTCATGGCCTAGTGGTTAGCATTTTTGCTTACCAATTCAAAGGACGGGGGTTCGAACCCCGCCTCGAACGACTTTGATTTTTCGTTCATATTTATCATTTCTAATTTCTGTGTTCTAATCTTTCTCGTTGGGAGCAGATGGGCATCGAACCCAGAACCATTCGCTTATAAAGCGAACACCGTAACCAGTCAGCCACGGCCGCTCCTCGATATTTTGAATCTGTAATTTTTGTAGAGAAAAGTAGATTATTTCGTCGTTCTGGAATGATAAGAGAAGAAAATCAGTTTTGGAATTGCAAAAAGAAACATTTTCACCAAAATAAGGCGCATAAAATTTACCGTTTTCCGCTTGTGGGGTGTCTTTTTTTCTGGGCACCCTAGTGTAGACGTGATCTTTGTCCACACGAATTTCTAGGCACTGTCTGAACGGATTTTGTCCGGGTTTGTTGCGTTAGGTCTGTTTTGGGGTCTCATTGGCATTGGGGTCCAATTGGCATTCATAAGCTAAACGACATGCGACACCTAGTGTTGATTAGCAGAACAAAGCGAAGCATGACGTTTGACATTTTTGCCCTTTGAGGTTATGTATGCGAATTCTGTTTTGTTAAATTTCAGCGTTCAAAACAACTTTTGAGCATAAATTCGAGCTGATCCTGTGTAAATTTTTTTGATGCTCTTTCATTTTAAACAATATTTTTTTTAATTATTATTTTTCATTTTTTTTTATTGCGTTAATTTATAGCGGAAAACAAGTTTACACTCGTACTACTTGAATTTTTTCTCAAAAGTTGTTCTAAGAGCTGTAAATTTAATTTTAAGTTTGCATTCCTATGTAACCGAATAGCGAAAATTTGAATCGTCATTCTTCGATGCTTTGCGGAGCTTTTAATCGCGAATTGAGTGATTCAACAGAAACGTGCAAGCATCCTGGTGGCGAGTAGAAGCACTACGCAACGATGTTTAGAATGATAGGGAATTTGCAGCAAAGCTAAAAGACACATGTCGCCACCTATAAACAAATAGCGTAAACCTATGATTTTTTTATAAAATGAGTTTTTTCCTTCGTAATCAACATTTTTGTAAAACTTATGCCGGATTCGGATGAGAAAAATTATTTCCAACAATTTGGTATACAACTTTCCAATATTTGTTTGATTTTACCATGAGAAAACTGTAAATTTAGAAAAAGATAGTAATTTGGACTATTTGGCAAGAAAGTCTGTCAAAAATCAATAAAAAATTTTTAATAAACGTTAACACATCTGTTATCAACTATATCACTGTTTATTTCATTGATGTAGACGGGGAAACTCATTTTTTCGTGTTCCAAAACATGTTTTTTTAAAGAAAAAGGTCACACATTTTTGCGCGCCCAAAAATGATGTTCACTATTTTAAAGCAAAAAAATTTCCTCGTCTTTTGCAACCAGTTTCATTAAGATTGATGCAGGGAATCCTGAGAAATAAGCGATTTTGTTCTTCAATCCAGCAGAAAGGAATACGATTTTTGGTAAGTAACCTCATTTTGGCGCCACCTACATTTGAAACACAGGCGCGCTGCAAAACCTCAATAGGCAATCAAACGTCAAAATTACCTCCCACTAGAGGGCGCTCAAACTTGGGGTGATGTTTTCATTATAACCTACAGCGAGTAAATTGGTTTGAAATTTGAAATTGTTTTATTTCATCATAAAAGCGACATTAATAGCAAATTATACCATTTTCAGGTAAGAAATAAATAGCTTAATTGATATAAACGAAAATATTTTTGTGATGGCCGATTAAACCTGTTCATTATCTGATTCAAAATAAGGGAGTTTTTTAATCAACCAAAACCTAACTAATCAATTGAGAATGTAGATTATTCAAGTGGACAAATATTTTTTAAAGTCACTTCTACCATTAAAGCAAAGATCAGCTTGAAAAATGATAATTGGATTGATTTTCAAAATTAGCAATCTAACCTCATTCTTGCGTTTTCAATCCGGATCTCAGAACTTTCAATAAAAAAGGCTACTTATCAAAATAATTAAAGAGTCAGTCGATAGAACATTTTATTTGTTACCTCCTGTTAACTTTATTTTATTCCAAAAGATCAATTTTCTATTAAAAACCTTAGAATAGTTTTCACTCCCATTTGCACTTATCGCGCAAAAACGTAAGCGTAACCTTGCACCAAAGTTCTCCTACTCGAATGTAGGTGGCGAATAGAGTTTTTAGCTTTGGTTTTGGTGGCCTATAGTGTTCTTGGAAATTTTCAAATTTTTAGCAGTTTTTGGTTTTTATTTCATTCAAATATTTTTTAACATCGATGAAAGTTATTGTAAAGTGTGGCATTCGCGTAAAAGAATCGAATGATGTATAAATCGTACACCCAAACGACGGTCGCATGACTATGATGCATGGCGGTATGAAAGTATATCAGAATCTGCATGAAAACTGTCCTCATGCATTTTTTGCGATTTAGGGGTGTGACATTTTTGCCCGTTACCGACAATTATCGACATTACCGACGGCTTTTTGGTTGTATTTCACAAAAAAATCCTTTGACAGAACGAGGATTGAACCATCAACTTCTAGGTTGCTGATCCGACACGCTACCACCGCGCCATGGACGCTTGATGAAATGTGAGCGACCAACATGTTTTTCTCTTTGGAGTGTTGCTCGGAGACGGGCCAGAATTATATGTGTTGGTGAGAACTGCAGATCGCTGACTTGTTTACACGCGAGCAAAAATGATCTACGGGCTTGCTGCAAAAAATGTTATAAAATGTGACATTTTCTGCAGTAGATCTACTGATGCAGATTTTGAGATATATTTTTCCTTTGGGTGTAGGGGCTGAGTTTATTTTGCATGCTTATTTCCTCAAATTTACCGAAAAGATCTCTTAAAAAAGTAATTTAATTAAGATTTAATTGATTGCAAATATTCCTTATGTGTATATTATTGATAGAACAAACTATCAGAGTCATATTACAGCATAATAACAATAATTTTCTTTAAAAATTACCAGTTATTCGAATTTTTCCAAAAATTTCCTAAAAATCATCAAAATGCATTTAACTCAAGTTATCCAAAGTATTGATCATCTTTTTAGAA
This sequence comes from Culex pipiens pallens, assembly GCF_016801865.2. Lineage (NCBI taxonomy): Eukaryota > Metazoa > Arthropoda > Insecta > Diptera > Culicidae > Culex > Culex pipiens. The sequence continues at coordinate 19,557,775 of NC_068939.1, forward strand.
AATCGTATAAATAAAAAATCAGTCACAATCAATCACTACAAATCACCACACATTGTTAGCGAAATTGCAGCACTTGGCATTATAAACGCTTTTTTCCCCTTAAAACTGCTCAGACTGTAAGGAGGCTGTCATTCAGAACACCGCTGGAACAACAGCGAACCTAGCGGAAAAATCGTCGTCGAATTCTTCAATTGATTTTAGGAGGAAGGCTTCAATAACTGAGCTAAGTTATGTAAAGTTTTAAATACTTTTGAGATTCAGAAACGGAAGCCATCCCTGATTCTATTTATTTAGTATTTTAAGGCCGTTGAAAAAATTTAAATAACAAGCCATGGTATTAACATTTGAATGGAAAAAGTATTTTAAAATGCATTTTACACCTGCCCAGTTGTTTTATAATCATTAGTTTTCAAAATATCCAAGTATTGAAGAGATTTTATATTTTCGCCGAAAAAAAACTTTTTGCGGTGCTGTACATTGGAATTCCACAAAAATTGAAAATATTTTTGATAGATCTCAGACATGCTAAATATGATTTAAAACGCGGAAAAATGCATTTAAAATTGTTTTCAGTTGATAAGATTTCTGTTTCCTTTAAAATTTTGAAGTTTTTTGAAAAAAATATTTTTTTGACCCCTTCTTTTTTGGAGCGATATTGAAGGGGGGGGGGGCGACACAAACTTTCAAAAATATTTACAACGGCCTAATAAAAAAATATTACGATTTCAAGATTATGGAAAAAATAAAAAAAGCTATCAAAAATAGTAAAAACGAAAAGAAAGTTTAAGAGCGAACACCTAACTGAGCTTGGAGCATATTCATTAATAAAAAAAAAGAAAAATTCAACCGCGCCGTCAACAATTCCACTTTATTTGTCAGTATGAAATTTTTATTTCTGATTTTTTTACATTTTGTACCGATATGAATAGTACCAAAATGCTAAATTTTGAAAAGATTAAAGCAATTTTTTTTTCATTTCAAATGCATATGCATGCGTTGAACACAGTTTGCTGAATAATAAAATTAAAAACAAATAAAAATTTCAGTCCAACATATTTTTTTTGCCCTCTTTAATTTGGGAAAAATTCTCAACGTAATTTGTCCGTTACTTTAACTTAAAATAAAATTTGTTAAAAAAAACGTTTAAATTTATAGTTTTTTCTAAGTTAAAATGAGTTTAAATTCCTAAAGTAAATTTAAAATAATTACCTCTTGACCCTTCTTGTCAGAAAAGGTCCTACTTGACAGCTCGTTCCAAGGGGACCATAGTTGATCCATCGATAAATTGTTGTCTTGTTAATTTATTTTGTTGCATAAAATGAAAAAAAAAACGGGTTTTAATCGAGTTTTTTACCGTTGTACATAAAAAATTAAATAGGGCTTTGGGACCCTATTGAAATTCGAACTGAATTAACCAATGAATTCAACCAAATTAAAAGTGCAGAATTTATTTTTATTGTCATGGTCAAGCATTTTTTTACAATTTAAATGCAGATGATTGTATAATCCTGTAGTAGAAAATGTAAACTAAAAACAAGTGAAGAATTTTAAAGAACATATATTACCAGACAACATAAAAAAATCTAAACAAAAGGAATACCATTTGAAATTCTTCAAATGGAAACAAGAAAAACATAAAAGTGAAGAACAGTTTCTCGTTGAATAAAAGTTGCTCAAAATGACCTCCTACAAATGGGGAAAAAACTAAAAACAACATTTTGGCGTTGGACAGATTTTTAACTTTGCCTAAGGGAATCAAAGGAAGATTACCCACGTTTGTTTCCGGAATTTCAATCTTTCCTTGTAATCCTCAATATTGGCTATAAATTTAATGAAAACAGTTTAGACCATACATTACCTTAGCTAGTAAGTTGCGAATTTAAGCTTACGAAAACAATTACTTCAAACATGCCTTTTCTATATTTAGCATATTTTCAGTTAAACAAACCACATGGTTCATTTACCCGTAAAAACCTCTTTTTTACTCGAGCCTTGGAGTTTAGATGTTTCCCGAGCAGACGGAAATAACTTGGGCATAACATTTTTTGATATTTGAAAATACTGGGCCAATAACATTTTATGTTCTTTATAACAAGATTTGTTATTCGACGTTATGATTTTTTTTTTGTTATTGGATTGTTATTGTAATAACAGAATTATAACATTTTTAGTTACAACAAAACTTTATTATTATTTTTTGTTATTTCAACAACTAATCCGATCATCCCAATAACAGTTTCAGGAATTCTTCCATAAAAAAAAGTGTTACTCCAAAGTTGTTTTGGCTTACAACCAATATCAGATCCATAAAAATTTTGTTATGATAACATAAACAGTTATGAAACCCTTATGCAAAAATGGATTTTTCAAGAAGATTCCATAGCACTTTCTGTTATTTTAACAATAATTGTTATTGAATTGGCATGAACTTTGTTATTACCGTCTGCCCGGGTTACAACTAAATTTCAATAGTAATATTGAATAATAATCGGTTATAAAACGATTTCAAATTATTTGCCAAACAAAACTTCGATCCCTGCTCGAAATTGCATACTTGGAAATTGATTTTCCAATAATTGATCCAGTTCACCGAAATTCAACCATCGGACCGTGCAGATCCAGTCAAGTTAAATCCACTCAACGGGAAACATTTCCCGTTTAAAACAGATATGCGCCTCTGTCAATATTGCTCATCCAATTATGGACGACCTCCGCGTGTACAGGGTCCTGTACCTACAACATATTTGGGCCCAGTACTCCCGATAGGCGAAACAATTGCCAGCACTTGAAACATCAAACAGCAGCACCAGCATTGTCAATATTTGATTCTAGTTGATGTACCACTTCAAATTCGACACTCGAAAATTGCTGTGCAAACTTCGCTCTCTCCAGATCACCGCGCTTTGTTCAGCCGGCCATGTTTGCAACAACAACAAAAACGCTATATATTAGATTATTAAATCAAGCTCTACTTTGAAGCGAATTTCGTCCCCCCAGAAAGGTCATCCATGGCTCCAGGCCGAACGGTGGAAAACGACGTTTTCCTGGGAATCGTCAGCACAATTTACGCTTGACTGAAGCTGTGCTGTTCTCTGCGAAAGTGTTTTGCAAATATATTTTCTTTTGAACTCACATCAATTTACTTGTTCCAGAAAAAGCTTGTGTGATTTTTTTTTCAAGATCATCAGTAAGTTTTGTAGAAAGAAAGAAAACATTTGATTAAACCCTTTTTTTCAGCTTCTCAACCATGAGAATTTTTGAGTGACCAACCCCCGCATCGTTAGCGCAAGAGCTCTTAATTCTGTGCATGCAAAAAGTTGCTCCCAAAGTGGACAACAAGTGACTTTGATTTGTACGGTCCAGAATTGAATTAATGATTGAGTGAGCGTCGTCTTCCCGGATTGCCAGTCAGCGTAGCAAAAAGAAGGACACTTTTAAATGCCACGGCTCATGTTTGCGGAGGCGTTCCCGAAAAGTCGACTCATTATTTCGAGCAAATTGAGTTGTCATTCCAAGTTGAGTCCGTCGTTCGTGGGTTGGGGCTAGTGTGATGTGACCCTGTCACGAAATATTCTAACAGAACTGGTTGACTATTTTTACAATCACATTGTTTCAGGGTCGGGTCCTTAAGCTTGACAATTTTGAAAAAAAAACATCAATTTCGTTCGTTGCTGTTCACCAATTGAGCAATTCTATATCTTTTCACAACTTTTTTACGATTTGTGTTTTCCAATTCGGAGCCCATTTGATATGGATTCTGCTGGTTTGACGAGGAATCACTGTATTTTGGTGACACCAGGGCTTTTGTCAATTTGATTTGGTTAACCGCGGTGGATTTTCTCGAAATAATTCGAACTGTCAAAAATCCATCAAAGCATCTACCGGTGGAAGTCCGGGTACTTAGCCGAATGGTTAAGCGATCTGCCTTTCAAGCAGACGATCAGGGATCGAATCCCACCCGGTCACCTCGCCACCGATTTTTCGGTGGCAACTTGAACCCCCTGCTCCCTCTGGGAGCAACAGATACACACACGGTAATTAATTACCACACACACACACACATGCCACTCCCCCCACTACAACAACTAGCGGTGGGTGAGTGGGGAATGGACGGGAAGATGACCAACCAACCACACCGCAACGCGTGAAGGAAGGAAGGAAGAATCTTCCAACAAGACCCCCAGGAGATCATCAACATCCATCAAGACGAAGAACAATAGATCTCGGATCTATAAATAGACGCACGGCTCCGTGATGGCAAGGCTGATTGAGCCAGTTAGGGTATAGGTTAAGATAGAGGACAAAGAATAAAAAAAAAAAAAAATCTACCGGTGGATACTTTTCTACCACAGATGTTTGTAAAACTATGTTTTTGCCACCTGAGTTTTCGGACCAACTTTGGAGAGGGAGTGACAAAAACTAAAAAAAAAATGTTTCAGCTCAAATATCCATAAATGAATCATTTCTTGAAAAAAATAAGTTTTGAATACATTTAAAATGCCATTAAATCGCATCTTTTGAACTGTGGCACAAGTTCTTTAAATTTTGATTGGACGTGTTGAACCTTTATCGAAAAAATCATAATTTTAAGAAAAAACTGGAAAAAAGGTCTGAAAAGCTTTCAGGTTTTGATTTGGGATGTAAAATTTAGTTCGCAATCAAAATTTACCTAACGTCAACTTTGATATCGAACATATGTAAATGTATCACAAAATGCTTTACATACTTTAACAGTTATGCTTCTACCGAAAATCTGCAAAATATCAATGAATTTAAGGATTTTTTTCGTAAGGTTATTTTTCCGATCTGTGATCCGACAATTTTAAATGTACAAAAATCCTAATAGACTTCATTAAAAATACACAAATAAACATTATACATTTTTTTATTCAAAAAGTTAACACTGAATTGAACAAATTGTTCAATAAAAATTCAGCAATAACATTTGAAAAGAGCCTAAACCGAAAAAAAGTTTTCCGATCGAGTTCAAAATTTTTCTGGGGGTTCCTTGGTCAAAATAATTCAAACAGTTTTCGTCATTTTTCGCAAAAACCATTTTTTTCAAAAGGTCATATCTCCGCGTTATTTCATCCTATTTTAGCTGTCTTAGACGCAAAAGAACTGTGATTAGTTTTACTATTTGAGAAAAACAGTAAGAAGTTTCAAAAATCTAGCTTAACATTTGAAAAAGTCGTATGATAACTTTCAATGGCGTTTTGATCGTGTCTGGACCAAAGAGCCTATATCTGAAAATATTTTTTAAGACTCCATGGAAAATTTCACATAACATATCAAAAAATTGGCGATGTTGAACCGTAAGTTTTCGAGTTATGATTTTTTGAAAATAAAAATTGAGTTTTTCGACGCGCCACGCGCTAAAACGGGAAATTGACGAAATCGGCCAAAAATCAACTTTTTTCACTAAAACGGCGATATCTTCAAAATTTCCGCGATGTTCTAAACAAGTTTGGGTACCAAAACTTACGTCTTTCAATTACGAAAATTTTGGGTACCCAAAAATGTATCGGTCGCCTCTAAAATTTTAAAGTTATCGCAGAAAAAACTTGATTTTTTTTCTCTTTTGAGCAATTCTCTACGAAATCGTTTTTTTTAGAATTTTAAATTTTGTATTTTTTTAATCCGACTGAAACTTTTTTAAGTGCCTTCGGTATGCCCAAAGAAGCCATTTTGCATCATTAGTTTGTCCATATAATTTTCCATACAAATTTGGCAGCTGTCCATACAAAAACAATGCATGAAAATTCAAAAAATTGTATCTTTAGAAGAAATTTTTTGATCGATTTGGTGTCTTCGGCAAAGTTGTAGGTATAGAAACGAACTACACTGGAAAAAAATGATACACGGTAAAAAAATATGGTGATTTTTTATTTGACTTTTTGTCACTAAAACTTGATTTGCATAAAAAACACAATTTTAATGTTTTTTTTCATTTTCTGATATGTTTTTTGGGACATCAAATGCCAACTTTTCAGAAATTCCCAGGTCAGGCAAAAAATCTTTGACCGAGTTATGATTTTTTGAATCAACGCAGATTTTTTCAAAAAATTGAAATATTGGTCGCAAACATTTTTTAACATCATAGATATAAAATCAATTTTGCAACCAAATGTACTTTAGTGAAATATTGATAAAGTGTACCGTTTTCAAGTTTAATCCATTTTTAAGTGACTTTTTTGGAAATAGTCGCAGTTTTCCATTTTTTTAAATTAGAGCACATGTTTGCCCACCTTTGAAAAAAATATTTTTGAAAAGCTGAGAAAATTCTCTATATTTTGCTTTTTGAACTTTTTTGATACGACCCTTACTTGCTGAGATATTGCCATGCAAAGGTTTAAAAACATGAAAATTGATTTCCAAATTTCACCCAAACAACACACGGTCAAAACGCCATTTTATGTTTTCATACGACTTTTTCAAATGATAGATAGATTTAGATTTTTTTAAACTTTTCACTATTTTTCTCAAATAGCCAAACTAATCACCTTTCTTTTTCGTCTAAGACAGCTAAAATCGGTGAAATGACGCAGAGATATGATTTTTTTTGGAAAAAAGCGGTTTTTGCGAAAAATGTTGAAAATTGCCATTTTTTTGAAGCACCCTAGCACGATGTAGGTCACCCTAACGGCCAAACAAAAAAATACGGGTCTAAATATTTTGAGCCCGATCGGAGAACTTTTTTTTTGTTAGGCTCTTTTCAAATGGAATTGCTGAATTATAATGTTCAATCATATTTTTTACATCCTGATTTTAAGGGAATTTTTGAAGAAGAGGTGAAAAGAAAATCCCTCCAAAATTATTTAGCTTGTTGGCCTGTAAGTAAGAGACTGTTTAATATTAAATTTAGTACCTTTTCACATAAAATAGGTTGGCGATGTCTCCATTAAAGCACGCAACGGCCGGAAACAACCACACGAGCAAGCCATCCAGGAACGTTCAATAACTACACTTTTCCTGGATGTTGGCATTTATCTTCTACTGCCTTCCGTTATCGTTTCACCGATTGTAAGAGAGTCGACAAGTGACATTGGTACCAGGGTGATACTGGGAGGATTTATTTTGCTATCATGTAACTGAAAACTTATTTTAATACATATTTATGGTGAGGAAGGCAGAAAACGTCACTAAATAAAAGTTCTAACAAACAAGATAAAAAAATATTCATTTTTTAAGGACAAAAACTGAACCCTTTCACTGGATCTGGCCAGAGAATGGCGGAGAAATGTCGGTACTCATCAAGTTGCACGCCAGGAGCCCCAGTCATAGCAAGCTTCGTCCGGTGAACGTAAACTATATAGGATGAGAGCTAACGATGGAAAATTTCATCGTCCCGACAAAAGTGGAACGGACGGGGACTCTGGCAGCCTGATAACGGTGCAATAATGATGATGGCTGCTGCTCCTCCAGGGCTAGGGCTAGCTTGCCAGTGACTGAAAGCATTTTAATTAAACTCTTTCTCGGGCTTCATCAGGGGAGATTCTGACTTTTCTTCTTCTTGGTTTTTGTTGTTACACCGTCCCGAGAGAATCATCTTTAGGAAAATCCTTTTCCCTCTTCCGGTGAAGATAAGTGCAGGAAAAGTAATTGTCATCATGAACAAATTGCTGCGGAATGTTCGCATCGGATGTGTAATGCAATGCGGCAACAAGTCACTAAAACTAGCTATGGAAAATATTTGCAACAACCTAAACACCTAAACCTAAATTACAAAAAAGTGCATGTAGAAAATCATATTTTCATTTCCAATGATATGTTATGATGAAACTGATTGAAAAACCGTAAAATGATTCTAACTAATAGCCATAGAAACCCGTTTTCCAATAAACGTTTCAAAATTCCTTCCCAAGCAGCTTAAACCTTTCGGAAAATTCCCCCTTTTTCAGCAGCAGCCATCAGCGATCCATTGTGTTTTGCAACCGTTCCCATTCACAATAGCTCGGTAAATTAGTTTCCTCTTTAGTTGAAAGCTTTCTGCAAATAAGTACAGCAAAAGCTGTGTTTCTGTGTGTTCTCCCCCTTCCACTTCACCGAAGAACCGCCCAGATTTTGCTCGGCTTCTCCGGAAAATAAAAAGTTTTCCAACAATGAAAACACCTGCTGCTGCAGCCCTTTGTTGCTGGAGGGGGAGGCGATTCTTGGTGGAACTTCTTCCCCGGGAACACGGCATTTTTACACAATAATGACTGAATTTGTTCCCGCCTTGCCAGGGCAATAACGATGCCAGTTTGGCCAGCTGAGCGTGCCACGGTCTTCCAGCCGATACAGAGTGCTGGGGAAAAGGATCATTTTTACTTTACGGGACTGCCCCGTTTCTAGCATTTGCTCGCAGAAATCAACAAAGAAGGAAATACAATAGTGCGTTTTTCTTGGGATTTCATGGGACAGAATACCCGGGAGTTTCATGATCCCAGGAATTCCCGAAATTTAAAAAAAAATGTTTGATTGATTTCGGTTTAAACAGGAACAGAAAAAAAATAATACGCAGATTCGCATATTAGGTCCCGATCAACCCCAGTTGGAGGTAGTGACTGAATTGAAGAAATAAGATAATTTGAAAAATATTTGTTACAAAAAGCGAATGCACGAGGAGTGTAGAACCCCTATTACAAAACAACAACAACCAAATGTTTACACATAACACAACATTCTAAACATATATAAAATCCTATATAAAAATAAATACTTTTAGAACGATTTAGAACAGCACTTAAGTGGTCGTAACTTGAGACAGGGTTGCCAGATCTTTGAAATATTGAACTCGTTTGGATGGTCTTTCAATTATTTATCAAACTACAACATGATGACATCCGCATAAAAACAAAAACATATTTTCATACATAACTTTTGAACTACTTATCGAAAGTTTACACAATTTAATAGCGTCGTTTGAGACAATGAAATAAAAATAAATACCACAAAATTTCAATTCAGATTTTTCCAATTTCTAAACAGAAACACATAATAACAGTAATGCTACAATCGAAAATTCGCATAATATCATGAATTGATAAACAAATTTTCCCATGCTGTCACGTTTTTTTCAGATATTGTTACCTCAAATTCAAAATTTGTTGAAAGATTAAAAAGAATTTTTTTACTTAAAACCATAAATAAGCGAAATCAATTCTAAAATTGTATTTTTTCCGGATTTTTTGAAGAAAATTTGCATTGGCTTTATTTCTATAAGGAATTTAACGTTTCCTAATTAAATTGCCCTCGGCTTTTTTTTAATAGAACGACATAAACTATGAAAAATAATTCAACGGCTTAATAGCGAAGTAAAAGTTCGTTTAAACCTGTTGTTTTTTTTTAAATCCATTTTTAGGTCATTTTGATCTGCATTTATTTTACGATAAATTTAACTTCTCTCTTTTTTTGTTTTATTTTTCTTTTTCCAATTTTTTTTTTTCATTCAATATTTGTAAGGTCATTTTGACTGTCGTTAACAAAATTCAAATTGAAATTTTTCTTTTTTAATGTTTGCCTGTAATTTTTATTTCTCACACGCACACGCATAAAAAAAAAGATGGAACGATGTTTTTGATCGCAAAAATTACAGATTTGATCAAATTGACTTTTGCAAAGTTCTAGAATCATCTAGTCATCCTTACAAATCACTTGAAAAAGGAATCGTCCCGATTGGTAGAGTCATTTCCGAGAACCAGCGAGCCTAGAGAGCTTTTTTGTTGTTATGAAGCCAAAACACACTTTTTTTCTTCAAATTATAAAATTGTTTAAAAAATTTAGCCTTGTGGCTTATGATAAGTGTTTTTCAATAAATTGTACCGAATTCCATCAAAAGTCCTCAGAATTTGTATAAAAATGAGATTTTCTTATACAATTGTATTCCTCATTTAACTTGCATATAAGCAATTCTCTGAGATTTCGGTCATTCGATTTTTTTTGTATTTTTTAATCCGACTGAAACTTTTTTGGTGCCTTTGGTATGCCCAAAGAAGCCATTTTGCATCATTAGGTTGTCCATATAATTTTCCATACAAATTTCGCAGCTGTCCATACAAAAATGATGTATGAAAATTCAAAAATCTGTATTTTTTGAAGGAATTTTTTGATCGATTTGGTGTCTTCGGCAAAGTTGAAGGTATGGATACGGACTACACTGGAAAAAAATTATACACGGTAAAAAAAATTTGGTGATTTTTTTATTTAACTTTTTATCACTAAAATTTGATTTGCAAAAAAAACACCAACAAACACTAACATTTTGAAAGGGCGTAATATTGAATGTTTGGCCCTTTTGAAATGTTAGTCTTGATTTGAAAATTTTGAAAATAATTTTTCGAAGCACCGCGTAGAGCAGGAACAGAAGACCTCGTCCGGGTAGCTGCGCTAGCTTAGCGCCATCAATGAAAACACCACACAAGTTACAAAACAACGGTTTTTATTAAAAACAAAAGTGGCCACTGCCCGTTCGGGCCGAATGCGAAGATGCACTGTCTTTGTTGTTGTTGTTGCCTTGTGCGTGAGGCACACAGAAAATGAGACACACACAACACACAAATCTATCTATTGTCCACTCGACCTGCTGGTTGTAAGTCAGCTGCGAGTGGACTCTAGACTGGTCCAAAATAAAACAATATTCACGCAAGGATTGCGCGAACAATAATGTTTTCGAAAAGATCGGAAAATTTCACAAATGTTTCATACATTAACATTGAAAATCGGACCATTATTTGCTGAGATATTGACATTAAAAAATGGTGGGCTGTTTGGATGAGACTTAGAAAACATGAATTTTCCTGTTTTTAAACCTTTGCATTGCAATATCTCAGCAACTAAGGGTCGTATCAACAAAGTCCAAAGAAGCAAATGCAATATAGAGCAATATAGAGAATTTTCTTAGCTTTTCAAAAATATTTTTTCCAAAAGTGTGCAAACATGTGCACTGAATTTAAAAAATGAAAAACTGCGACTTTTTTCAAAAAAGTTACCTAAAAATGGATTTAACTTGAAAACGGTGCCCTTTATCAAAAATTCACTAAAGTACTTTTTGATTGCAAATGCGACCGATATTTCGATTTTTTTAAAAAATCTGTATTGATTCAAAAAGTCATAACTCGTTCAAAGATTTTTTGCCCATTCTGGAAATTTCTGAAAAGATGGCATTTTATGTCCTCTAAAACATATCAAAAAACAAAAAAAAAAATAAAAATAGTGTTTTTTTGCAAATCAAGTTTTAGTGACAAAAAGTCACCAAATTTTTTTTACCGTGTATAATTTTTTTTCAGTGTAGTCCATATCCATACCTACAACTTTGCCGAAGACACCAAATCGATCAGAAAATTCCTTCAAAAGATACAGATTTTTGAATTTTCACATATCATTTTTGTATGGACAGCTGCCAAACTAATGACAAACTAATGATGCAAAATGGCTTCTTTGGGCATACCGAAGGCACCAAAAAAGTTTCAGCCCGATAAAAAAATACAAAAATTAAAATTAAAGAAAAAAGACCGATTCCGCAGAGAACTGCTCTTATGATAAGTGTTTTTCAATAAACTGTACCGAATTTCAGCAAAAGTCCTCAGAATTTCTATAAAAATGAGATTTTCTAATACAATTGTTTTCCTCATTTAACTTGCATATGACACCGAATCGGTCAGACAAACTTATGGGGAATCGAACGAGCGATACGATATTTACGATGTTAAAAAATTATGTCTGCCACATGGAAATGAACAAAAGATGGTAAAAACTTCTGTTTTTTAACTTTTATTTTTTTAAACCGCTGTATCTTCTTCGAGACAATCATGTAAAATTGTCTGCAGAATCGATTCCAACTACTGGTTTTTGAAAAATTTGACGTTTTTTGAATGAGGGGCAAACCATCCTGCATTTTTCGTGAGTCTTTTTGTATTATTTTGGGCTATTTCTTCAAAAAAACTAACTTAATCCACCTATGTGGTTGATGCCTTCCTCTTTTTTTACCAACAATGTGTAATATGAGTGGTTTGGACACATATTTCAGCTATTTTTTTGAATCCAGAAAAAAACGTACACACATATAACATTAGTAATCATAACTCGAGACAGGGTTGCCAGATCTTCAATGTTTTGGACTCGTTGGAAAGGGTTTTCGATAACCTAACCAACGATGGGTCGGATGGTGGATCCGGACATAGTTTACATACATTTAAGTGAGATCCGGCTTCCAAAAAGTACATAAATATTACTTATGTGGCCATATCTCGAGACAGGGTTGCCAGATCTTCAATGTTTTGGACTCGTTGGAAAGGTCTTTTGATTACCTAACCAACGATGGGTTGGATGATGGATCCGGACATAGTTTTCATGCATATAAGTGAGATCCGGATATATGTGAAAACACATTTTTATATATAACTTTTGAACTACTTATCTAAACTTCAAACAATTCAATAGCGATGTATGGGACCCTAAACCAAGTCGAATGCAACCGGTTTGATCATAATCGATCCAGCCAGTGCTGAGAAAACTTGGCAAGAATTTTGAACACATACATACATACACACACACACACATACACACACACAGACATTTGTTCAGTTTTCGATTCTGAGTCGATAGGTATACATGAATATAGGTCTACGAGCTGTATTTCAAAAGTTCATTTTTCGAGCAGGATTATAGCCTTACCTCAGTGAGGAAGGCAAAAAAATTGAACGAAAAAAAATGTTGACCGTAAACTGGGGTGACTTTGATAGCCCGGGGTGACATTGATAGAAATTTGATTTGGCCTTTAATTTATATACATCCAATGCTATCCCTTAATGCTTACATACTCAAAATTCTCAAAAAATGTTTAGATATTAATTTTACGGGCATTTTTAAAATCTATCTAAGTCACCCCGGGCTATCAAAGTCACCCCAGTTCACGGGACATCATTTTAAAATTTACTTTTATACTTAAAAATCAAAAAAGGGGTGTGTATTTTTCTTTCAGTGCATTTTTTTCAGAAAGCCCGTCCAATATCCTACAAGTTGTCTTTGACCACTTTTTAAAACGATACATCGGCTTCGAGACACATTATTTTAAAGACAAAACTATTCTTATAACCTACGCCCTTTTCAAATGTAATTTTCGACTGCAACAGGCTCCATATTAGGATGTAACAAATATGGCATTTTGGCGGACATTCAGGGGCTGATCCCGGTGGGCTGAGTTTAAAAAAAATACAAGTCTACATCACAAGTACAAAAGGGCTCAACGTTTTGTTTCTAGCACAACATAAAAACACATCCCAACAAAATTCGGTCCACTCGGTGGCCACATTCTGCGTAATTTACAACCCTCACAAGCGCAGAGCGTTCGCGACCTCCGCTCACCAACCTTCAAATGTTCACCAGCACGGCTTGGGCGACCACTACAAACCCACTTCAAAGGGTGGTCTGGCCCACGAGGTGGAAGAGGCGGCCGAAAAAGTTGGTGACCCCCACTTTTGTGGGTGTTTTACGCGCGAACCTTTCCCTTTTTGTGCATGTTTCGCCCTCGTTGTGGTTTGTGTCGATGACCACTGGAAAGCTTTCCACTGTTTGTCACGCGAAGGTCACGGAAAACGCGAAACCTTCATCGCCAATTAGGGCCACAGTTCAGCGAGTCTGTGCTTTTCCGCGAGAGGGGAGGGGAAACCGGGCTTTGTTTGAAAACGTACAACTTATTCAAAAGTGTGAATTTCAAATTTAAATTTTCACTAAAGTTTCAATTTTTTTTCCAACCAAGTCCAATTAACCCCAACGAACCCACCCAAAATAAACAGCCGTAGACGCGAGCAAACTCACCACCGGGATCGTCGCCATTTCAGGAAGTCTCTAGCTGGGCACTTCTAGTGCTGCTTCCGGTCCGTTGAGCCTTGCGTCGAAAATGGCAGGCAGGTCGTGTGGGTGCTGGTTTCTGGTGGGCTGAACGTGCGGCGAAGAGTTTAACGTCCATCTGAATTGTTGATGAGCTTGTCAAACATTTCCGACCGACCGGCCGTCCGAGGTTGTTGATGTTCCCGAGCAGACGGAAATAACTTGGGAAGGTCAGTTTTTGATATTGTGAGAAGATCGAAATATGTTATTGGGATGATCGGATTAGTTGTTAAAATAACAAAAATCAATAACAAAGATTTGTTCGAAGAATAACTTAAACTGTTATTATGTTGTTATTGCAATAACAAACCAATAACACAGAAGGAATCATGAAGGAATAACAAGATTTGTTATTTTGTGCGGAGAGGTGGAGCAGCATAATAACAAAAAATGTTATTGCACTGGTATGTCTCCATAACAAAAAAAGTTATTGTTTTGGTTTATTTATAATTTGCAAATAAACCTGCAGTTGCCATAACTCCTCTGTACTAGTCAGGGCTGTAGAGTCGGGTACCTCCAAGCGACTTTGAATCCATACTTTGAAGACAACTCCGACACTGGATGCAGGATATGACGTCAACGACGACTTTAGCTCTCCAAAAATACCCGACTTCACAGATTCCGACTCCAAGTAAAAGTTGCTGAAAATTAGATGAATCCGATGCAGTCTCCGAGGTCACACTCCAGCTCGAACTTCAACGTCAGCTCCGACTTCCTGGCTCTGTGAAAATAATAACAGTTTTTGTTATTCACACTTCAAAAATTCTCAATAAATAAATCAATTCCGTTAGCGAATATAACAAAATAAAAAAAAAGAACTCTCAAAAGTTAATTTATCGGATTAATTTTAGCTTGAAACCCCATTTCATGGTGAAATAATGACCCCGATGAAATTGGTCAAAATTATTTCATAGTTCTAGCCAATTTTAGTAAAATCCCTTAGGGGGTATATCAAATAATTAAAAAAATCAACTTTCAAAATTTCAACTTTTTAGAATAATTTTAGCTTAAGGACCCCATTTCATGGCCAAAATAATGACCCCGACGAAATTGGTCAAAATTATCCCATAGTTCTAACCATTTTAAACTAAGTCCTTTAGGGGATATATCAAATAATTAAAAAAATCAACTTTCAAAATTTCAACTTTTTAGAATAATTTTAGCTTAAGGACCCCATTTCATGGCCAAAATAATGACCCCGACGAAATTGGTCAAAATTATCCCATAGTTCTAGCCAATTTTAGTAAAATCCCTTAGGGGGTATATCAAATAATTAAAAAAATCAACTTTCAAAATTTCAACTTTTTATAATAATTTTAGCTTAAGGACCCCATTTCATGGCCAAAATAATGACCCTGACGAAATTGGTCAAAATTATCCCATAGTTCTAACCATTTTAAACTAAGTCCTTTAGGGGGTATATCAAATAATTAAAAAAATCAACTTTCAAAATTTCAACTTTTTAGAATAATTTTAGCTTAAGGACCCCATTTCATGGCCAAAATAATGACCCTGACGAAATTGGTAAAAATTATCCCATAGTTCTAACCATTTTAAACTAAGTCCTTTAGGGGGTATATCAAATAATTAAAAAAATCAACTTTCAAAATTTCAACTTTTTAGAATAATTTTAGCTTAAGGACCCCATTTCATGACCAAAATAATGATCCCGATGAAATTGGTAAAAATTATCCCATAGTTCTAGCCAATTTTAACAAAGTCCCTTAGGGGGTATATCAAATAATTAAAAAAATCAACTTTCAAAATTTCAACTTTTTAGAATAATT
Source organism: Culex pipiens pallens (assembly GCF_016801865.2). Taxonomy (NCBI): domain Eukaryota; kingdom Metazoa; phylum Arthropoda; class Insecta; order Diptera; family Culicidae; genus Culex; species Culex pipiens. The sequence goes on from NC_068939.1 coordinate 19,573,431, forward strand.
TTAGCTTAAGGACCCCATTTCATGGCCAAAATAATGACCCTGACGAAATTGGTAAAAATTATCCCATAGTTCTAACCATTTTAAACTAAGTCCTTTAGGGGGTATATCAAATAATTAAAAAAATCAACTTTCAAAATTTCAACTTTTTAGAATAATTTTAGCTTAAGGACCCCATTTCATGGCCAAAATAATGACCCCGACGAAATTGGTCAAAATTATCCCATAGTTCTAACCATTTTAAACTAAGTCCTTTAGGGGGTATATCAAATAATTAAAAAAATCAACTTTCAAAATTTCAACTTTTTAGAATAATTTTAGCTTAAGGACCCCATTTCATGGCCAAAATAATGACCCCGACGAAATTGGTCAAAATTATCCCATAGTTCTAGCCAATTTTAGCAAAGTCCCTTAGGGGGTATATCAAATAATTTAAAAAATCAACTTCCAATATTTCAACTTTTTAGAATAATTTTAGCTTAAGGACCCCATTTCATGGCCAAAATATTGACCCCGACGAAATTAGACAAAATTATCCCAAAGATCTAAACATATTTAACAAAAGAAAAAATAATAACAGATTGTGTTATGGACACTTAGAAACTTTTCCATTTGTGCGATTTGTGGTAATTTTATTTCTAAGTCAGTATACCGAACGAATAACAAATTTTGTTATTAGGAGAGTTTTTGAAATGTATAACATTTCCTCTTATTGGCGTGTTATTAAACATTTTCAATATAATATCACTTCAATACCAAATATTGTTATTTTATCAGAAACTGTTATTAATTTTTCTTCTTGAAGTTGAACTTCAGGTTAAAATAATAACACTGTTTGTTATTTTAACAGGATTTGTTATTGAAATATTATGAATTTTGTTATTACCGTCTGCCCGGGTTGTTCCGTCGTTGTAGTTTGCGGAACTGAATTAATCATGCTAATGTTGCTGATGGACGGAAGCAAGCAAGGACATCTTTAAACAGGGAATTTAATATGTGGCGCTCTGTGGACCAACTACACCGTGAGCAGATTTGAGTCAGTTCAGCTGTCAATTTTTAGCAGGGTAATCATTCACTGCGTGCTCGAAGTTTACACCATGTTTATATTTTTCCAAAGCCATAACGTTTGAATAACCAAAAAACCATGTCCTAATATGCCAATTTGTATTGCAATTGGTTTCTCCAAAAAAGGTTAAAAAATATTATGGAGCTGTTATTGTTCAAAACCTCGCTCAACAAGCTGAATATTGTGCCCTGGGCAATTTAAAATCACTAAGCCAAATATACGCAAAAAATATGTACGAGGGTGAAGTTTTTATGAAAAAAAACGAGAAAGAAGGACAAACTAGTTTTTCTACGATTATGTCAGTAGATGAGGTTATTTCCATTCAAATATTCTTTAAATTGAGATTCTCATAGGAAATTGCTCTAAAACTTTGTCAAACAAACCAAACCTGTACAACTGGATCCTGAAAATTTCACAGTTCAACAAAAAATCAAATGTTTCTTGTCTCTGAGACGAGTATATGTGTTCCTAGTAGAATTTTGCCTGCTGAATCCGAATCCGGGTTCAGAATTGCTCCAAATGGTCCCAATTTTGAGATACACCCGTTTGAAATGTTAGTTTAGGTCAAAATTAGCTACTTTGTCGACTATTTTTCAAAAGAACTATTGAATAAACAACTAAACCAATACATGTATCTTATAGTTCACGTTTTCCCCTTTCTGAAACACCCCTGGTTTTTTAAATTTGATTGTTTCTACGCATATTTATAGCCATTTTAAAATTATATTTTCAGTTGGTTCTCATTCAAGCTTTTCCAACTTGCATGCAAGTCATATTATGCTGGGATATCAATAATAAAAATCAAAAATGCTTTGCAGAACGTTAAAAAAGTATGTCTCGGTAATCTAATTGATCATATTTCATGTAATTTTGTCTGCTGAATCCATTCCTTAGCATAAAATAGATTTTATTTTGAAAAAATCATCGAAAATTCAGTTTTTACTAAAAAAGCTGACCTTTTTGAAAAAATCCAATGATGGGAATGGATTCAGCAGACAAAAATACATAAAAAATGATCAATTAGACTGACGAGACATCGACATTTAGTTATCTCTAAGTCATACTTTATCATAAAATATTATTTTGAAAAAATCATCGAAAATTCAATTTTTACTCAAAAAGCTGACCTTTTTGAAAAAATCTAATGATAGGAATGGATTCAGCAGACAAAATTACATGAAATATGATCAATTAGATTACCGAGACATACTTTTTTAACGTTCTGCAAAGCATTTTTGATTTTTATTATTGATATCCCAGCATAATATGACTTGCATGCAAGTTGGAAAAACTTGAATGAGAACCAACTGAAAATATAATTTTAAAATGGCTATAAATATGCGTAAAAACAATCAAATTTAAAAAAACCAGGGGTGTTTCAGAAAGGGAAAAACGTGAACTATTAGATACATGTATTGGTTCAGTTGTTTATTCAATAGTTCTTTTGTAAAATAGTCGACAAAGTAGCTAATTTTGGCCTAAACTAACATTTCAAACGGGTGTATCTCAAAATTGGGACCATTTGGAGCAATTCTGGACCCGGATTCGGATTCAGCAGGCAAAATTCTACTAGGAACACATATACTCGTCTCAGAGACAAAATCTTGTTGAACTGTGTTTCATAGCGATTCACGAAAGCATATTTTTATATTATTTTTTCCATTATAAGACGGGAATTTAATCTAATGTAATCTAATCTAATCGAGAATAAAAAAAACATAGTTTCAAGTTTCAGGCATGATTTTTAAAATTTAGAAGCAACAAAATGCTTTATGATATTACGGTTCAGCTACGTTGAGCGTCAATTTTCTCGTCCTGGGATAAAATTTCCCTGGAATTCCCGGGATTTCTCGAGAAAATATATTCCCGAAATTTAAGCGTTTGTTTAAATTTTCTTAACTTTTTGGTGCATTTTTTAAATGAAACCTGCAACAAAAAATGAAAGAACCAAATTTAATTTTATTTAATTTAGTTTACCTTTCTTATTAAACTAATCATTTCGTCTGCAAATTTCATGTTAAGGTTCATTTCAAATGATATTTTTTTAGTATTCACAACTGGGAATAGGTCTTGTTTATTTGTTGAGCAATTAAATTTATGATGTTATTTAATGGAAATAGCTATTATAATTTTGGTACGCTCTATAAACCAAAATGGTTGTTCTGTTATTTGAAAAAAAAGGTACCCGCCAAGATCAAAATTGATTTTTTTACGTGTTTGTTTACCATGACCAAATTTGATGAACATTGAATTGCTGTCAATAAATGTCTCGAAGAAGGTTGTGCAAGAAGAATTAGGATAATTTGTTTGAAAGTGTTCCTGAATTTACAGTTTCAAGTTGAAAATTTGTAGAGCTACTAAAAGTTCAAAAAAAAAATCAAATCAAATCAAATTATTCGCTCTACAGCATTGCCTTGGCGTTCTCGGTTGTGAGATTCCTACTCGAAACTAGGTGTCCGAAGGCTTGATTGTTGAGGCAATTGCAAACCTCTTTTCACACCTAAGCTTCCATCCACCCCGGGATTCGAACTGACGACTTTTGGATTGTTACTGCCTACCAGCGACTCCACCGAGGCAGGACCCAGGGAGACGACTCCTACACCTGGACTGAGCTAACGACCTAACCTTTTTAGGTTAGTCCGGGGCCAACATTTACTTCCCGTCCGACGGAAGGCGTGATTAGACAAATCTCGTCTCGAAAAATGCCACCGTCTGGGATCGAACCCAGGCCGACTGGGTGAGAGGCAACCACGCTTACCCCTACACCACGGGTCCCGACCAAAAGTTCAAGAGGTTTAAATGTCGTGATTTTTTTAGCTGAAGTTATTAAATTATGCTGAATAAATAAAAAAATCTAAGAAAAAACTACATCGTATCATATATAGGATGTCCAAAAAACATATTTTAAAAACTCGCTACAAATAGATGTCATGAGCTCAAACCACTAACATTTGCTCTGGAAAAATATTGCCATAAAAAAACATATTTTCTGCATCATTTTTTTTCACTTCAGCTGATTCAACAATATTATTCTTTATCATATTTTCTCAAACTAGACAAACTTAAAATAATATTAAGGTTTTGGAGCAGTGATTTATTTTACGCACTGTCCAAGCAGCGTGATTAGAAAGATAATACATACTTCGTAATAACACAAAAACTAATAATTTTTATTGATATTTTGTACGAATTGAATGATAGCATATAAATATAATTTTTTTTTTATATTTTCCTGAAGTTTTATTTTACCAGCAGTCAAGGCATTTATTGATCCTCACACTTAGTTTTCCCATTTTGTTGCAAAATATTTATCAAAACCAGGATCAGAACAATTTTCGATAAATTTCATATTTCCCGGGAATTCCAGGAATTTTCCGGGAAATTTGTTAAAAATTTCCCTCTACTGCTACGGCAAAAATATTAATGAATTTCAAAAAAAAATATTTTGTTGCCAACATTATACGCCTTTTCCTGATTTGTAATCATTTAAAACATTGAAAAAAAAGCCAATTCTGAACAAAATGAAAAAAAACTGTCGTCATCACATTGGGTCTAAGCGGTGAGATTGGGTCATACTAAAATGCTGAAAAAATGCAGACCCAATGTGATCTTTGATGACTGTATTCTTAACAATAATTAATATTTAGGTAATTTTTCAACTTCAACTAAAATCGTATTGGCCATACGGTGTATGAAAAAGTTGTTTATTTTGTAAAGTTTCTAATAAAAAACTTGTTATAAATTTCCAAAGCTATATTTTTGATTCTGGAGACGAATGACGATTGAATTTAGGAAAAAAAAAAGTTGATTATGGCCTCCAACTTTGTAGAACATTGTTACACTCTTAAATAACCATGCAAAGTTCAAAAAAAAAACAAGAAATTTTAAAACAAAAAAAAATCTTAATGACAAAAAGACCCTTCTGGGCTTGCAAATTCGAAAAGTATATAACATTTTTCATAACGTAACATTTCCCAAATTCTTTAACAGTCAAGTAACGAAAAATGGCAGAATTTTTGAAACTTTTTTTGTGTTTTTTTCGATGAAAAATACGTTTTTTCAGAATTTTGAGTACGCCATCAAATCGGGCTACCAATTTTACATGAATGTTCCTATGACCTCCAATTTCCATCTCATCACTTTTTCAGGCTGCAAATTATTGAAACACATGTATTTTTTCGCATGTTCAAAAATGGAAGGGATCGTACTGTCCATCCGTCACGATATATCGAAAAATGGAGCTCAGTAGAGCGGGAATTCCCGGGAAATCGAACATTTTTGGACCTCTCGATTCCCGGGAAATTCGGTCGAGACTCCCGGGAAATTTTAAACTTATAAATATCGAAGCAAAATTATAAACTCTAAATTGTATAGAACATTAGAAGTTCAATGTTCGATGTCCAAGTTCAAATAAACCAATGCTTCTCTGATCTTCTTATTCAAAAAGTTTAAAATTTAACTTATCAAATTCCAATAACTATGATTGGGAGAAACCAAAAAAAAAATTGGATCCCAAAATTTATCTTCATTGTTGGAATTCGAGCTTCTTCTCGCTCGCGAACGAGGGAGAGAACTTGTAGTACTTTTCTCTTCTCGCTCGCGCTCGCATTTTCGTTCGCGTTCTCGCTCTCGCCGCGAGCGCTCGCGAGCGCCTCGTGCTAGCCGTTCGCCCCAAGCTAGCAATTTGTTTACCAGGCTTATGAATACGAACCAGGCGATGGTATAGAGGTGTAACTTCAATCGCTGTGTTGTTTTTTGTTCGTTTCTAACACGTTCAGCTTCTCACGAACGAGCCATTCTGGCTCGCGAGAAAGCCCGTTCGCGAGCGGAGGAGAGCACGGGAAATCGGTGAGTTTCTCTCGGCAGCTCGAGACTCGCGGCGAGAACTCGAGAGAGAGAAAATTTTCTCGCGAGAGCGCGATAATACCAACACTGTTTATCTTGAAGCATACTTAGCAGTTACACCCCAGAAATTAAATCTAAAGTTTTTTCTAATTATTTTTATTAATTTATTCTAAGAGCTTTTTCATAATAAGTTCAATTTCCATATCCTCTTTCGAGCATAGCAATCCTCTCTAGGGATATTTTGCTGTATCTTTCTTGATGTCAATAAGTCAGGTAGTGTTTCATGTCAACTTCAATATTCAATTATATTTAAGAAAAAAACAATTGTGAATATTCGGGTTTCCCTGATAACTGTAAATATTTTTTCAATTATTATTTACATTTAACCTTAAAAAGGAAAAAATGTTTAAATTGTTGTTTTTAATTCGTTGTTTTTCATATTGCAAATATCCCGATACTGGGAAATTATATATTAGCTATTTGTTTTTACTTCACAAAAATCATGCAACAAGCTTGTGAAACTTTAAAAAAATCACTCAGTGCGAATAAAGATTCGTTAACATTTTAAACTACAATTTTGAGTCAGAAAAAGCTCAAGAAACGATCTTGTATTTGCAGATTCAGAAAAAAATCAAAAGGTAGATATAGTTCCTCAGATAAAGAGGATACTAAAGTTAACGTTTCTTAGAATAAATATGAATTGAATGTAACTTAGTTGATTGGAAAAAAAACCATATTATTACATTGCCTTTTGAATTATTGCCACTGTTGACATAGAAAAAAAACTCCCGGGTCCCGGGAATTCCCGGGAAATGGCCAAATTCAACTCTCGATTCCCGGGAAATTGAAAATCTCGAGAATCGTCACCCTCTAGAGCTCAGGGACAAAATTTTACGCAAATCGAAGAGGGGTTGGGGCAACTTTTTCCGATATCTTGTTAGTTTTCGAAGAATTACCATGTACAATTTATGAATATTAAAACATTCCAGCAGATGAGGCAATGCGAACACAAATCGTGAGTCACAAGTCAAGGTTCAAACAAAACCGATTATCGGAGGCTCAAGCGCTGGAAAATCGCGTTACTGTTGACTTGACACGTTATGGCTAAAAACCGCATACAATCATTGTATTTTGCGGTCAAAGCACGAATCTACAACCGCATATCTGTTTGCGTTCGTTATAGTAAAAAAAAAACGTCGGTGTCATGCAAATGACAACTCATTTCACAGCGGGTTGTGAAGTCAATAAAAAAGTGCCAAGGTTTCCTATCTTATCTGGAAGGATGCAGAACATCATCAAATTTTACGACACCCCCTTTAAAAATTTCCAAAGATATGCACGTGAGCTCAAGTCATGCCTCATTGCTGTACTTTTCTTCTTTTCGTTCCCAGCTATCAACCTACTTGCAAGAAACCTCAAGGGCCACACCGCCACCAACAAACGGTACCAAACGACCCGGTATTATGTAAAAGCAATTTTCCGGTTGCGACGGAGAAGGATCCACCACCTCAGAAGAAAACCCACCTGTAGATTTTTCTCGCGACCAACGACGTCGTCAAACGAGCTATGCAGGAAAGAAAAACCCAAGAAGTCGTCCCATGTATCTATATGCTAAATTTTATTACTATATTTCCGCGTCTGTCGAGAGCTGATGGTTGGCACACTTCCGCCGGCCCGTGGAGCACGCGGTTCCTGGTTCCTTTCGCCCACGCCCCCCCTCCAACGGGGAACGGGATCGTGCGAGACCGTGACGAGACTTCATGATTGTGCGACGACACGTGCCGAAATTGGCCCGTTTTTACCCGGGTGTACCTGAGAGAGGTGGGTTCTCGAAGGGATGCGAACTGTGGGCGGGAATAGGTGGTAAAGGTGGTTAAAATTTTTAGTTTTGGGAAAAATGATTTTTTAAGAGCCTTACCAATTGATTTGTTTTCTTTAAAAAAAAAATACATTGAAATCCATCAGTGTCATACCAGTTCACGGTACATTTCTTTTATACGAATTCTCAGTTAATTAAGTTTCTAGAAAATGTGATTAAAAAATAGTAAACTCTTAAACATGGTTCAAGTGACATAAAATTATAACTTGAATATAAATAGTGTTTAAACCTTCTGCTTGTGTGATATGTTCTTAATAGTTAAATAAATAATTAAAATTTAGAATTTAAAACATATTATCACTATCATAAGGTTCATTTGAACCATTTCCGATCTAAATAAAACATGCTGGATCGTTTTTCCTACTCATATCAACAACTCCTGTGCACTCAGTAATTCACAATGGCATTTGAAGTTTAGGAACATTTTTAGTACCGTCAGTGGGGGTGACATTGTGTCTGGGGGGTGAGATTGGGTCAAAGTGATTTGTTACGGATTACACAATTTCTCAGATTCTTCTCAATGAAACTAAATTCTGTTTAAAGGGTTGTGTAGGGGACATCTTAAGAAGACTTCTCTAAAAAAAATCTCGTTCCTAGAACAAATCCTGTTATTTTGGCAGCTGTTTAATGTTGAGGTACGGTTTTGGCCAAAAATGACCTCTCGAAAAATCATTTTCTAATATTTTTATTGGAATTGCTCGAAAACTATCCAAATGTTAAAAATTCTTCACTTCAAACATTGTAGCATGTCAATACGATTCCCTCGAACAAGAAACACTGTTGGATGACTTGTTTTTACCATATCGTTGTATTGGAGCATCATTTTAGTTTCATTTGACCCAATGTCACCCCCTCTAAGGGGTGAGATTGGGTCAATTTTCAAACTATTGGCATTTAAGGTAGTGTTTATCAAAATCCACCATATTTTGGAAAAATGTTTGTAAACTATCTAAGAACAAATCTATGTTAAAAGATTTTCGATGTTATTTAAATTGTTTTTGTTATTAAGAAATTACGAGAGGTGTATCGTTTTTTGACCCATAGTCACCCCCACTGACGGTATTTAATTATCTGTTTTAACGTTTAAATTGAAAAATTCATATCTTTCGAAGGAGATGTTCAAAAAATCGATCGAAAGTGTAGTTTAACGGAAATCGTGCGCTCTTTTCAATGAAAATATTTTCAAAAGCCTGATCTTTCATTTTCGTTCAAAAAACAGCCAAATTTTTGCCATTACCATTCGAAAGAGCGGACAATTTCCTACTTTTCTTCCCTAAAAACCAAGTTGGAGCGAAAGCGTTTTCAAGTGGTTTTTTAATGAAAACTTTTTTTGTTTTTTTTTTTTTTTAAAAAACTAAATTACATGTTTTATGGCAAATATTGTAACAAAACCCATTTTTAACCATCAAACAAAGTTCTGCTACCGTATTTTCGAGTTTTTTTTCTTGGCATACCAGTTTTAAAAACATATAAAAGGAACGAAATAATTACTAAAGAGAACCAAAAAAGGTGCACTTAAAATCAAATTTTTTAACAACTTTTATTTTGAAAAAAATGTTTATCTCAATCGTCAGTGTTGTTAATACTTGCAAAAAAATGTCTGTGTTTTTTTTTTTAATTCATCTGAAAACATCAACTTGATTCGTGTTTATCAAATCTGTTTGCGTCTGAAATCTGATTTTCGAAAAAAAAAGATTTTTGGCGGTTTTTTGATCGAAAATGAAAGTTCAGGCTTTTAAAAACATTTTCATTGAAAAGAGCGCACGATTTTCTTTAAGACACACTTTTGATTGATTTCTTGAACATCTCCTTCAAAAGATATGATTTTTTTTTATTTAAACGTAATAACAAATAATTTTAAACTAAAAATGTTCCTAAAATTTAAATGCCATTGTGAATTACTAAACTGAGTGCACAGGAGCTGTTGATTTGAGAAGGACAAACGATCCAGCAAGTTTTTTTAGGATCGAAAATGGTCCGGTTCAAAAACGTATTTTTTTGGTCGATTTCGCGTGGAAACCGTCTATTGTAACTAAAAGTTTTTTTTTTATTTTGGTTCTTTTGTTATGAATTAGAAAACATAAAAAGGCATTATTTGCGCCAGAGTTGAGAAGTTAAAAAGTAATATGGGATCTGCATTTTTGGATAAAAAAAATGCATTTTTGGAAAATATTTGAATAAAAAAAACAATTTAAGACGGTAAATCTAGTTTTCAATCAAAAAATCATTTACAAATTGTTTGTAAAGTACACTGGCTTCAAGTTATATGCATTTTTAAGTGATTGTTTTTACGAAAAATGTTCAGTTTTTTGCAATTAAAAAATTATTCAATGAAGGTTTCCTCCCCTGCAAAAAAAAAACATTATCGTAAAGTTGAGGACATTAAATAAAAAATTGTTGCTTTTTTTATCTCCCGGGTAAACGGTAATAACAAAATTCATGCCATTTCAATAACAAATACTGTTAAAATAACACAAACTGTTATGGAATCTTCTTGAAAAATCCATTTTTGCATAAGGGTATAATAACAGTTTATGTTATCATAACAAACTTTGTTATTGGTCTGATATTGGTTGAAATCCAAAACAACATTGGAATATCATTTCTTGTTATGGAAGAATATCTCCAAATGTTATTGGGATGATCGCATTAGTTGTTAAAATAACAAAAAATAATAACAAAGATTTGTTCGAAGAATAACTGAAAATGTTATTATTCTGTTATTACAATAACAATCCAATAACAAAAAAATCATAACGACGAATAACAAATATTGTTATTAATAACATTTAATGTTATTGGGCTAGTATTTTCAAATAACAAAAAATGTTATTCCCAAGTTATTTCCGTCTGCTCGGGCTGACCGCTACTTGCTGTAATACAAACATAAAAATACAATCCTTTTTTTGCAAAAAAGTAGAATGATTCACAATTTTTTATATTTCTAACATTGATAAACAAACAGTTTCCGAGATATCACAAGTTGACAAAACTCATTTTTCAAAACAATTAAACTAAAACTGTCTGACCCAGCAATTTGATCAACAAAGTAAAAAAAAAATTATGGGACATTTTTTTTTCATTCACAAAAAATGCAATTTTTGCAAGAATGCTGAAAATTTCTAAATTGAAAAAAAAAACAAATAAAACAAACTGCCTGAAAATGCATACATATTTTGAAAACGATGCACTTTATCGAACAAAAAAGGTACAGTCATTTTCGACCGCAAATTTGATATTGCAACGTAAAATGATTTTTGAAATTTTGTATGGCAATTCTTTTGATTTTTAAATCTCATGAAAAGACGATTTTGGGAAAAAAAATAACTGATAAAAAGGTAGTGAAGTTTAGATTTGATTATCCGTGTAACGAGTTTATCTGAATAGTAGTCCATTTACGAAGACATAAAACCGATCACAAGGTTTTATCAAGGTACAAATTTTCGAGTATTCACATGCACATTTTGTATGACTTGCCAGCGAGTTTGTATGGAGTGTTGTATGGAAAAAAACTTCTGATGCAAAATGGCTTATTTTACATAATGAATGCATGAAGCATCGCTTTAATATTTTAAATTTTAAAATCAATACTAACATTAGTTTAAAGTCTAATTTTTCACGCCTGCCATTTTTGAATGTTTATCATGAATTTAAATATTGTTAATAATTCTATCAGATATGTAAAAAAATGATTTCAAATTGCTGAGATCATTTTCCTGTTTCTTAATATCTTCATAGTTTTTTAGACAAATAAATTTACAGGAAAAACTAACTTTCCGGAAACATAAATTGATACTTCCCTATTCACTTTGTTTTCTCAAAAATATAGTTTTTAGAGATGGGCAGTACTGCAAAGTTGTCTTTTTTGTTCTTTCGAATCCTAATGCTAATTTTTAAAAACTTAGACTTTCGAAACTCAAATTGTAGTTTGCCCTTAAAAAGTTTAAACAAAACACAAAAACATAAAAAATATGATTGCTGGTAGAGTATTACTCTATAGAAAAAAAAATTGCTTAGTTGAAAAAATGTTTATAAATTACGTAAAATGGTTCTTGAAACATTTTGACCACTTTTTTCATGCTATAATCCTTTTGTAAAGTTGCCATTTTTCGCTGACTTTTCCAACAAAAAAAACTAGAACAAGTCAAATCATCATCTCAAAAAGGTAAAGGATGTGGGAGAGGGGGGGAGGGGTCGTGGTGAGGATTCTGGGAACCATCAGCAAACAAAACAAAAAAAACGTGAGTGAGAGCGAGAGGATCCTCAGGGGAGCCCAGACAGTGGTGTCTGGTGTGTGTGTGTGTATGTGTGTAAAATGTAAAAAAAGTAAGAAAAAAAGTGAAAACTCTGCCAGCAGCAGTGAACAAACGAATTCAAGGAATTTCATACATGCAATGTGACGGAATTGGAGAAAGCAAGCACACACCTACTCAAAAGGAGAAGAGCGCAAAACACAACAGTTAGAGAATGTTACAAAAAACAAGAGGTAGGCTAGTGTGTGTATTTTAAATGTAAAGTTGAAATTAAGCCATTCATAGTTGATTAAGGGGGGTAATTTGTACAAATGTCTGTACATAGCCAATTTAGCTGTAAGGGAACAAATACGGAAGAAAAGTGAATACGAGATGAAAAAAAGTTCACGTGACTGCCATAATGAAAGGCGAAAAATAGTCCAAAAAACCTTATTAAATAACACCGGGTCAAAAGAAGGCAGACAAAAAAGGTGTACCTTATCAGAGCAGAACAAACCAAGTTTTGGGGGGAGGAACAAAAAAAAGGGCTGCAATAATGTCAAACGAGTCCTGACGCAGGGAGCCCAGAGACAGAGCAAAAAAATATAAGAAATTGTTATGACATGTACATTTATAAATGAGGTTGTTTGGTTCGGAGGTTAAGGGAGAAAGTAATGCGGGTACACTTTTTGCAACAGCAACAACAAAATAAACTGAGAAGACCAAGTTCATCCTGGCAGAAAGCGAACGCTAACGCTGGGAAAGTTCACATCTGTATGTGTGTGCGTGTAGCTTTGTCATTGGAGGAACGAGTAAATCGCTTTCTAGTTTGTTTTTTTTTTTGAAATAAAATTTATTTTCTTTAAGCATTTCAAGATTAAAGATTTATAATGTATTCTAGAGTTAACGGCAGGGCTTCTATCATAAATGTTTAATGAGTTTTTTGTCCGAAAATTTGCGTACTCAAAGTTACAAAAAGCAAAATTTGATTTTTTTTAAATTCCTTCAAAATCGCTCTCATTTCCATCGTAGAATACTGCCTCGCATTTTTTTATTGTATTTTTTTTATTTGGATTAAACCCTTTGACAAAAGAAGTAATTTTGCATCATTAGTTTTTTTTTTTTCATTCAAGTCCCTATTTTTTGTGAAAAATACGTTTTTTCGGAATTTTGAGTACGCAACCAAAACGGCGCCCAGTTTTACATAAAAGTCCCTTTGAAACCAAATTTCTAACTCATCACCGTTTCAGGCTGCAAATTATCGAAAAGCACCTCTTTTTTCGCATGTTTAAAAATAGAAGGATTCGTACCGCCCCTTCGTCACGATACATAAAAAACGGAATTCGGATTCGTGATCAGGGACAAAAGTTACCCCTTAGGACAAAGTTTCGTGCAAATCGAAGAGGGGTCGGGGCAACTGCTGTGTGAGTTGGCGGATATATAAATGTATGAAATTCTGTAACTCGATTTGCTGTCTTCGCAAAATTATAGGTTATGATATGGACTTTTCTGAACAATTTAATTGAACTTTTACTTGTAAATAGGGCGTCCAAATTTCCCGGGTTTTGAATTTCCCGGGAAACGGGAAAAATATTTTTGGAATCCCGGGAATTCCCAGGATCCCGGGAACTTTATGAAACATTCATAAAATTTATGTGTTTATTATATTTGTTATGTTTTTGAAGCTTTAAATCAAAGAATCAGCTCAATCATATTAATTGGTGATAATCTACTCTTCTATCTAAACAAGGACGACAAGTTTTAAATTGCTTGAAGAGAATTAAAAAAAAAGGTTTTTCTGTTCTTTGTTGTGATTTGGATTTGAAATGAACTACAAAGTGATTCAAATTAAATAAACTTATATAAATATATTTCTTTTTTATATAACATGATCAGAAAAGCATAAAAATATTTGAAAATATAATTTAAAATCAAGAGGCGAAAACAAATAAAATGACACCAGTCAATGTAAAATTTTAGATATGTTTCAAATTTGAATAAACGACTTTTGCATTGTTTTTTTTACATGTGTTAAATAAATTCACCGTTAAAATTAAAAAAAAATACTTATTGATACTTGTATTGAAAAGTTCAACTTTCACAAAAAGAACTTTTTCAAAAAACATATTTTACAAATTATCTTTAAGTTACTACCGCCAACTAGGAAGAAAACAGGAATACAGTCTGAATAGGTAAGTAGATTTTAGAGCAAAAAAATTAAAAATCGGTATTCTGTGAAATTGGTTTAATCTGTTCCTGTTTTTACCAATAACCAAAACATCTTGCAAAAAATTGCTAAATAGGTGTCTTAATTCCTTTCATTTGTTCTGATTTGAGCCACATGGCAGTGGTTGTTGAAAAACAATTTGATTTGATTTTTTTTAAATCATAAATATACCTAGATATCTCAATCTTTTTTAAAGTGCTAGGCATTTTGCAGAACGGTAAACTAAAATTTCAACAGTTTTCCCTAGTACACCAAATCATGCTGATATATGCCGAATACAAATTATAATGCTTTAAAATTATTATCTATTCTGAGGTATTCAACTGTTCATCTATTTCCACAACTAAATCTAAATTTCCAGACTAGAAATTGTTTTTTTTTTTATATTCGGGAAATCCCGGGACAAATTATTAAAAATCCCGGGATTCGGGAATTCCCGGCTTTGGAAAAATCCCGGGAATTTTGGCCCGGGAATTTTGGCCCGGGAATTCCCGGGTTGGACGCACTACTTATAAAAGTAGAATTCGCAAAACACGTATTTAAAAAAAAAATCGAATTTGCTTGATATGTTTTAGGGTACTAAAGAAGACCACTTTTGAGCCATTGTTCATCATGAAGCATGGGTGTAAAAAAATAAAATTGTCCAAATCTAATGAGCACAGCAACTTTTTAGTTCCTTTTGGGGTCCTAAACAACTCCCCAAAGTTTTGGAACGATTGGTTTAGTCCTCACTTTGCGCAAAGCGATTCAATTTTCTATGGGAATTTGTATGGGAAAAACCATTTTTTTTATTTTGATATTTATAAATTTCATGCATCACGCTGTACTTGAACCGGATTCATATTCAAATACTCTGAAAGATGCTCTACAACTTTCCCGAAGAGAGTATGGTGCTAACTTGCTCCTATAAAAAGATACAGCGATTAAAAGCTCCATAACTCCGGCAGATGGCGCAAAGCATCGAAGAATGACGATTTATATTTTCGCAGTTTGGTTATATAGGAATGCAAACTTAAAATTGAATTTACAGCTTTTAGAACAACTTTTAAGAAAAAATTCAAGTAGTACAAGTGTATACTTTTTGCCCTCTATAAATTAACGCAATAAAAAAAATTTAAAAAAATTGGAAAAATAATATTGTTTAAAATGATAGAGCATCAAAAGTTAACAAAGTATCAGCTCGAATTTTTGCTCAAAAGTTGTTTTGAACGCTGGAATTTAACAAAACAGAATTCGCATACATAACCTCAAAGGGCGGAAATTTCAATCGACATTCTTCGCTCTGTTCTGCTACTCAACACTAGGTGTCGCATGTCGTTTGGCTCTTGAACGAAAATGGAGAATCTTTCTTTTTGTTTTGTTTTCTTCTACTCTTCGCGAGCGTTGACGAGCCATTTTTAGGTAACTTTTTTGAAAATAGTCGCAGTTTTTCATGTTTTAAAATAAGTGCTCATGTTTGCCCACTTTTGAAAACAATATATTTTAAGGACTGCAAAGATTTAAAAACAGGATAATTGATGTTTTTGAGTCTCACCAAAACAACCCACCATTTGTCGATATCTCATCAACCACACAGTGGGAAAAAGGACCCAAAAAAATACCGCAACAAGATTTCGCGCAAATCATCGATTGCTATACACCAAAAGCTTCGTTTTTGCACCAGGAACAATAATCCGATGAAAAATCGCACTGCACGGACCGGTGGCCGGAGTAAAGGCCACCAAAAGATCCGGATTTTGGGAAAAAGTGTCAGATTATTCCAATTGTGAACTGATAAGCTTTCTAAATACCATAAGACCCATCGGAACCAGTTTCACCGATCTCCAGTGGCCACATCTGGAACCGCATTAGGAAACAGCGTAAACTAGTCATGCAACGTATCAAACTTCTTGATTTTGGATGGAGAGTATCCTTAGAATGTATTTTTACCTCCAGTGACCGGTTCCCAGGTTCTCCGGTGGCCACATCCGAAGATCATATTTGGCAAATTCCTGAAACCACTCTTGTGACATATCAAACTTCATGTTTTTAAGAGAGGAGTGTATAACTCATGTCTTCATCCAAAATCAAGAAGTTTGATACGTCGCATGACTGGTAAACACTGTTTCCTAATGCGATTCCGGATGTTGCCACCGGATATCGGTGAAACCGGTTCCGATGGGTCTTATGGTGTTTAATATTATTCTAGAATTGTTTTGCATGACTATTCATGGTAGAAGAAAGTTTATCAGTTCACAATTGGAATAATCTGACACTTTTTCCCAAAATCCGGATCTTCCGGTAGCCTGTACTCCGGCCACCGAACCGTGCAGTGCGGTTTTTCATCGGATTATTGTTCCTGGTGCAAAAACGAAGCTTTTGGTGTATAGCAATCGATGATTTGCGCGAAATCTTGTTGCGGTAATTTTTTGGGCCCTTTTTTCCCACTGTGTGGTTGATGAGATATCGACAAATGATGGATTGTTTCGGCTGAGACTCAAAAACATCAATTTTCCTGTTTTTAAAACATTGCATGGTAATGACTCGGCAACTGAGGGTCATATCAACAAAGTTCAAAAAAGCAAAATATAGAGAATTTTCTCAGTCCTTAAAATATAATGTTTTCAAAAGTGGGCAAACATGGGCACTTATTTTAAAACATGAACAACTGCGACTATTTTAAACAAAGTTATCCAAAAATGGCTTTAACTTGAAACGAATTTTACTTACCGTCAGTGGGGGTGATTGATATTTCCAGTTATTCAGTTTATTCAGTTATCAACGTTCGTTCGTAAAAAAAAAGTGACAAGTCATTTTGCAACGAGTGACCTTCCATCTGCTAATGTTTTTCAACGCAATATTCACACAAGTCTTCCAATACAACCTTGGGTATAATCGAAAGAACTCTGATTTTAGTTTTTATTTCAAATTAAAACTTTTTAATGTTGACCTTCCGGCTTGTTAAACTGTCGATTCTTTCAAGAGCAAAGAAAACTTACTTTGGAAGTTAAAACAAACTTCCAACTATCAGAAACTTTCGACGGTGTCGAATGAAGAAACTTCTCGGAAAAAGTTCAAACGAGTCGTCAAGTGACGCTGGAGTACTTTTCAAGCTTACTTGTGATTTACCAGCACCTCACAAACATACTTTAAATGCTGTGAAGAATCTAATTATGTTTGGTGTGTTGGAGCTGCATTCGCAAACTCACTCACGGGTGGTCACGGGTTGTAAACGAGCAAGTTTCATCCGTTACCAAACTAATTTCATTTCCGAGGCCCAGAAAACGGGGAAACATTCGCAACAAACTACCGGTTGGACTGTCGGAGCCGAGTTTATGAAAGGGCTGTGCAGTGGAAAACTCACGACATGACATCCCTGCAGGGTGGAATTGTGCGCGCCCCCCCTCTCTATTAGCATATTCATAACACGATCTCAGGATTAGAGAGACACTTACGGGGCTGATGTTGATGCAAAGCGCAAAGTGTCAAGCCCATCATCATACGGTTAACTCTCCACTGGATGAAAGCAAACAGCAAAACTCTACCGACAGCCTCGCATGACAGCTTTCAGCCGAAAAGGAAACCTGGTTGAATGTTTCTCCCTGTCTGGAATTTGAAAAAAGCGTCGAAATTCTGATGAAATGTGAAATGAAAGTAAAACTTTTACATTTGATGAGGATTTTATGTGCACTGAATCCATCTGTAAATTTGTCAAGTTTGTTTTTTGCTGCGTGAGTTGATGTTTTTAATGTTATGTATGTCAAGAAAACAAGTCCCACATCCCGCAAAAAATGTTATGAAATTGCTTTCTTTCCTTGATTCCTTGATTCCTTCCAACATGTTTAAAGTTTTGTTAAACCGTTTTTGTCGTTGTTTTCGTTGAAACAACAGAATTAAAAAGTGGATATAAAAAAGGATTTTACTACCATAAAAATGCATGTTTCAAACAGTTTTTTTTGTTACACCGCATAATTTTTCTAAGCTGGACAAACATGCGTAAAATTGCTAGTCAAATCAAACAAAGCCAGGAAAAATAGATAGAATACCAAAATGCGCAAAAAATATCAAAAACAAACCAAGAGCAGACAGTACAATTGAAACACACAACAAAAAAGTATCATTGGATCAAGAGCCAAAAGCAGCTTTCTTTTTCTCGTTGTCGAGCCCACATTGGAGAAAGGAGCTGACACTTTTAGCACGATACCTCTGCGCGAGTTTGTTTGTACAAAAAAAAAGAATCCATAGTAGAAAACGCCCCCAAATCAAAGTTCTAGTGTACCAAACGCAAGAATGAGCTCATCGAAAAAATTGGTAATTAAATTTACTGTTTAGAAGTGATTCTAGAGTAGGACGCAGCAGAATCTAAAATTTTAGCGTGTATAGCTCAAATGTAATGAGTCCCTTGCGCATGCATTGCAACTATTACAAAAACATAAAATAAAAAAATCAAACCAACCAAAGTCGATGTGTGTATGTGTCAGTGTGTTGATATCAAACATTAGCAGAATTTAGGTAATTAACAAAGAACAGATTTTACATCTGCAAATCAAAATATGCCAAAGTGAAACGTAAAAGTTACAAATACAGTTAAACCACTCCAAACCAAATGAAGATGAAACCCACTCTAGATAAAACGAAATCAAGTAGCAAAAATAAATCAAAGTAAAGAAATATATTTTAGGTAAATCTGTTAAACCCATTGGTATTGGAAACAATACAAACGCTGTCGAAGGAGCATTGTTAAAACAACAAATAAGATATTGATTAAGAGGAAAATTTACAGAATAGCGCTGAAAATATATGGTGTAAATAGTGAAGAGTAATACACACTATCGATACATTAACTCATAAACCGTTGTAATCAGACAGAACAAACACAAATCAAACTATGAATCAAACGTGTTGAAAACAAACTGCAAAGAAGATTGTGACTTTGTTAAAGCTGAACCAGCTAATGTGGAACAAATATATGAACTATTGACAACAATGAATTATGTTTTTGTTTATCTATTCCGAATTACACATTAATGTAAAGTAAAGCTTTCTATCCAAATTTTAAACTAAAATAAATATCCAAAAATATCACTACATTGAAAGCTCGCCAGAAAGCTCTATTTTCAACAGCTCTCAGTGCGCATGTCCGATATGGTAGTTTGACATCCAGGTGGCGCTGTTGGTTAAGTTTGGCAAAACATTATCACAGACAAAGGGCAGTGATTTGTTTTTGTTTATAAACAAAACAAATTTAACAGTTATTCAGAGTGAGCTAAAATACTGCCTGTGATGTTATTTTTGGAGTCAAACTTAGCATAAAAAATTGGACCAATTATTGTATTAAGGTTGGCTCACTTGTCATATTGGTCTTTTTATCACTTCTGAAAGTTTATAAAGATATTTCATGATTTGATAAAGTTAAGGTGAAATCGGATCAAAATATATTTGTGCTTCTTCTTCTTAATCTTCTTCTTCATAATCATCATTGAAATCATTAATCATTTACAGTGCCTTTGTGTTGGTAAGATCATTACACACACCATCACTATCCTGGCAATGTTTACAAATACAGATGAAACACAAATGTGTTTGTTTTGCTTGATGAACAATTTTACAACATTTTTATAAAACTAATAGTTGTAAAACAACTGAACTAGTGTAATGTGCATTTTAAAACACTTTTTGCATTCAAATGTTGAGGCTTTGCCTTATTTTAATTTTTATTTTTTGTTTGAAATCAAAATCAACTTGATTCGTTTTGCACCTTTTAGAGCTTAAAATTAAAAGTAAAATAACTTGCCGTTTAGGTTCAAGACCTGCAAGACCCGCTTGGACCAAGTAACCCTCGTCAGTTACATGATCTCCAAGTATGGAATCTAAAGAGTTGTTTTGGTTTTTTTATTATATATTGTTCTTACTGATCCTCGGTCCCAACCTGGTTACAGTACCCAAAAGGACCTAATAAAAATAAGCTAAGAATAAATAAAAAAAAAAAACTTGCCGTTTATTTCCACGTCCCATTGATCATCGGCTGGAAACTCAAACTCGGAGTCACCACTCTCGGACCTCTGGCCGGAAGCTGCATCTGCGACGTTCTGCGATAGATAGTCGTCCGCGGAACGCAGACCTGAAGATCCAAATGGGGCGCACAGCGTTTCATTTTCGAATACTTCAAAAATTGGTTGTCCAAGTCGGGAGAAGATAGAAATACCGCATTCGGAACTTAAGCCGGAAGCTGCACCTGTGACGTTCTGCGATGAATCGTCCTCCTCTGACTGCTGGCCAGACGATCCATTTCCGACCCCTGAAGCCGGAGGCACCGTTTGATGCAGATTAATCACTTGGGCGGAAGGAACGAAGTAGGCGTTCTCGCTTGGGGTCCTCGGGCCACACGCTGCTGCGACGCTCTGCGATGAATCGTCCTCCTCCGACTGCTGGCCAGACGATCCATTTCCGACCCCTGAAGCCAGAGGCACCGTTTGATGCAGATTTATCACTTGGGCGGAAGGGACGAAGTAGGCGTTCTCGACTGGGGTCCTTGGGCTGGAAGCTAATCCAGCGATGCTCAAATCCGGGATAAAGATTTCAGTTAGGTAGGTTGAAGATTCTGCAAAGAAGTTGCTGTTGTTGTTCGTGGTACACTCCGGCATCTGGATTTCCGCAAGATAAATTGGCAATCCGTCGGGGAAGCCCTCATCCACGGTGCTTGATTCAGACACTGAGCTTCTGACGTTCAAACCCGGTTCTTGGATATCCGGAGGCGAAAAACACAAAGCTGGAGAGTGTCGCAACTGGTCGTGTGCTCTTCATTTTCGCTGGTCATTTGTGACGGATTAGAATCGCCGGATGATCGCAGACAGGCTGTGGAGGAATAAAAAGTATCGTAAACACAAATCGCGTCGATTATGATTTCAATCTACCTGACATGTTGATAAGTTGCTTTCTTGCATTCCAGGGGTCAGTAATGGTCCACGCTAATGGATCCGGTAACGATTCGATTTGTTTCGCGATTTTTTTCTTGCTTTCACGCTAAATAGCAGCTCGACGTTGCTTGTTTACACGAGGCATTTTCAAGAATTGAATGAGTGAATCTAAACGTCAAACTACCAGAGCAGGCAAGGTTTTTGATATGCGAAGGTATGACAAATTTATTTCTTTGTTACAAAGTTAATGCGGAATTGGAATTTTGCCTGATATTTTGAAAGAAAAAATATAATTTACCATTTTCTCAGCAAATAAATTTAGATTATTTGTTTCCAACATAAAAAAACAACTCCAAAACATGTGTCAATAAATAATAAAAGTTTTTTTCTTGTTTTGCAAAACAGAAATTTTCACACCTTATTTAATCTATCAACTTGCTAAGCAGTGTCAGGTCATTACAAATTCTTTAGAAAATGTTTGTTGCTGTAAAATCAATCACTTAAAACTTCAAATATTTAACCAAAAAAGTGTTTTTTATGCATAAGAAACTGCGTCCTTTTCAAAAGTGGATGATGAAATCATCAATACTTACACCATGATGTGCTGTTGTATCTGTACACTGTTGGATACCAAGACAGTTTTAGTTGGACAAGTTCGACAGCAATCAAAATTGGCCAGTTTAGAGAAGAAAATTGATTTTCTTCAAGCCAAAACTATAATCAGTGTAAAGATTTCATAAATAATTGACGTCTTATGCAATGTGTGGATCAGCCGTGGAATAACCGTGACGAAATCGAGTGATGAATAGAAGTGGTAATTATGTGCGAAGAAGAGTGTTAAAAACGATGAAGAAGAAAACATCAATGCCAGAATTTTGTGATCTGTGCTCTATAAGAAGTTTTCGGGAAAATTAAGCCAAATAGCCCTTCAAAAGTTAGTGAAAATGATAAATAGTGTCACTATTATGCTGGAGATTAAATTTGCAAAAGGTAGGTGCAGTAATATTGGAACAATGTCAATTTTTCTGGTAACGAGTGACGATCAACGGGATTGTCTAAGGTAGCAACACAAATCATTGATAAAAATTAAGGGCAAGCGACGGCCACCTTTTCGGCATTTTTTTTGATATCGAGGAATTTCACCTTAAACGCGATTTTTATTTGAAAATTTAGCGCACGCAAATTGAACGGTTATTGTTAGTTCAAATCGCATTTTGTTTTGTTTGTTTGAGCCTACAATAACAACCAGAGCCATACCGTGGGACCACGGCGCCCTTGGCGAAGCTTCAATTTGGCGCCCCTCTCAAATTTGCTAGCATTTTAACAAACTGATGTTTTATTTCAATGATTGCTTCAATGAGTTTTGATTTACAAATTGCAATTGAAGATATGATGGTTATAAATACAGAAACTGTATTTTATGTTTTTGTTCTCAAATCAATATGAGATAGGTTGAAATAAAAACTAACTGTGGAAATAAAGTTGACTTTTGCTAGAAATCGATCATAACAGGATTTTACTTTTTTCCATTTTTATACTTTTAGATTAATGAAAATAATCGATTCACAGAGTAACTCAGAGTTATTTCATCAGTCATGATTGATTTTCCTTAAACTTGCTAACAATTTTAATTTTTTTCTGTGATTGCAAAATTCCAATTCAGTGCAATTCGAAAAGAAAAATAAAAAATGTAACTTTTATCAACAGCGCTAGCACACCATTTTGTAAAAATCAATCAAAGAAATTTCGAAATTCAGCCGAAACTATTTGATGAAACTTATTTATTTTATGTTAAAAAAAATCTCAACATATTTGGTTAACAAATAAAAAAAAGCAATTTTTGTTCTTTTACTGTGTTGCACAGCGTAGTTTCAATTTTTTTAAATATGTTTTTTTTTTTAATTTTTCTGAATCAACATTTTTATGAGTTTTATTGATTTATTTTTAATTCATTAAGTCAAATACTAGATTAAAGGTGCTTGAAACAATCAATAATAAATCAAATCCAAACATTTATGAAAATTTGAGGTATTTTTTTACTGAAACGAAATTGTCCAATAAATGTTATAACCAAACATTTTAAGACTTGAAAAAAGTAAATGTGTAAAAAAAACTTGAATAGCTTAAAAGATTAAATACTTAAAATATTTATGGGTATGATTTTACTTAAAAACATATTTTAAATTTGTTTTGAATGGCGGAAAATAACAGCCAGTTGAATTTCAAAACAAAGCAATTTAAAAACTAAATTATTTTGAAAATGCACCAAGAGGCTAATGAAAGAGAAAATTCTGCTGAAAATGTCTCCAAGGCCATTTTTGAAATTCGAGTTAACTTTATTATTAATGTTAAAAATTTCCTTAAAAAAAATGTTTTGATGTTGAATTTGAATATATTTCAAACAAACTCAAAATATGACCATAATTAGATATTTTGACAATTTGACTATTCTGATGGTAGATTGAGTCACAGTCAAAATAACATAAGACCAACGTATATTGGGCAATTATCGAGTCTGGAAAAAGGTTTGACTAAGTGACAAACTTCATTATGCTGCGGTCCATTCTTTAATGTTGTATTTATTTTGAAAAGCTTTTCTAAAACTTCTGAAACTGTGTGTAACTTGGGCGGCCTTTTTCGATAATAATAAAAGCATTTTGTTTTTACATTGCGGTAGAAATATTCATAAAGTTGATTTTGGCAACCCAAGTGCTCTACACAAATCACTTCTATTCATATTTCAATCTTATTTGGATCAAGTTATTGTGTAGTCCACCAAATTTTTTGGCGACCTCTTAGTTTTAAATATCTACTGAGGATTTTTACTGAAATGGATATTTTGTACAATCATTGATTCTGGCGCCCCCAAGGGCTGACCAACCCCTAGGTACGGCGCTGATATCAACCCACAATAATGGTACAGACAATTTACAGGCAGCGTTGTACACACTCAAAAAGATTGTAAATATTCAATGGTGAGTTTATATTAAAACTTATAAATTTGTCCGACTTACTTATTTGAATCATCATTTCAAGTAACTTCAATTACTATTACGAACAGTAAAAACAAACTAAAAGCAATGACTAAATTTTCGCATTCCGTCACCAATAAATGACAAGAATCTGACCGAAGACGCTATACTGCACGCATGACGCCATTGCCCAAATTTGCCCGACGCATTCTTTGTGAATGCTTGACTGCTGACCACCTACAATCACACGTGTGAGACGCGGACGACGGCTCATTCACAAAGTGGTTTCATTACGCCAGCTGATAAGCGAAACAACATTCCATTTAGACTTGTTTTTCGTGAGTGTCTTTATGTCTGGTGCGACAAGTTGGTATGAACTGCTGCTGAAGCGTTTCGGAAGGGCGAAACTTATCAATAACTTATAAATTTATTTTTTATTTTATCGTTTGTTAAAATATTACAAATATTTGATAATAATTTTCATATTATTTTCACGAAATCATAACATAATGTGCAAACCAAACTAAAAGGCCGGAAATCAATACTTGTGAGAGAAGAGAAACTCAAACGAAGTATCACGAACTGCTCAAAAACTACCGAACTGGAACTGTTGTGCGCATGTTTGCAGGTTCTCTTAAAGTGGAAAAAAAATCTTGAAAACAAATTGGAATAAATGTGCTGTTTGAAACTAAATTTTAGCATTAGCATTAGCATTAGCAGTAAAGGTCGCACAATTCCGGATGGCTGCACAACGCTTATCTTGCTGTTTAACTGTAATTAAACGTATGATAGCACTAGACTCTCATCCGGTTATAATATTCCAACACAGGAGATACCATGTTTTCATCTTTAGATGAGTGTGTAATACTATCCAGTAAGATAAGGGGCTCCTGGCCGGTACCTTGCTAACCTCGGGGATGGGAAGGTAAGTTAGTAAACATCTATCTAGAATGCGCAGAGATCTCTACGTCACCTAGTGGTATAGATGTTTGTAGGGAGGTTTTGGACTCAATGTTAGTAAATTGATAAGATTGATAAGTCTGTACCACCACCAAATGTCCCACCACCAAAGATTCCACCACCGTAACCACCACCAAAACATTAGCTCAATTACCACCACCGCTTCCACCAGTTGGACCAAACAATAAACAAATATGAAAATGAAAATAAATAGAGAGTAAAATGAAACAAGAAATAAGAAACAAGAAAAAAAAAGAAGATATCGCTTGCTGGTGTCCAAAAATATGTTGATTCTCAGCATCTGCTAGATTGTTCGGGAATTCCTGGCCCAGGCCGACGTACTCGCCGCTGCTGTTTGAAACTAAATCTCTTTAAAAATAAAATAATAATAAATACTGACAAAACACAATTCATTAAAAAAATATATAAACCTAAGATTTACCAACCGTTTTTTGCTGTGCATTCAAAAACAGCTGTAAGCACACGAACATTATTCACTTGTTCACCCACAATCGGACCCATTCATAACGAGAATGATTGCCGTTTTACGAGACTCCTCGTTATCACAATTTGTCTCTCTCCCTCTCTGTGCGGTGCCTCTCCGAGAGATGTGCAGTGGCATTTGTGTGCGAAAACAAAAGTAAAAACAAACTGGAGCAGTCCAATTGAAGGTGGACCAGCTTCTCATGTTGCGAAACTTATCCCGAGTAGTTGAATGTTTTGTTCGAGAAACAAAAACAAACAAATAGAAAATTACTTGAAAAAATCAATCCACAATAATAGCGATCACGAAGAAAACAAAGCTAATCAAACACAATTTATTACAGTTATTTATTTGAATTCAAAAATTATTTCTCAAAATTCTTTTAACATGTATGTACCATGTTTAACAATACAAACACATAAAAAATCGATTTTTAATTTTTTAAATAAGGCGCGAATTTGACAAAATCTAAATTTGTGGTTTTATACCATTTGAGTTATAATGGTTGATTTCAAAATGTCTAAATTATTGTTTGTGGTTAATCGATCATACAAAATTGAAAAAAAAAATTAACGGTACACATCAACCATAGCTTTTGCACCCAGATTTATGTTACAGACATTTTAGTATCTTCAAAACTACGGGAACTATCGATGTAATTTTTTATTCATCCCCTAATTTACTATCTTCGTAGTTATTTTGACTATTTTTACAATCAGATTCTTGCAGGATTGGGTCCGTAAGTTTGATAATTTTGGAATAAGATGACAACAACTTAAGATTCAAAATAAAATTGAAATCTGAAATTTAATATGCATTCTTGAGCTAAAAAGCTGAGAAAATTTTGAAAAGAGCTGAACACACTTCTCGAGTTTTTTTTAGAGTTCCAATAAACCAAATTTTCAGTTTCTGCTTTTTGAGTGTGTTTGAAACCGCCTTGAGTCTGGGGTATTAAAAAACACCCAAAAAGCAAAAACTGAAAATTTGGTTTATTAAACCTTTTCAAAAAAACTCCAGGCTTATTTGGACATTATCTAATGTTAAGCTTGAACCAAAACAATCGAAATTATTTTCACCCAAAAGGGAACAACTTTCTAAAATTCCGGCAGCCGCCTTTTTTGTATTTTAAATTTGCCTTAACCCCCTTTCGTTCAAACAAGTTTCCACCTAAACATCTATTAAGAGCAACAAATGTTTTGATTTGTTATCGAGGATTGCTATGAGATGAGCTATGACTCAGCAAGATCAAACAATATTTTTGCAATCTTTTGAAGCACTTTAGTGCTTACAGTCATGCCCCGGTTTTGCACGCCTCGGTTTTGCCCTGCCCCGGTTATAATTCGTTCAGTTGCCTCCCGGTCCAATGCTTAAAATGCTGGGATTTGGGTTATATGGGAGACATTGGCTATAATCGTATGAAAATGCATGCAAACATAAAAAAATACAGTGTTTTGGAATCGCGATAAGGTCATCTATCCATTGCAGTTATGATAACATGAAAATTTTCACATAAATACACATTTTTCCTGTTTCTTCATGTTTCCTGTTTCATTTGCCATGTTTCTCGAAAAAATATTCAATTTTTTTTTTGCAATTTACTGTAAATGTAATAAAATTTTTGAAAATATTCTTAATTTTCATAAAACTACGTATTTTTGAAAAAATACTTAAAATATCATTGTGGTTTGGTTGAGCGTTTTTGCGGAATGCATTACTGTGAATACAAAGAGATGTATTTAAAATATCAGTTCTTTTACAATATGGGTATCAAAGGATGTGAATTTTGTCATGCATTTTTAATGAAATAAAAACATTTTTTGATATATTATAAAAATCACAAAACAACGTATATTCAAAAAAACATACTCAAAATTTCAGTTTTTCACGATATGGGTAGCAATAACTGAATATTTGAGTTTTGCCTTCCTCACCTCACTGAGGCAAGGCTATAAAATCACTCGAAAAATGAACTTCTTAAATACACGTCCTAGATATACCTTCACGTATACCTATCGACTCAGAATCAAATTCTGAACAAATGTCTGTGGGGATGTGTGTAGACATGATTTTTTTCCACACGATTATCTTAGAACTGGCTGAACCGATTTTGGCCGGATCCGCCTTATTCTGTTCCTTTTCGGGTCCCCTAAGACCCTATTAAATTTTATTCTGTTTAGTAAAGTATTTAAAAAGTAATGCCAAGAAAAAGATTTTTGTAGATACAAAAAAGGGTGATTTTTTGCATAACCTCAAAAAGCCGGGTCTTTTTGTTTACGTGCGAGAGTTGCGCCAGATGCGAAACGCCTGGTTGCCAAATCGCTTCAAATGAGAGACTGCATGTTTTCTGGAAAAGTCTGTATCAGGTATATATTTTTTTCATAAACTTATTTTCATTATTTCTTTGTAAATGTGAGGAAGGCACCACCCACCCAATGGTGGATTAAGAAACGTTTTTTATTTTATTTTTTCAAAAAAATGTACTTTTGTGAATGATTTGAATGTTTTCTTCACATTCGAAATGAATGAAAAATTCACGTAGATTTGGGAAAAAAATTTATGTTAAAAAAATTTGACATTCAAAATGTATGAAACCATTCCGATCATTTAATACCCGTGAAAAACTGAAATTTGGAACATTTTTTCGAAAATATGTAGGTTTGTGAAAATTTTGAGTGCTTTCAAAAATTGTTTTCTTTAAACCCGAAATGAATGAAAAATTCCCGATCATTTGATACCCATGTAGTGAAAAACTGAAATTTTGAGTATTTTTTTTTCGAAAACACGTAGATTTGTGAAAAATTGAGCACTTAAAAAAAATTATGACGTTCGAAATGTATGAAAAAAATCCGACCATTTGATGAAAATTTCGTAAAAAAACTAAAATTTTGAGTATTTTTTCGTGAAAATTTTGAGAATTTAAAAAAAAAGTTGTCTTTACATTAGAAAAGAATAAAAAAAACGATCATTTGATACTCGTATTGCAAAAAACTGAAATTTTGAGTGTTTTTTTTTCGAAAATACGTTGATTTGTGAAAAATGTTAGTAATTTCTAAAAAAATCATAACACTCGAAATGTTTGAAAAAATCCCGATCATTTGATACCCATATTGTGATAAACTTAAATTTTCAGTATTTTTTTTTAAATATGAAGTTTTGTGAAAATTTTGAGCATTTTCAATAAAAAATGGTTTTCATTCGAAATGTATGAAAAAAATGAGATAATTTAATACCCATCATTGGCTGCTTACGAACAAGTAGGCATATATGTTGGATATCTTAAACTATATATTTTATAACATTTTATGAAAAAATATGACCTTTTCTCACAATGTGTCATAAACGACATTGAACTACAACTTGAAGCCCCAGACGATCAAATTTGAATGACTTTAGTATGTTTGTTACGTGCATTTTTGAAAAATACTCGAAAAAGGTACTTTTATCATTCATGCTCAGCGCGCGAATTGTAAACCATTTTTGGGATTTTTTTGTTGTATGGAAATATTGTTCGTGATATCCTTATCTACACAGAAAAAAAATCAATTCTCGAAACCGTGAAGTCAGTTCACGATTATGAGAACCACGAAGGAATATATTCACGTTTATGGTGCAAATGCACCATACTCATGAATAAATTCCTTCGTGGATCTCACATTCGTGAACTTAATTCACGATTACGGGAATTGATTTTTTTCTGTGTATCATTTTAGGGGTAAGCACCAAGGTTTTGATCACATTTCATTTTTTTTGGGATGCCATTTTTGTCAATTTGTGTATGTCAGTGTAATCATACACTTAGAAGGTTTCGTTTAAAAATAATTTGAATTCTTGCGAAATTAAAAAAAAAACTTTACGATTATACATAGCTTTTTTTCGAAAAAAAAAAATTGCAAAATACCTAGACTGATTTAAAATGTATTTAAAACACATTTTCATCATTCAAACGTTGAAAATATTTCTAGACATTTGTCATTTTCGCTCTCTACTCGACTTTGGTTATATTCTAGGGACATAAACTTAAAAAAAATATTTGCAGCGGCCTATTTCACACAAAACCCTTGGCCAATGTGTTTAAAAATTTATGAGTTTTATATATATAAAAAATGTTTGGAAACAAAAAATATTAAGACAAACATCAATCGTGTTTACAGAAGATGACTTTTGTATCAACGAAACATTTTAATACTGCTTCATACTGGCATTCCAAACCACAACATATTTTTTACCCAGCCAGCCAGTCCGTGAAATCGAGCTTAGATACTTCTATAATCTCGACCCACTGTGTCATTTTCCGTTTTCACCCAATACACCAACCCCTTTGATGTCACTCTCCACAGACACCAACCAAACCCCTTCCGTTATCCTGGTTATCCTCGCGCCCGCTCACGTCACGATCCTGCACGCATGCTCCGCGCCCTCCCCTTATCCTTTCCGAAGAAGAAGAAGCTGCACGCCGTCGTGCGCGTGAGTGAGAGCGCGTGCTTTCTCTCACCGTTCAGAGACACTTGCCGCGTTGGTCGTCGGAAGCTCGACGCGAGTCACCGCCGTCAGTTTCATTCTTATCGCGGTCCGAGTCGTGTCGTGTCTTGTTTGCCAGGGTGAGCGTGTGTGCGCTGCAAAGCTCAACCCCACAGAAGGAGGAGGAGGAAGAAGAAGAAGAAGCAGCAGAAACGGAAGGTAAACAGCGGAACGGAACCAAGGGGAGGCTGTTGGTGGTGTGGTGGTGTTGGTGGGGTGAGTCGTGAGAAGGGGTGAGCTGTGAGAACGGAGTTGGGGGTGAAAGTCGGCACTACCACACAAGCGTCGTAGTAGGCTCGCAAAAGGGAGTTGGGTGTTGTGCGTGGAGAGTTGTGGTGTGTGTAGCAGGCCGTGAATGTCACGGAAGCGGAAAGTGTTGGTGTAGTCTGCAGCAAAGTAGGCTGTGGGCCAAAGTGTGCGTGATCGGTTCGTGGTGTGAGAGGATTTACCCACCCACCGACGCAATGTTTGCACATGTGTGTGTGTGTGTGTTAGTGTGACGTAGTGCGAATTGTGAAGATAGGATACAACTGCAAGTACGAAGAAAATCAAGTTTAGGAGGATTTTCAAACCTACCTGTTTCGAGGATAAAAATCGCAAACCAATCAACCAGAAATTTATCTAATTGAGGCACATCATCGCGGTTGGTCGATTCCTCGGTTCCACCCTGAAGCATTTCCACGGTAAGTTGACGTTTCGTGGTCATTCTGGAATCCAATTTTCTCCCCTCCCTAAACATCAACGGGATGTGGACCCTTGTCCGGGAAATATGGGCTGGTTTCCTTTAAACTGCCGCCCCCGCGCACCGTCATGTGCCAAACCGAGAGCGGCCCAGTCGGAAACCAAATGTCAGATTTTGTGACACGAAAAAAAAACGGATCAGAAAAAAGAAGACAGTCCTCCGTCAGGAGTCATTGTTTGACATTGCGAAAGGTAAAGGCGAAAAATTGTTTTCGTTTTGCGTGGTAAAGGTTCAGTGCTGTGGGGAAAAATTACAATTATTGTTGTCAAACGATTCGTAGCTCTCAAATGCCTGTTTTCTTTTTTTCCGTGTTCGAGAAGTTATTTTAAGCAACTTTTTTTCTACGAAAAACTTTACTTTTCTAGTATTTTGTTTGAGCTTGTTTTTCACATTTTCTGCTCTTGAACGATACCATCGTCTTTGAATTGGCATAGCCTGGGATACAACAAAACTAACTGCTTACTTATTTTTACAAAGCATATCGGAAATGTTAGTGAAAAACACAGCTAAAGTAGAATCAAGAAAAAATGTAATTTTTGATGTCACATAAAATAAGTGAAACTTGCAACCCTGATATTTTCTTAACATTTATAGAGTTTTTTTTTCCAATTAAAGATCAAAAATTTGTTCGGAAGAGCAAAACATCATATTAACTGCTTGATTTTTTTTTTGAACAAAATTTTTTTATTGAAACAGTAAAAAAGTCAGCAATCTACACGATGGCGTCGAAGTTTTTTGAAATCCTAACGCCTTTTCATCAATCTGTGTTTCAAAAATTCGATTATTTTAAAAAGATTGAAAGTACAGGCGAACAACATGTACTTCCATCAGGCACCTAATATCAAATCTTTGAAGGTCAATTACAGCTTATAAATCGTTTTTATCTGAAAAAATGTAATAAATAAAACTTTAAATACTTTAAATACTTTAAATACTTTAAATACTTTAAATACTTTAAATACTTTAAATACTTTAAATACTTTAAATACTATAAATACTTTAAATACTTTAATTACTTTAAATACTTTAAATACTTTAAATACTTTAAATACTTTAAATACTTTAAATACTTTAAATACTTTAAATACTTTAAATACTTTAAATACTTTAAATACTTTAAATACTCTAAATACTTTAAATACTTTAAATACTTTAAATACTTTAAATACTTTAAATACTTTAAATACTTTAAATACTTTAAATACTTTAAATACTTTAAATACTTTAAATACTTTAAATACTTTAAATACTTTAAATACTTTAAATACTTTAAATACTTTAAATACTTTAAATACTTTAAATACTTTAAATACTTTAAATACTTTAAATACTTTAAATACTTTAAATACTCTAAATACTTTAAATACTTTAAATACTTTAAATACTTTAAATACTTTAAATACTTTAAATACTTTAAATACTTTAAATACTTTAAATACTTTAAATACTTTAAATACTTTAAATACTTTAAATACTTTAAATACTTTAAATACTTTAAATACTTTTAATACTTTTAATACTTTTAATACTTTTAATACTTTTAATACTTTTAATACTTTTAATACTTTTAATACTTTTAATACTTTTAATACTTTTAATACTTTTAATACTTTTAATACTTTTAATACTTTTAATACTTTAAATACTTTATATACTTGAAATACTAAATACTAAATATGTACTAAGATTGAACTGTGTTAGATATTACAAAACTTCAAGTAAACTCATACAGATTGAACATTTTTGACAATATTTAATCGCTAAAAGCAATAAACATTGTCGTTTTTTTTACAATTATTTTTACATCACTGAACAATTCCCCAACAACCAACGACCAATAAAGAAATGCGCGCGCGCGCTCAAAATTTGCGTGGGTGTTTTGTTTTCCGAGGTTCAGCTGTTCCTGCTGTCTCGCACAACCTCCCCTCAGTGGATTTCACCTGCTTTTCCTGCACCTCCGGAAAACAGAGCCACTGACTGCTTAGTCACTTTTTTTTGGGCTTTCTTCCGATCCCACCACCACCAACACCCTCTTCTGTAAGGACAACGAGCGAGCGACGCGTGACGACGGCGAGGGGTGGCGGAAAGTTCATCAGTGTCAAAAACAAGGGGTGAATAAATTTACCTTTTACCCTATCTCGGCCTCGGCGCACTTGTGCCTAAACCTCCGTGGACGATTTTCTCGCCCTTGCCCTGGAACTTGTTATGAAAAGAAAAACCAGCAGAAGTGAAAACTATGCTGGAGAGAGCTGTGAAAACTTTGACTGACATTTGAAACAAAAATAAATATTTACATTCGATTATAAATATTAACTATTTTAAATTTACACCGCAATTTTCTTTTTTTTTAATATAAATTGGAAACTTTAAGGTTTTGAACATTTTTGTTCAATTCGTTTTTTGATACGTTATGCCTCAACAGATTTGTATTAATAAAAGCGTGATTTTTACGGTAGTGAAATCAAACCAACACCCAAAACTACTAATCCATGAACATTTCAACCATATTCGTATGCCGTATGATTGGCAATGTTCATAAAACCGAACCAAATCGCATGAACATTTTATAGCACATAAAACATGCCCTTAGGGAGAGTGTGCGTGCATGTTGAACCCGATGAAGCACGCACTTTCCTTCCCGCTCAGCTTGATGTTTACCTTTTGCATGAGTGTGTCGAGAAAACCTCGGAAAATTGTAGCACTGCAGGAACAAATTTGTAACAAAAGTTAATGGGAAGTACTTCAGTTTAAACTACCGTAAACCGGGGTGACATTGGAAAAATGAATTCAAGATTTTTTGTAAACATGAACTGCGGTAAGCTACACAATTTCTAAGTGACGCAAGCGTCAAATTGAGATTATCGTCGTTGTCGTGCTATCTTGTCGTATGTGTATTTTGGGCCAAAATTAGTCAAAACGCCATTTTGTGCAGCTTACAATGCCTAACTTTTTGCCCTTCACAGATCCTTAAAATTCGATTTCGATCCTGAGTTATTTAATAGAAGTCGAAAAAAACTCCTTGCATTGTTGTCACTCTTCATATGAAGGAAGTTTCAATCTTGTCGTGCTATCTTGACACACCCTGAAAACTGCTGTAAGTACGACAACTGACGAAAGGAACTTCAGGTCAGAACTAGAGCGTCCAATTTCCCGAGGTTACAAAATTCCCGGGAAACGGGAAATTTTAAAAAAAATTCCCGGGAAATTCAAAATATATTGAAAATTATTCTGATTCTGCTTCTGATTAATATTTAAGCATCAAAATTGTATAAGACAGTAATTTTAATGGTCAATATGAATTTGCGGAATGACTGCTTAACTGCTAATAGAACTCATACAACTCCAAAAAAACATTAATTATTATCTTATTTTATAATAAGTCGATCAAGATCGGGTAGAAATTATAACAAAATATGATATATATTAATTTTGTTGCAAAGTTAATTTTTTAAATCTTGTTGTTGGAAAATGAATGCATATGCCACAACCATAAATTGCCTTTAAATTTGTTTCTGTGACCAGTTTCAGAGAATAAAAAATTATATTTTTCATGACAAATATCTTCTACTGGTTTCAAATCTCGAACGAATGATAAACATTGAATTTACCTTTTTTACTTTAAACAATACTTTAATAAACCACAACTTAAAATTTTCGAATATTTTGATTGAGTTTTTTTAATATTTGTGCATTCTTGGGGCACATTTTATATACTTCGAAATATTTTTTTTAAATATTTTTATTCTGATTTCATTCACTATTTAAAAGACTAAAGTTAAAAAAATTCTAACTTATACGTAAAATTAACATCATTACAGAATAAGGCTTACATTTTGCATACTTACTAGAGTGTAACAAAAATGACTTTTTGGCGGGCATTCAGGGGTTTGTTCCGGTGGGCATACTGAGCCCAAATCCCGAATATGAGCTCGATTGGACGTAACAGGAGCTGGCGCTCTGCCCTTCATGTTTAAATGGGATTTAACCCGTAAAAAAAGATTTTTTCAAAAATGTCAATTTTTGAGGCATTTCGGCCACTGAAGCGTTTACCAAAAACATCACTGGCATGTAGGCCAGATCCTTGCGCATCTTTTGGTATATATAACATTGAAGTTTGGAGCACCCTGGAGCTCGGAACAGACCTTCAAAGTTTGGCATTTTTTCAAAAATCCGGCCCCGGCAAAAAAGATATGCGTCGCGTCTCGCGACGCCCGAGACGCCATTTGATTTTGCTGGGACCGATTTTTCGAAAAAATGCCAAACTTTGAAGGTCTGTACCGAGCTTCAGGGTGCTCCAAGCTTCAATGTCATATATACCAAAAGATGCGCAAGGATCTGGCCTACATGCCAGTGATGTTTTTGGTAAACGCTTCAGTGGCCGAAATGCCTCAAAAATTGACATTTTTGAAAAAATCTTTTTTACGGGTTAAATCCCATTTAAACTTGAAGGGCAGAGCGCCAGCTCCTGTTACGTCCAATCGAGCTCATATTCGGGATTTGGGCTTAGTATGCCCACCGGAACAAACCCCTGAATGCTCGCCAAAAAGTCATTTTTGTTACATTCTAATACTTACCCCTCTAACGTACTTGAAGATCCAGTGTTCCATAATTTTTTGCTTGAAACTATGATTTCTCGAATACTATTTACCAAATTGAATTTATTCTTCATGCACAACCCTCTTTGTGATATTTAAAGATATAAATTGAATTTTCGTTCTTTTTGGTCTTGTTAAAAAACTAGAAAAAACCCTCAATTTTGATCTTGGCGAAAATTAACTCCTAACCTTGTTTTAAAATATCATAAAATAAATTTTCTTAAAAAAAATTTAAAAAATTCTAATCGTTTAATTTCATTTCAAAATATCGTACATTATATTATTATAAATAAACCTTGACTTGAAATTTTCAGACGAGCTGAAGAGTAAATCAAATTGAATGAATTCAAATTAAGCTCTTTCATTTTATTTTATTTTATTTTATTTGCCTGTACATTTTCACAACACAGGTGCAAAAACGTTGAGAAAATGTAAACATTATCTGAAATTTCGGGAATTCCCGGGAAATTTTACGCTCTAGCCCGAACGCGTTTGACACACGTACAAGCCCGACTTACGTAAACATGTGTAATTATAACTTGAGACTTTGGCAACCAAATTCAACCAAACTTCGGGACAATGCGCGCAATAGTCAGCCAAACAAAACGTGTTTGTTAATGTTTACAATGCGCGCTTTTAATTTTTTATATTCAAGGTCAAACATTAAAACGCGTTTTTCTCGAAACGTCAAAAGGCGTTGTGCGACAAGATAGCAAGATAGCGTCGAAATAATATTTTGTGCAATAAATTACAAAAGAAGATTTTTTCAGCACGACCCATGCATTTATCCAACGAGGCTCGGCTGAGTTGAATTAATAAAATGACCCGGGCAGACGGTAATAACAAAATTCATGCCATTTCAATAACAAATACTGTTAAAATAACAAAAAATGTTATGGAATATTCTTGCAAAATCCATTTTTGCATAAGAGCCTAATAACAGTTTATGTTATCATAACCAAATTTGTTATTGATTTGATATTGGTTGAAAGTCAAAACAACTTGGGAATAACATTTTTTGTTATGGAAGAATAACTCTAACTGTTATTGGGATGATCGGATTAGTTGTTAAAATAACAAAAAAGATTAACAAAGATTTGTTCGAAGAATAACGCAAAATGTTATTAGTCTGTTATTACAATAACAATCCAATAACAAAAAAATCATAACGGCGAATAACAAATCTTGTTATAAATAACATAAAATGTTATTGGCCTAGTATTTTCAAATAACAAAAAAAAAGGAGCGGCCGTGGCTGACTGGTTACGGTGTTCGCTTTGTATGCGAATGGTCCTGGGTTCGAATCCCATCTGCTCCTAACGAGAAAGTATAGGAAATATAAATCTTGAAACTCTGAACATGAACGAAAAATCAAAGTCGATCGAGTCGGGGTCGATCCCCCGTCCTTTGAATTGGTAAGCAAAAATGCTAACCACTAGGCCATGACGACTTGGTGAGCGATGACTGGAAATAGGAATACTGTTGCTATCAACTATATACGCGCTGGGTCCTTGTCCATTTGACAAGGGTTCGGAAGTTCTAAATAACTTTTGAACCCGATTGGTGCAAACGTTCTTCAGGGCGGGGCTTGTCGATAAAGCTGAAGTACCTCGCGCTCGGCTAGCCAGCGTTGAAATGGGTCACCGAAGCTCGGCAGAGCTAACACCTTCCAAATGCCTATGCGAGTTATTTGCATGTATAGAATGTGTAGATCTTAAAATACATGGAAACAACTCAATTTGTAAGAAGCGACCGCGTGGTCCCGTTTGGTTGGTTGCACACACACACACAGTATTTTCAAATAACAAAAAAAGTTATTCTCACGTTATTTCCGTCTGCTCGGGGAGTGCTGAAAGGATCACTCTTATTTAACTTTGCCGTGTCAAAAATCAAAATGATCTTGAAAAGTATTTCTTTACGATACAAGTGAACAAATCCCTGAGATTTCGGTCATTCGATTGCTTTGTATTTTTTAATCCGGATGAAACTTTGTTGTTGCCTTTGGTATGCCCTAAAAAGCCATTTTGCATCAATAGTTTGTCTATATAACTTACCATACAAATTTGACAGCTGTCCATCCATAAATGATCGGCAAAGTTGTAGGTATGAATGAGAACAACAATGAAAAAAATGATACACGGTAAAAAATGTTGGTGATTTTCAATTTCAGAAAAGCAAAATTTAAAAAAATTTCTTATCATTTCAGTAATATTTTTCTCAAATTTTTTTAATAAATGAACAACTGCGACTATTTTAAAAAAAGTAACCTAAAAGTGGCTTAAACTTGAAACAAATTTTACTTGCGTACTTTTTGATTGCAAATTTGATTTTACATTGAAAAATGAAAAAAAAAATTGCCAGCAAAATTTCGATTTTTTTTTAAATAGTTCAATTCAATTCAACTCGGTCAGAGATTTTGCGCCCACTCTGGAAATTTCTGAAAAGTCAATTCAACTCTGTCAGAGAATTTTTGCCCACTTTGGAAATTTCTGAAAGGTTGGCATTCGATGTCCCCTAACCCGAGCAGACGGAAATAACTTGGGAATAACATTTTTTGATATTTGAAAATACTAGGCCAATAACATTTTAAGTTATTTATAACAAGATTTGTTATTCGCCGTTATGATTTTTTTGTTATTGGGTTGTTATTGTAATAACAGACTAATAACATTTTCAGTTATTTTT
This sequence comes from Culex pipiens pallens, assembly GCF_016801865.2. Lineage (NCBI taxonomy): Eukaryota > Metazoa > Arthropoda > Insecta > Diptera > Culicidae > Culex > Culex pipiens. Next base: position 19,611,529 of record NC_068939.1, read on the forward strand.
CTAACAAATCTTTGTTATTATTTTTTGTTTTTTTAACAACTAATCCGATCATCCCAATAACAGTTGGAGGTATTCTTCCATAACAAAAAATGTTATTCCAAGGTTGTTTTGGCATTCAATCAATATCAGACTAATAACAAATTTTGTTATGATAACATAAACTGTTATTATACCCTTATGCAAAAATGGATTTTTCAAGAAGATTCCATAACACTTTCTGTTATTTTAACATTATTTGTTATTGAAAAGGCATGAATTTTGTTATTACCGTCTGCCCGGGAAAACAGTATCAAAAAATAAAAATAAAATAAAGTAATGTTTTTTGCAAATCAAGTTTTAGTGACAAAAAGTTAAATTAAAAACCACAAAAAAATTACCTTATATCATTTTTTTCAGTGTAGTCCTTATCGATACCTACAACTTTGCCGAAGACACCAAATCGATCAAAAATTCCTTCAAAAGATACAGGTTTTTGAATTTTCATATATCATTTTTGTATGGACAGCTGCCAAATTTGTATGGAAAATTATATGGACAAACTAATGATGCAACTTTTGGGCTGGTTTCGCGCATTTTCCGGGAGTTTCCCCAGCGTGTCCTTGTAGAAATGACAAGATAAACATGTCAAAAAACCACTTGACCTTTCGCCCTGCCGATATTGACCACCCGGGATGGACGGTGCTGGAGTGTCCCACCCGGCCATATCCATCCATTATTATACAATCAAATTAAATTATGGACAATGATTGTTATTATGAGTGATGGCCACTTGTCCCCGTTGTTGTTTGCTCTGGGGAAGCGGGAACGCTTGGAGACTGTTGCCCAACGGCCTCGGATCGTTTTCAACCTGTAACCGTCCGAAAGTGAGATACCCAAACCCCGAAGGGAAGACGGAACATTATAGACAAGTAGAGTTGACATCATGATTAATTTCAGTGACAATTATTAACAATTTCACTAAATAAAAAACTGACCTTATTTTAAAAACAAAATCTTAATTTCACTGATATTAAACGACCAGGTCCATTTGTCTCTGAACTCTTTAAGTCAAGCGACTAAATGAATGATAACAGACAACAACAACAAACAAACATTAAAGAAAGGTGACTCTCTCGGGCGAAGATTGCTTCCTGTGCCAAATGGACAAGCGACAGACAGAGAGGGGGAGTAAGAGAGAGGGTGGGGGAAGGGGGCGGCGGCGTTCAGATAAGGCCCACCGAAAAGCATAAAATGGTGCGCTTTGGTTTGTGTCGGTAGGAAACTGATTGAAATTTAAATACGTTGGCTCGGTCGTAAAACATGCCGCCACTACCGTGGAAGGGCGATTGCCGGATGGATCGATCAAAAACTAAATGTGGGAAAAAGTACATTTTTGTCAAATTTGATTTAATTCGGTGATATTTATTAGGTGTTTTCTGTAATTTTTTAATTTTTTTCAAAATTAAAATACTGAAAATGTTATTTTTAACACTTTAAAAGAGTAAAAACTGTCCAACATAGAGTCCCCTTACGGTACCGCATTTTGCACGGCTCGTCGTGACTGCCGCGTTCGTCTTTCGTACCTTATTTATTTAATTTATTATTTTCGTGAATCCACATCCACGCCGACTGGTTTGCATGTGTCACACATACACGAGAGCACAACAACCGCGATGGAACGAACGTTTTTTATTGGCTTCGTGATAAAACGTGTGTCTCTGTGTGACAAAAGCGAACGCCACCATCGTCGATAGTGGTTTCATGTTATCAATGTATGTGTGTTTTTGTGTGAAATTCCAAAATAAATTTAAAAAGCAACTAAAATCTGCGACGGAATTTCGCTTAATTTTTTTAAAATAATAGCTAAAAGTGTTTTTCTTAGTACAAAAAAAATAAATAAGAATATAAGTGTTAAGTTGACTGAGAAATAAATCTTTGCTCAAACAAAAAGTTTTACATTAAATCACAACAAATCCTGAGTATTAGCCTAGTGAGCACTTTCTCACTATTTTTCACCTTAATCTTGTCAAAGTAATCTCCGTTAAGCACCCTAAAACGTAACTAGAGTGGAATGAAAAGTGATGCAAAATCAGTGCAGCGGAAAAGAACTTGAGCAGCTAAGCAGCTGTGCTCGGCGATGTTCTAGAACCGTCAACACTGGCAAGGGCTTAGGAGAGTGTGGGGTTCCACATTATCCCAAAAGTTATCAAAAATTAATACTTACGCATAGCAACATTGAATTGGCCACCTGATGGAATCTCAGTGAAACCTTATTTTCTAACCCTCGAATATTAGCATTTCGACATTGTCATGCTAACTCGTCGCACGTCGCGTTTTGACGTTCCGAGAAAACGCGCAAACAACAACACACATGTATTGTTTGGCTGACCGTTCTATGAATTTTCCTAAAGTTTGGTTGAATTTGGATGCCGGAGTCCCGAGTTTTAACTACAAATGTGTACCTAAGTGGGCATGGACGTGTGTCAAAGGCGTTCTAACCTGAAATCCCTTTGGCCAGTTGTCGCACTAACATTGAGCTAGCACTGAGAGCTGCACAAAATGGCGCTCTTAACTCAATTTGACCCAAAACCCAAAACTGGCCTAATTATTTTCAGATAATATTAGAAAACATTTTTTTAGGGGGACTGCCCCCTTGTAACCCCAAACTCCCCTGGATTCAAAGCTCCCAGCTGACGAAGATGACGATAGTGCTGCAGGTGCACTTAACATGAAATGTGAGCTTGCTCATTTTTTGAAAGCTTTCCATATTTAGGAATAAATGAGGTTTTTTCTTCAAATGTTAAAAGTATTTTCGGAAAGCAACGCCAAATTACAGATGTCCTAATTTGAGAGGCACTCCTCTTTGGCATGAGAAATTACAAAAAAAATGTCTCACGAGATGTACGTACTATGACGTATTGCAGATGCAAAGGTGAAAAAAAATAGGAACAGGTTGTCTGCAGCAGCACAGAGGAAACGTAATACATCAGTGTCACTAGGGAACGCGCGGGTGTGCTGTTTGGCTCTGCTGACTTGGGCGTCTGTTCCAGCTACTTTGGGAGGGGTGTTAGGCAGAATATGCAAAGTTATGCAACGCAATATTTTCAGGGTGTTTGTTTGGGTTTGTAGCGAAATCTGGCTTTTAGGAATTTGGATTCTTTTCAATTGATATCTTTATTTTTTATGAATGTGTTGATGAATATTTTATCTCATCTCAATGCCCAATAAGCAAAAAATCTTTTTTTACTTTTTGGGCGTTTTTTAATACTCAAGGCGGTTTAAAAAACAGCCCAAAACCAAAAAATGACAATCTTGTTAATTTGACCTTTCAAGGCCACGAGGTTTCTGTACGGTCCCTTCAAGTCTGCCAAACTGTTGAAAACCGTGAGAATCCCAAGCTCGAATCGAACAAATTCCTAAGAAATTTGTATTTTTTTCTGTCTAGACGGGTAGCGACCTAAAAATTCGTAAAAAAACCATTTTCAACCAATTTTTAATCGTTATTAAAAAATAGTTGAACTCTTTAAAAAAAAATGGGTTTGAAAGTGGCTTGCCAAATTTCTGATTTTTTTTCTGGTGACAGATTTGTTCATGTTTTTTTTTAATGCGGATGTAGAAGAGCAATCCTCTGAGATTTTGGTCATTCAATTTTTTTGTATTTTTCAATCCCGCTGAAACTTTTTTTTTGTGCCTTCGGTATTCCCTAAGAATCCATATTGCATCATTAGTTTGTTCATATAATTTTCCATGCACATTTGGTAACTCTCCATACAAAAATAATATATGAAAATTCAAAAATCTGTACCTTTTGAAGAAATTTTTCGATCAATTTGGTGTCTTCGGCAAAGTTCTAGGAATGGATAAGAACTTTACTGAAAAAAAATGATAAACGGTAAATTTTTTTTTGATGATTTTTAATTTCACTTTTTCTAAGTAAACACTTTTTCTGGGTTTTAGGGGACATTAAATGCCAAACTTTACAGAACACGACACCAAATCTTTGACCGAGTTATGGATTTTTGAATCAATACTGATTTTTTCAAAAAATCGAACATGGGTCTCAACAAATTTTCAAATTTATTTTTCGATGTAAAATCAAATCAATCAAGTTAAAGAAATTTTTAGGTTTTTTTTTTTGAAAATAGTCACGTTTTCTTTTTTTTTTAAATAAGTTCGGTAATAACCTTCTGCATAAGCTGATTCCTTAAGAGCAGAATTTCGCTAATCTGAATTAAAAACAGAAAATTCTGGAGTGACTATCAACCCTCAACAGCCCAATTTTTTTTCCTGAATTTTTATTTTTCCGTGTTCAGGAGGTTATTTTGAGCAACTTTTGTTCTACGAAAAATTTTACTTCTCTTGTTTAATGTTTTTCTTGTTTTAATTTTTAATGTTTAAATTCGTCTTTATCTTGATTAGTTCATGTTTGTTTTAAGTAGTATTTGGCCTATTCTACCACCTCCTATCATTACATTTTCTGCTTTTCTGCTATAAAATGGCACCATTATTATTTAAATTTTGATTAAATGCGTAGAGGTTTAGTCTGGGACACAACAAAAATTACTGCATACTTCTTTTTATCCAAAATATTAGGAAATGATAGTTAAAAAAAACACAAACAATGTTGACCCTAAAAAAATGTTTTTTTTTTTTTTCAAAACATTGGCAAAGTCTCATAAAACAAGTCAAACTTCTAACCCTTAAATTTTCATTAATTTTACGAGTTCTTCTTTCCAATGCGTTTTTAAGATCAAAAATTGGTTGAAAGATGGATTTTCGGCGATTTTTTCAATCAAAGCCCGTCTTAAGGCAAGTTTGGGTTGTAGAGGGTTAATTTCCCACGAAGATGAGCACCAATGACGGGATTTATATTTAGCAAATACTTCATGGCTCACCAATTCCATTTTTATTTTAATTATAACACTAAATATCTAAAACTTGAATATTTGAGGATTATTGTTTTACTGTTGCAAACTTTTCGTCAGTTCTTTTAAAATTTTTAAACATTTTTAAAATACTAATTGTTGAAAAACAACTTAACTAGTGTAAAATGCATTTTAAAACACTTTTTGCTTTAAAATGTTGAGACTATGGCTTGTCATTACAATTATTAAATTTTTCTTCGTATTTGGCTGTTCAGTCCGTCGAATAAAAGTAACAATCGTTTCCCTTCGTTACCGACGTTTCGGCTTTTATTTTTCACTGGATCACTAAGAATCAGTGTGCTATTACTATTTGTTCTGTGTTTGTCGTGAGTTTTTTGTACTCTACCAAATCACACGAAATTGGAAAAAGTTGCCCCGACCCCTCTTCGATTTGCGTGAAACTTTGTCCTAAGGGGTAACTTTTGTCCCTGATCACGAATCCGAGGTCCGTTTTTTGATATCTCGTGACGGAGGGGCGGTACGACCCCTTCCATTTTTGAACATGCGAAAAAAGAGGTGTTTTTCAATAATTTGCAGCCTGAAACGGTGATGAGATAGAAATTTGGTGTCATAGGGACTTTTATGTAAAATTAGACGCCCAATTTGATGACGTACTCAGAATTCCGAAAAAAAAAACAAAATTCTCTCATTTTCCGTTACTCGACTGTAAAAAATTTTGGAACATGTCATTTTATGAAAAATTTAATGTACTTTTCGAATCTACAAGGGTCATTTTTTTCATTTAGAACAAAATTTTTCATTTCAAAATTTCGTGTTTTTTCTAACTTTGCAGGGTTATTATTTAGAGTGTAACAATGTTCTACAAAGTTGTAGAGCAGACTATTACAAAAATCTTAATATATAGACATAAGGGGTTTGCTTATAAACATCATGAGCTATCGCGATTTTACGAAAAAAGTTTTGAAGAAGTTACTTTTTGCGTTTCTCTTTGTTTCGTCGTCCGTGTGTGTGTCGCGACTCGCGGGTGACCATAAACGGCCATGATCGATGACGACCAACTTTTTCAAAACTTTTTTTCGTAAAATCGCGATAACTCGTGATGTTTATAAGCAAACCCCTCATATCAAAACTTTTGTAATTGTCTGTTCTACAACTTTGTGGAACATTGTTACACTCTAAAAAATAACCCTGCAAAGTAAGAAAAAACACGAAATTTTAAAATGAAAATTTTTGTTCTAAATGAAAAAATGACCCTCCTGGGTCAATGTAGATTCGAAAAGTACATTACATTTCCCATAAAATGACATGTTCCAAAAAAATTTAAAACTTTTTTAGTGTTTTTTTCGATGAAAAATACGTTTATTCGGAATTCTGAGTACGCCATCAAATCGGGGGTCTAATTTTACATAAAAGTCCCTTTGACACCAAATTTCTATCTCATCACCGTTTCAGGCTGCAAATTGTTGAAAAACACCTCTTTTTTCGCATGTTCAAAAATGGAAGGGGTCGTACCGCCCCTCCGTCACGAGATATCAAAAAACGGACCTCGGATTCGTGATCAGGGACAAAAGTTACCCCTTAGGACAAAGTTTCACGCAAATCGAAGAGGGGTCGGGGCAACTGCTGTGTGAGTTGGCGGAGAATTACCCTTTTTCTAAAAACCACTTTTTTCTGGGTTTTAGGGAACATTAAATGCCAAACTTTTCAGAAATTTCCAGAACCGACACCAAATCTTTGACCGAGTTATGGATTTTTGAATCAATACTGATTTTTTCAAAAAATCGAACATTGGTCACAACAAATTTTCAACTTCATTTTTCGATGTTAAATCAAATCAATCAAGTTAAAGAAATTCTTAGGTTTTTTTTTGAAAATAGTCACGTTATCCATTTTTTTAAATAAGTTAGGTAATAAATAACCTTCTGCCTAACCTGATTCCTTTAAAGCAGAATTTTGCTAATCTGAATTAATAACAGAACATTCTGGAGTGACTATTAACCCTCAACTGCCCAATTTTTTTCCAAAATTTTTATTTTTCCGTGTTTAGGAGGTCATTTTGAGCAACTTTTGTTCTACGAAAAACTTTACTTCTCTTGTTTTATGTTTTTCTTGTTTCATTTTTTATGTTAAATTTTGCATTTACCTTGATTAGTTCATGTTTGTTTTTGGTAGTATTTGGCCTATTCTACCACCTCCTATCATTACATTTTGCCTATCTATTTTTTTCATGTTTTTACAGTCACTTTTTGATTTTTTTTTGCATGTTTTTCAAATTTTCGGCTTAAAAATGGCACCGTTATTATTTAAATTGTAAATAAATGCGTAGGGATAGAGTCTGGGGCACAACAAAAATTACTGCATACTTTTTTTTACCTAAAATATAGGAAATGATAGTTAAAAAAACACAAACAAAATTGACCCCTAAAAAATTTAATTTTTCAAAACATTGTACGAGTATTTCTTTCCATTGCGTTTTAAACATCAAAAATTGGTTGAAAGATGGATTTTCGGCGATTTTTTAAATCGAAGCCCGTCTTATGGCGGGTTTGGGTTGTAGAGGGTTAATTTCCCACGAATATGATAGACGGTTTCACCTTAAGACGGGATGACGGGATTTATATTTAGCAAATACTCCATGGCTCACCAATTCCATTTTTATTTTAATTTTACCACTTAACATCTAAATTTTTAATATTTAAGGATTATTGTTTTATTGTTGTTTAGACCATAACATACTTTTCGTCAATTCTTAAATTTTTAAAATACTTATTGTTGAAAAACAACTTAACTAGTTTTAAATGCATTTTAAAACACTTTTTGCTTTAAAATGTTGAGACTATGGCTTGTCATTACACAGAAAAAAATAATGTAAATTTGGAAGCTGTAATTTTGGAAGGTTGAATATTACCTCTTTTATGATGTAATTTTATCTCAATTTAAACTAAAAAAGTGACATTACACCAGAAAAGTGGTAAAATTACACATTTCCAAAGGTAAAATTACACCTTTTTTCTGACATAAAAGATGTACCCCTTCCCAGATGTAATATTACCATGATTTTTTTTTCTGTGTACAATTCGACGTCGTCGTGCTATCTTGTCGCACCCGCCATTTTGACGTTTCGAGAAAAACGCGTTTTAATGTTTGACCTTGAATATTCAAAAACGAGAGCACGCAATGTAAACAATAACAAACACGTTTTGCTTGGCTCACCATTCTGTGCATTGTCCCAAAGTTTGGTTGAAGTTGGTTTCTGGAGTCCTGAGTTATAATTACAAATGTTTACGGTAGTCTAGCTTGTACGTGCGACAAACGCATCCTGACTTTCTTGGCCTGAAATCCCTTTGGCCTTTTGTCGCACTTACATCATTTTTCATGGAGTGACAAGATAGCACGACAAGATTGAAACTACTTTCATATGTAATGTGACAAAAATGCACGGAGTTTTTTCGGTTTTTGTTGAATATCTCAGGATTGAAATCGAATTTTGGGGATCTGTGAAGGTCAAAAGGTGAGGCATTGTGAGCTGCACAAAATGGCGTTCTTAACTCAATTTGGCCCAAAATGCACGTACGACAAGTTAGCACGATGGCGACGAATTATTAAATTTTTCTTCGTATTTGGCTGTTCAGTCCGTCGAATTAAAGTAACAACCGTTTGCCAAGTTTTGTTTTGTCCTATGTGTAAACCGTCTGTTTATGTTCCTGCACATCACTGTTGGGATTGGGAAATATGTTGAGTTAAGGGGGGGGGGGGGGATATTTAGTTTAATTACTGAACAGCCAAATACGAACAAAACTGAAACCTCCTCGACACCGGCCAGATCCGAAGGACAAAAACTTTGAAAAATATTTGCATCGGTATCATCTTAACAAGGAATACCAACAATAAAATTAGACAAACACATAAAATCAAATAATAAAAACAAATTCCTAAAAAAACATGCTCCATGAATTAACGGTACACATCAACCAGAGCTTTTGCACCCTGATTTTTGTTACAGACGTTTTATTATCTTCAAAACTACGGGAGCTATCAACATAATTTTTAATTCATGCCCTAAGCTACAATTTCCATAAAGCTTGACAACATTTTTTCAAATTTTATTATTAAATCATTCCAGGATTGAGTCCGTAAGTTCAACAATTTTGGAACAAGAAGACAACAACTTCCTTGATTAGTGTCATGATTTTCTCTTTGAAAATGATTACGATTTGAAAAACAAACTTCAATTTAGGGTTATGTGCACATATTTACTCTAAGAATTGTTAAAATTAGCTTCATAATTAGAAAATTCAAGTTTTGTTGAAGCAGAATTGAGAAATATCTTAATATGTATAGGCTTTTTCAGAAAAAATACGTTTCTGAATAAATATAGGTAATTCTTTAGTTCTTTTTTTAATCCACCGCCCTCCATCTAAAATGCTTAGGCTGCATGCATTAAAAAGCTATCACTAACTTTTTCAATTTGTACGATTGAGATGTTATAAAATACACCGTAGCAAAAAGTTTACCAAGAGATGTTTCCAAAACAATCTTAAAAGATAATTCTTGATGAAAGGTCAAGGAGATCCATAGGCTTGTCATATCCAATAGTTTCTGCACTAGTCTGACTAGTCATTAAGGCACACCTGGGGCAATTCTGCAACAAGCACATCACAACTGGACTTGAAGCAAATTTCCATGTTGACACACGTGGGTAAGCCTCACAGCCCACCTTTTCATGTTGTTCCCAAGTATAACTCAATCATCATCATCATCCTGGGCTCAAATGTAAACATCGCTCAGATATGCAATCTAATTAATTTTGGTCGTCGAGTAACAGGCTTCCCACCTTCGTCCCCTCAGTGCAGCTCCGAGCTTTTGCGTGGCGCACGTGAAGCTACCCTTGGGTCCATCCGGGTTGGCCACGTGCTGCTCCGAGTAAGAGATTAAATAACGAGATGAAATATGGGAAAAGTTTTTCTTACTTAACGCACCCACCCATTGGGCCATCCTTTGAAGCTTGTGGCTGCGCGGTGTGTTTTGTGGTGACATTTATTACATTTAATTTGTACAAATTATTGGATATTTATTGAATATTTGTTCGAGTATGTAATCTTACTTCATTTTTTTTAATTAAAAAAACTTTGCCATACTTCTCATGGATTAGCCTTAACCATGGTTCGCTTGTCCTATTCTTTCATCCGGGTGTCGGTTCATCAGAAGGGACACCGATGTAATAAAAGTACAGCCTCTTATCGATGTGTATAGAGTTACGAGGTCGTAACCCGGTCTTCACGGCAAACTTCCCAAATCCCTCTTTCTACATTCCTGGTGGCCAAACCTTTACTGTTCTCCTCCGTAAGACTACAACCAAGGTATCGATTTTTGGATTATGTTCACCTGCGTTGGTTTTCCCAGCTCATGGTCCGTCTCCAGGTCTTCATCTTAACAGGTTGCCTGCTTTCAGGGTGATGACGTGCCACAAAAGTGCCGAGGCTCCGCTCCTTGGGGACTGTGCATCTGCGTCGTCATTCGGGAGGTTTCCCTGGCAACTAATCTGTAAGGCCTGGGCTGGCCGCACGCAGAGCGCACAGAAGATGGATTTGTGTCCCGAGTGATAAAGTGTAATTACATTAGTGCAGTACCACCGGGGGAGGGGGGAAATCTCAGGATTCAATTAAGTTCTGAGCTGCTGTGGTGATGAGATTTGTAAAGTTGGCATTATTACAAGCTTTACCGTCAGTACTGAATGAAATAGATCTGATTTTTTTAAAACTTTGAAGTTTTCGAACCCCTGCATCCTACTCAATGTCTAGCGAAACTGGTGCGAACGGCACCAGGTGTCACTCCTGTGAGTGTGCTCAAGCAGCACTAGTGACTAATGGAAATTCGCTCACGCTGAACGATCCTTTCTCGCCATGACAACAGCATCAAATCAGAGAAAGACTTTTCCCTTTCAAATTTGAAGTTAAGCACTCAATTAATTGGAGCTTTTCTGCGGCACGAGAAGGGGGATCTTAGTTTTGAAACTTTCAACAATTTTTAAAGAAAGCATGTTCAACAAGTTTTCCCATTTCCATCGATTTCCCATTCCAAAGAAAACCCCCACCGGAAAGCTTCAAATTCATTCGCAAACTGGCACTTTTCCGGCAAAGTTTAGAAAGCACTTACCGCCACCGGGGCTGGGAAAACTAATAAAATCCACCTGGCTTCAATTAGCGTCCGGAGAAGAGCGCAGGTCGGCGACGGAAAAGCTCACATTTCTGGAACGCTCCGATCCCGAGCAGAAGCAAACGAAGAAATTCACCTTTTTTTCTGCCCAACGATATCGGGTCTCTTCTGGTGCACTTTGGGAGCTAAAAAGGAACCGATTGGTTCAAGAAAGGAGCCCCGATGGAATCCATTTCCGATATTTACTCTTTTTCTTTCTCCGTTTTTCGTTTTCCCGTCGCCTGGTATTGAAGTGTTTTCCTCCTGAATGCGATGCGAAATTCAGGTCAACAGCTACTAGTGGGCGGGACACGGTATTAAGTTGTGTTGAATGAGCTTGAAAAGTATATAAAAAAGAAATACTTATACTTATAGAAATATTGACGTATTGATTATAAGAAAGATTCAAAGTTAGTAAGTATTTAATTTTCACAAGAATGTATTAATTCAGAACTAAAAATAACTTCAATAAAATGCAATGGATTTTTTTTCCTGATAATTCTTAACAAAGTTTTGCAATTTGATAACATTGCCATCTTTAAAAATAAAGAAAACAAAACATCTTCTACAACTGTGTAGTGTGTATCCAACGTCTAGTAAGTTGGCCACAATATTTTCCTGTGAAATTTCCACTACTACTACCACAATGAAACACACAATTTCTCAATGTATGTGGGCTCAATTTTCTTCTGCCACCGTGAACAACAACTTGAAAGACTCAATATGGACCCAATAGCGAGGCAAGTTTTTAGCCTCAATCATGAGTACCTCTAATGAAAAAAAAAAGAAAACATTTTCAGTTCTGTATTGCAGTCGTACGGTGACTACTTCAAGTCTACATAGCATTGAATTTCATTGAACCAACTCTGTCGGAAAGCTTTCGACGAGACAATGACGAAGCAATGAAGACTTGGTGGCGACATGAAAGACAAGGCCATCGGCTCGAGACAATAACCAAGACTGTGACATTGTCATGGATATTTTTAGTTTTTTAGATTTATCGTTTTATCTTAATCAACTTTTGTTCTTAAAACAAGTAACTTCTATTGCTCTGTTTTTTTCTTTTTTGTTTGTTTAAAGAATGTCATTTGAAACGTTACCTTGATTTTTATGACAGATTCAAACAAAGTGTACAATTTGCAACAATAATCGATTGCTTGAAATGGTGATTTTAATTACAGTCCAGACTCGACTATCCGAAGGCCTTGGCAAAATTTCACTTCTGATAATCGAATCATAGAAAAAAAAATGATTGTCAAGCTAAAGTGATTTATAATTTTTAAATCCAAGATGGTTAAAATGGTGATGACGAAATTTGAAGTTTAAAATACGATAATAAAAAATACGACATTCAATATTACGCCCTTTTGAAACGTTAGTCTTGATTTAAAAAAAATGAAAATATTGTTTTCGGTAAGATCGGAAAATTTCACGAATGTTTCATATTTTAACATTGAAAATCGGACCATTAGTTTAAATCTTTGCATGGCAATCTCTCAGCAACTAAGGATCGTATCAACAATGTTCAAAAAAGCAAAAAATAGAGAATTTTCACAGCTTTTCAGAAATATTTTTTCATAATTGGGCAAGCATGAGCACTTTAAAAAAAATGAATAACTGCGACTTTTTTTTTTTAAACCTAATAATGGCTAAAACTTGAAAACGGTGCACTTTATTAAAATTTCACTACAGTACTTTTTGATTGCAAATTCAAATTAACATCGAAATATGAAGTTGAAATTTTTTTGTGATTTTTCGAAAAGTTCAGTATTGATTCAAAACTTCATAACTCGGTCAACGATTTTTCGCACATTCTGGAAATTTCTGAAAAGTTGGCTTTTGATGTCCCCTAAAACATATCAGAAAATGAAAAGTAAAAATAAAACTATTTTTTTTTTTTTGCAAATCAAGTTTTAGTGACAAAAATTGAAATTAAAAATCACCAAATTTGTTTTTACCGTGTATATATTTTTTAAAGTGTAGTCCATATCCATACCTACAACATTTCTGAAGACATGAAATCGATCAAAAAATTCCTTAAAGAGATACAGCTTTTTAATTTTCATACATCATTGTTGTATGGACAGCTGCCAAATTTGTATGGAAAATTATATGGACAAGCTAATGATGCAAAATGGCCTCTTTGGGCAAACCGTTAGCACCATAAAAGTTTCAGCCAGATAAAAAATACAAAAAAATATCGAATGACCGAAATCTCAGAGATTTGCTTACTGTAATGTTTGGCAATGCAAAAAAGGCCCATTCTTGAAACGTAAGAATAGTATGTGGCTTCATAACGGGTTTTACAGCACGAATCGTATATTATAAAACGAGGTTCACCAGGTTGGATTAAAAAGACGAGTACTGAAAAAGTCATTTTTTTCAACGAGTCGCATAAAACATTTGCTTCAATGCTTCGAAAAACACCGTTTGAAAGGAATTTCGTCAGTTCACCGTTCAAATCAAATCAATGTAAAAAAGAATTACTTTTCGTTACAAGTGCTGAAAACAATAACATTTTACGATTTGTATCAAAAGCATTTCTTTTCGATTTTTTTATTTTTGGTAAGAAAATTAAGGCGTTTCGTCGTTCGAGAATGACAGGAAATGTATATTTTGAAATCTTTTCAGCACATGTAACCCTATTCAACATTATTTTGGTTTTTGAGTTGACTTAGCAAACAGACGCCTAATCCAACCAGGGAAACAAACGTTTTTTTTAATTGCCAAAAAAACGAAACGTAGCAAAACTCTATTTTTTCAGCATTCATCTTCATAATCTAACTCGTCAAAGCCTTGTTGGATCTGTTGAATCTTTATGAAATTTCCTGCTATTTTTAACAAAAATACTTTTGAAATTCAAAATGATACCTCACATTTCAAAATGTCCAGTAAGTTCAGCTTTTTCAAAAAGTTACTCAAGTTTCCAAAATTACGAAATCATTTTAATTGAAAAATGCATAGAGTTTCACAAAAGATTAATTTTGAATATGGAAAGGCGAACTAATAGCCTCCAAGATAACGTTAGTTGAACAATGGGGACCAATTTCAAGACACTGAGAAAACAAATTTTTCACCAAATGTAAGATTTAAAAGGCTGTGTCTTAGCAAATAGCAATCCAACCAACAATTTCAAAATTGCTGAAAATTTTATTGGTTTTTCAATAATATTTATTGAAAAGGGTGCTGTTATTCATGCACTATTTTTAAATTAAAAAAAACATTTTTGGAAAAACACAGAAAAAATGTCTATAATTCGCAAACGTTGTTTTATTTATGTGTGCAAATTACATTTAGCATCGAAAAATGATTTTTTGCAATTCCGTCGTGAAACTACTTACTTTTCCTGTCATTCTTGAACGACGAAATAGCCTACTTTTCTGTACCAAAAATAACAGAATCGAATAGCAACACTTTTCAAAATAAATGCTGAAAAGTTCTACTTTTCAGCACTGAAATGGGTGCAGAAAAGTTGAACTTTTCAGCACTTGTTTCGAAAAGTAACACTTTTCAATTTTTTTTAAATTTAAACGTCTTATTGACAAAATACATGAAAATTCGACTTAAAATTTACTTCGAAATTGCAAAAAATGTTGTATGGAACTCGTTGCAAAACTTGATTTTTTCAGCACTCGTCGTATTTATCCAACTCGGTGAACCTCGTTGCATAAATGTACGACTCGTGCTGAAAAAATCCTCTTTTTGCATTTTTTTTTAAGGTTCATATCTCCGGTACCAGATTTTGCACCATCACTACCTAGATGCCGGTTTAGTTTCCTTAAAGATATTTAAAAAATTAAAATCAAAAATATATGTTTCAAAAATTCTACTCTTAGTAATAAAAAGTTAAATTAAAAAATCCAGTACTTTTGTCTTTCTTTTACACTAGGGTGGTCCAAACCCGGCTACGCAAAACAATTATAGTAATATTACATCTGTGAACAGATACATCTTTTATGTCAGAAAAAAAAGTTTAATTTTACCTCTAAAATGTGTAAATTCACCAATTTTTCAGTGTTTTGCCACTTTTCCAGTACAAATTGGTGTAATTTCCTCATTCAAATTTGAAATCATTCAATTTTTTCTGTGTACTATTTTTTTCCGAAAAGTCTCATATCCTACAACTTTGCCGAAGACTTGATCAAAAAATATCCCTTTTCAAGATACAGAATATTCACATGCTCGTTTTGTATGAGCAGCGTGCAAAATTCTTTGGAGCCTTGTATGAAAAAGTAATGGTGCAAAATGGCTTCTCTTTGCAAAGGAAATGCATGGAATTTTTTTATCAGAAAAGTTTATACTATTAACAAAATGGTAAACCAACTGACAAAATGATCAATTTCTACCGAAATCGGTAGTATCAATTTATCGATTGATCAGCAGGTGACAAATCGGTACAAAAATCGTACGGGGATCCAATACGTAATTCCAACAAAAATTTGTTGTTTATTGATTTCATTATACTTGCACCATTCCTTTTAGTTAAAAAAAAAATTCGGATAGGAAAATTTGGCATTTTTTTAAATAAAATGATATTTTCGTTAGCAGTAATGACAGTGTTGATACCTTTAAACTTTTATAGAGAAAACACAAACAAACATTGACGCATCTCTCCTCCTCCACCCCCTGCCACAAAACCACTCCCGCTGCAGCGTTTCCACTTGCCAATCTAATCTGATGAAAATTGATGGAGCCCCACCATCGAGACCCCG
Source organism: Culex pipiens pallens (assembly GCF_016801865.2). NCBI lineage: Eukaryota > Metazoa > Arthropoda > Insecta > Diptera > Culicidae > Culex > Culex pipiens. Next base: position 19,627,301 of record NC_068939.1, read on the forward strand.
TGGAAGAACACATGTTCCCGAAGAGAGAGGCTGCTGCTGCCATTGATAAATATTTCATGACCCTGGCTGCCTGCGCGAGGGGGGGAACGACATTGGCAGGCAGCACGGAGGCGATCAATTGCCATCGTCCTAGAAATGCCACATACCCTCGAAGGACGACCCCGGGACAACTGAGAGAGGGATGGGGAAACATAAATTTCCTTTCTTTTTTTTTTTGCGCTGCCGGCACAAAGTTCACTTGCAATATGTTAGCCGCGTAGCAAAAGCTCGAGCCAATTCATACGGGGGGGGGGGGGAGGGGAAAGGGTGTGGAGAAAAGTTTGCAAAGTCATCGCACTGGGTGAATGAGTCATTCATCCCCCTTCGTTCTACAGTGATGAGGGACGAAGCAGCGCTGAACGATACCATTAAGTATTCTGGGGAGCAGCTTTCGGGTACGTTAAGTGGAAGCAATGATCTCAGGTGGGTGTTGTCTTGGTTTAGAAGGGGCGATGAGGAAAATGGGATGGGAGATTAATATAATTATGAAGAAAAGAGATAAGTTAACTGTTTGAGGGTTTTGAAGAGTTAAACTGTTTTTTTTTAATATCTAATCAAAACATACAACTTTGCCAAAAATTTAAAACCTGTCAAAAATTCCCTCTTAAAAACATATTTGGGTAATTCTCTACCAACTCACACGAAATCGGGAAAAGTTGCCCCGACCCCTCTTCGATTTGCGAGAAACTTTGTCCTAAGGGGTCACTTTTCTCCCTGATCATGAATCCTAGGTCCGTTTATTGATATCTCGTGACGGAGGGGCGGTACGAACCCTTTCATTTTTGAACATGCGAAAAAAGAGGTGTTTTTCAATAATTTGCAGCCTAAAACGGCGACGAGATGGAAATTTGGTGTCAAAGGGACTTTTATGTAAAATTGTACGCCCAATTTGATGGCTTACTCAAAATTCCGAAAAAAGTTTTTTTCATAAAAAAAAACTAAAAAAGTTTTAAAAAGTCTGCCATTTTCCGTTACTCGAATGTAACATTTTTTTGGAACATGTTATTTTAAGGGAAAATTAATGTACTTTTCGAATCTTAATTAACCAAGAAAGGTATTTTTTTCGTTTAGAAAAAAAAATCATTTTAAAATTTCTTGTTTTTTTTCTAACTTTGCAATGTTATTTTTTTAGAGTGTAACAATGTTCTACAAAAAAGTAGAGCAGACAATTACAAAAAAATTGATTTGTAAACATAAGAGGTTTACTTATAAACATCACAAGTTATTGCGATTTTACGAAAAAAAAAAGCTTTGAAATAGGGGTTGTGTGCTGTGTAAGTTGGCGGAGAATTACCCATTTTCAAATATGTTACATTACAAAATTTACAATTAAGAAAACGCCACGATAAAAAAATATAAATATCGAAATAACAAGCCATAATTTCAATATTTGCATGGAAAAGTGTTTTAAAATGCATTTACACTAGTTCAGCTGTTTTGCAATCATTAGATTTCAAAAAATGTAGGATTCGTCAAGAAAACAAAACTATTAGCGAAAAAAAATAATTTTTGCGATAATAAACATCGAAAATATTCTAAAACTCTAGAAATCAAGCCAAACATGCTAGTTACGATTCTAAACGCAGGGGAATGAATTTTAAATTGATTTCAGCTGATTGCACTGAAATTTTCATTGGAATTTTGAAGTTTTTTGAAACATTTTTTTGCCCCCTGATTTTTCAGGCCAACTTTGGAGAGGGGGGGGGGGGGGGTAGGAGACAAAACCTTTAAATAAAATTTGTACCAGCCTAATGAAGAATTTGTAAAAAAATATGATTGTTTCAATATTGTGTCATTATTATTTGAATAAAAATAAGTTTTCATCTAAAAACAGAATTCATTTTCGAATTCTTTGGACAATTTTCCACTAAAAGCAGATAAATTTAGTTTCTAAATAGTGCATGCTTCTTGTTTTGAAACACAATTCGAAAATATGTTCAAATTAATATGTGTTTTGAGTAGAAAAAAAAATAAAATGTGAAAAGATAAAATTCGTGCTTTGAATTCAGTTTAAAATCCAATATACATTGAGATTATTTATGAACAAGACTAAAAATTTAAGCAACATTCTTACATTTTATCAATTTTACCAAAAATGTTTGAGTGTTCTCTTAAAAATCTTATAAACTTAGTTAACATAATAATAACATAGATTGTTTTTCCTTTGAAATATTGCAGCACCATGGTACATTCGGCGTTAAACATAAAATTTTCAAATACTTTAATTCTCTTTTTAACATGAAAAACAAGGCACCCCGGAATTCAAACGAAGAATTTCCCACATAATTATGTTTTTTTTCAACAATATTATTTTTTTTTTTCAAAACTAATGCATGGACGTTGTGTGGCCCACCCTAGTAAATGTTTTAAAAGTAATAATCTTGAGACAACCTTCCTGGAAAATATTTCAAAAAATGCTATCAATGTCACCAATAATATTTTTGAAAATATGCATTTTTGGAAAAAAAATAAAAAAAATTATGTCAGCTAACATGTCATAAAAACATTATTAGTTTCAGAATTATTATTCCATTTTTTTTGTGGAATTTTTGGAAAAAATCAAAAATATTTTTGGAAAAAAACAAAAAATATTGTCAATTAAAATTTAATAAACATATTATAAGATTCAAAATCAAATTTCATTTTTTTTTTTGGTATTTCGTTCAATAATTTGATCCGTTTCAAGTTAAAGTAATTTTAAAGTACAGTCCAGACTCGATTATCCGAAGGCCTCGGAAAAATTTCACTTCGGATAATCGAAACTTCGGATAATCGAATCACGAAAAAAAATGTTTTTTTCGTTGTCTAATTTTTGATTGTTGAGCTTAAGTATGACCCCTAAACTACGCTAAACTGCCGTTCTACGCATAATTGTCCCATGTTCAAAAAAGTGCAACTGAGAGAAACGCGATTGAAATTTTTCGATCGTTTTATGTGTTTCTACGCAAAATTGTCCCGTGGGTCCCTATTCACCCCATAAGTCCCTAATCATCCCAGTTAGCCATTTGTAATCTTCTTACTATACAATAGGTGAACAAGACATAATACTTCCAAAAACTGATAATTTCTTGAAAGAAAATACTTGGTGGGACAATTATGCGTAGAAGTTCAACGATGGGACAAACAGACTTGGTGTGGTTTTTAATGAGTTTCCGAACAAAGTACTAGATTTTATGTGTTTTTCGAAAAGAAAACGTCAATCCTAAAAATGACAAAAAGTCAGAATCGACCAAAAATGACATGGGACAATTATGCGTAGAACGGCAGTAAAGTGATTTAAAAAATTTAAATCCAAGATGGCGGCCAATATGGCGGTGTAGAAGTATTAAAAAATGCATTTTATAATTTAATAGGCAATCAGGCAAACATTCAAATAAGATTAAAATGGGATCGCAGAACTCGAATGTGATGTTTAAAACAAGAAAAAGAAAAAAAATGTGTTGTTCGTGATTTGATTATCCGAAGTCCCATACATACCTTCGGATAATCTAACTTCGGATAATCGAGGCTTCGGATAATCGAGTCTGGACTGTATTTTTTTCTCAATTTGAAAATACTCTATGAACGTAATGAACCCTTGAAAAAAAAGTTTCGAAAAGCTGAGAAAATTTTCAAAAATGTCCTTGTTGATCGGACTGGTAGTTGCTCAGATACAGCCTCTTAATGATGAAATTTTAAATATTTGGTATGCGTTCTTTTTTTTTTTTTTTTTTGATCTTTTCTATAAAAATATTTGCAAAAACATCCTGCCTGTTACGCCATATTGAAAAGTTATTGTGAAATTATGAAACCATTTTAAAATTGTGTTTCAATAGTATTCTTTTTCTACTAATTATAGTTATAGTGACGTTCAGCTCTTAGCCAATTTTAATTAAATTTGTTCAATCGTTAGAAATCGTTACAAATTTACAAAAACATTTTATAAAGCAAATTTAAAAAAATACTGAATGACATTTTTTTATGTAATCCATAAAAATATTTGCAGTGTTCATAACGCAAATCCAATCTTTATTTCACACGAGCTATTAATTTCACGACAAAACATAATCATAAACAGTTCACCTAGGACAACGAACCTATGTCACGATACGCCGGTAACGGTGTCTCCGATAGAGGACCTTCCACCTCCCCACGCCACCACGCTATACGCTGTTGGCAGGTCCCGTCCTCGAACGGGTTTCACACATCACCACCGGAAACCCCGGGTGCCGTACGACGGCCCCGTACGTACGAGGTGTGGCCGTGGCCGATGGTATAATAATAAAATAAATTTCATTTGGACAGTGATATAGCGTGTGTGCCGGGTCGTCCGAGGCTCCGGAGGGAATCGACGACAGTGGCAACCGTTTTTTTATTCTTTTGCCTTTTTTTGGGGCTCAGCGAGGTCTATCTTTGGAAACGGGGCCGCTTGCTGAAGTATGATTAAATTTGAGCGAACCGATATTGAGTGTGGGGCAGGCTTCGCCCAAAACTGTGTTCTCGAAAGTGGCTTAGCGGATATTTGGAGATAGGGTTGTCCAAAGAAAATCAAAAAAGGTTGAAAGCTACTAAAAGCTTTTGTTTAGGCTTTGAAAAATCATGGAACCATATTATTTATTCTACCAAATTACGGACATTTTCGACCTTGACGTCCCGAACAAGGAAGATCAGAGGCCACAATTGTATGAACTACGGACGGGGCAAAGGCCTACTGCGATTGGGCTCGACCCCAATCGAATAAACCCAGAACTTTGTGGCTTTTTTCCGACTCAAGTGGGCTGGGTTCAAGTCGAGTGACTTTGAACGTGTCACGTTTACCCACGTGGATTCACCGCGCCCTGACCCCGGATATCGTGTTCGAAATTAAGCGTTTTATCGACGGGCAATATAAACGAAAGGCCGATCCGATTAGGGGAAAGTGGGGCAAGTGTAACAAGCTAAGGAAATGCTCGTTATAACCCATTAAAAAAGTTAAAAATCTGTCGGATTTTATTATAATCATCTTATTCCAGGTCTTGACTAAGACTTTGATAGAACAAGTTTCTAAAAAATCCTGTTTTTTATGTAAAAAAATGATTTTAATTTTTTTTATTTCCCGTGCGTTCTACTCAACTAGAGGGGCAAGACGAACAACCCGTTGGGGCAAGAGAAACAATGCATGAAACAAAATGTTAATTTGCTAACAATTGAACTGTTATCACTTATATACATCAGATTAGAATGTATTTGAAACGTTTCTTTCGTTTTTAGATGAAATAATAATATATTACTAAAAATTTGATCGTTTTTACGAACAAAACTTATTACTAAGATGATAAATAGTAAATTTTCATAATCTGCCCACCATTGAAAAAACGGCTAATATCCACTTTTGGCAAAAACGAGATATTAGCACCAGGTGGTAGAGGATTTTCCAACGCATCTCCTGGAACTTAAATTTCACTGAAATAGTGTTTAGACTTGGCTGCCGATGCGAAAAAACAAACGGCTAATATGCCGCTCTTATGGGAAATTGCCTTGACGGAGCTTTTGTGACAAACTCTAAAACGCGTTTTTCTCAGAATACTTGATTTGGCATACTAGCCTAATTTTCAATTATGGGCAGTAATATCACTATATTTTGTATGGACAATTTTTTTTAACAATTGTTTATCAGTTTTAAAGTAGTTTTATGTGTTTATTTCCCAATAAAATATGTTGTTGCAGCAATTCGTAATTTTTTCCATACAAAAAATCCATATGGTACACTTGCCCCACCTGAACAAGATTTTTTAAAAGCTCTTAACAAAAATAACCAAAAGTTAAATCATACTTTACAATAGGTGCTTGTCATTGGTAGGGATACTACTGATCTAGGAAAAATAGCATTTTGATAAAATGAGCCTAAAAAACGAACCCTAAGCCTTATTTTGTACTTTCCAAATATTATAAGAAAACAGAGGTTTTGAAAAAAACTTCTTTAAATCTAATGCCCCGTGTCGTTTACGTCGTTTTGGCGGTTATATGGTAGTAGAAACAGCTGATTGCATTGCTAGCAATAATTCCTCATACTGGAAATAATCAATATTGTAAAAATTACGGCCGTACGAGCGATTGTTCCTCTTGCCCCATATGGTCGTCTTGCCCCACCTTCCCCTACACATTGTGAGTCAACTGGAAGCCATTTGCCCCTCGCGTTGGCAGCGTGAGAGTTCGACGAAGTTATTGCTTTCGTTTGACGAGAAGCAATTGTAATCGGAACGGGTAAACATGGTTCAACATACTGGGGGTTGTGTATTTGAACCTGATTTGCATAATTGGGATTATGAGAAACAATACCAGGATAATTCTACGGAAAATCTGATTATAATTTTATGAATTTATTGATACTACAAAAATATGTATTATGATCTCTTCAGATTTAAGAGAGATGCGAAAAATTAAACATACTCCATAAAAAATTTATTTGTGAAATATCAAATGGTTGCAAGTGTACGCTATTCCTTTACACAACCTTTTATTCATATTGTTGCACTCTAAATAATTTTCTTGGAATGTTTTTACACTATAAAAAAATTAGTAAGGTCTTTACAAATATTTTTTTCGCCGGAAAAAAAAACTTTTTGCATTACTGTTCAACGGAATTTCACCAAAATTCAAAATAGTTTTGATCGATCCCAAATATGCTAAATATGATTTGAAACGTAGTAAAATGCATTCCAAATTGCTTTCAGTTGATTTGACTGGTATTCCCATTCAAATTTTGAAGTTTTTTGAACAAATATTTTTTTTGCCCCCTGATTTTTTGGACAGGTTTTGAAGGGGGGCGCAACGAAAAATATTTGCAACGGCCTAACAGTTCAAAAAATTGTATCTGAGTAATTCCAGATTCGAAAAATACATTGAAAAGGTAAACTTATTTCCATTTCATGCCACAGAGTGTTTGCTTGACTAAAAACGAGCAAATCAAGTTTGTTAAACCTAAAACATCTTCAGTATCGATAACGATAACGATAAATTCATCAAATTGTTCGAAATGATTATTTCCGAGCACCGTATTTCATTTTTGAATTTATTTAAAAAAAATATTGATTATCCGACGAACAATTTCGAATTGCTTTTCAAATCTCTGAAGGTTTTAGTAAACAAAAACACATATTTTTTTTAACAAAATACTATTGTTATGCTCAAATTTTCATGTGTTCAAATGACGCATAAATTAGATTGGATTTTTATAACATTGAAATTTTTAATGCAAAATTCTAAATAAAATCATGAAATATCATATATTTTGAATATACTCAAATTTAGAGCAACCGATTTCCTGTCCCGGGAATTCCCGGGATTTCTAAAAAAAAATATTTCCCGTTTCCAAGGAAATATATAAATTTATTTATTTTTTATTTATAAATTTTCCGGGAATTCCCGAAATTCAAGCGGAAATATAAATTTTCCTAACTTTTTGAAAAATTACCAAAAAAAATAAAAGGCAGAACCCTAACTTGATTTCATTCATTTTCTTATTTTGGAATGAAAATAAACTTTTTTTTGGTAACCTTATTTAACGAAAATTGTTGTTATATCATTTAAAAATAAAATTTTAACCACTTCCGGCCAGCCAAAAAATTTAGATTTTTTAACGTTTATGTTTACCGTCACCAAATTGGATGAAAATTGAATTGATATCGTGAAAAATTAGTTTTATAGTTCTTTTTTTTTTTTTTTTTTTGAGAAACTCAAGCATTGCATGCATTGGAGCTACCAAGTTCGTAAAGGAGTTAAATATGAAAAACATGTTTAATCGTTATCGTTTCATTTAACCACTTTTTGTATTACGAAAATTTCTTTCTTCTAAGTCATTTATAAGGCAAAATTTATACCATTAAAGAAATCATAGAAAATCGTTAAAAAATAAAAACAACTTCGTATCATATGATAGGTGCAAAATGAAAGCAAACAAAAGTAAAAAACTCGCTTCAAATATTTCAAAACTTTGAGTTATGATTACATGAAATTGAGTTTGAAGTAAGTAGCACGAAAAGTTAGGCTGAAACCAGTAAGACTTATTCTGGAAATAAGTTATTTGCCATTAAAAACATATATTTTTTTAATGACTTTTTATAATCAACTTTACCTGCCAATGTTATTCTAAAACATATTCTCTACAATTGGTCATAAAGACAAATTTAAAAGTAGTTTTATGTTTGTGTAGCATTACTCACTGTCTAAACACTTTGATTTAAAAAAGATACTTCTCAACAAAAAATGCGAATGATATTTGTTTGATTTGGTATAATTTGAATGACAGCATATAAAATTAGAAAAATCATATATTTTCTTAAAGTTGTATGATTTTACAAGCAGTCAAGCCATCAATTGACCCTCACACTCATGTTGACCCTTAAATTTTCATTCTATACAATCAGAATAAATTCCGATAAATTTAAAATTTCCCATTTCCCGGTAAATTTGTAACCCCGGGAAATTGGACGCTCTACTCAAATTACAAACCTTTGCAACAGGTAAATTTTTAAGTTTATGCTTATTTTTTTTATTTTTTTCGAAGCACCTAAAAATTTGTGGTATTTGGTTCAATAATGCCTGAGATAAGAACATTTGATACAGCAGGTTTTAAAAATTTGGTGCCTGGAAATCTAATCATTGCTTTAACAAACCGGCTTATTTTTGGGGTGAAGAAAACCTTATCAAGCCGGTCTCGAAAACAAAATTAATGCCTAAGTTTTTCTGTTTAAATGTCATATCAATATGTTTTGTTTTGACATTTAAGAATAAATTAAAACTTATTTTATTTTAAGAATTATAATAGGGTAATTCTCCGCCAACTCACACAGCAGTTGCCCCGACCCCTCTTCGATTTGCGTGAAACTTTGTCATAAGGGGTAGCTTTTGTCCCTGATCACAAATCCGAGGTCCGTTTTTTGATATCTCGTGACGGAGGGGCGGTACGACCCCTTCCATTTTTGAACATGCGAAAAAAGAGGTGTTTTTCAATAATTTGCAGCCTGAAACGGTGATGAGATAGAAATTTGGTGTCAAAGAGACTTTTATGTCAAATTAGACGCCCGATTTGATGACGTACTCAGAATTCCAAAAAAACGTATTTTTCATCGAAAAAAACACTAAAAAAGTTTTAAAAATTCTCCCATTTCCGTTCCTCGACTGTAAAATTTTTTGGAACATGTCATTTTATGGGAAATTTAATATACTTTTCGAATCTACATTGACCCAGAAGGGTCATTTTTTCATTTAGAACAAAATTTTTCATTTTAAAATTTCGTGTTTTTTCTAACTTTGCAGGGTTATTTTTTAGAGTGTAACAGTGTTCTACAAAGTTGTAGAGCAGACAGTTACAAAAATTTTGATATATAGACATAAGGGGTTTGCTTATAAACATCACGAGTTATCGCGATTTTACGAAAAAAAGTTTTGAAAAAGTTGGTCGTCATCGATCATGGCCGTTCATGGTCACCCGCGACAGACACGGACGACAAAAGAAAGAGAAACGCAAAAAGTAACTTTTTCAAAACTTTTTTTCGTAAAATCACGATAACTCGTGATATTTTTTAGCAAACCCCTTATGTCTATATATCAAAATTTTTGTAATTGTCTGCTCTACAACTTTGTAGAACATTGTTACACTCTAAAAAATAACCCCGCAAAGTTAGAAAAAACATGAAATTTTAAAATGAAAATTTTTGTTTTAAATGAAAAAATGACCCTTCTGTAGATGTACCCAATGTAGATTCGAAAAGTACATTAAATTTCCCATAAAATGACTTGTTCCAAAATTATTTACAGTCAAGTAACGGAAAATGGGAGAATTTTTAAAACTTTTTTAGTGTTTTTTCGAAGAAAAATACGTTTTTTCGGAATTCTGAGTACGCCATCAAATCGGGCGTCTAATTTTACATAAAAGTCCCTTTGACACCAAATTTCTATCTCATCACCGTTTCAGGCTGCAAATTATTGAAAAACACCTCTTTTTCGCATGTTCAAAAATGGAAGGGGTAGTACCGCCCCTCCGTCACGAGATATCAAAAAACGGACCTCGGATTCGTGATCAGGGACAAAAGTTACCCCTTAGGACAAAGTTTCACGCAAATCGAAGAGGGGTCGGGGCAACTTTTCCCGATTTCGTGTGAGTTGGTAGAGAATTACCCAATATATTTTGTATTGTATTATATACAATGTTGATTATTTTTCTACTGTTTAGTTTGAAGTTATTATTAAATTATTTTTATTTTTTTTGGCTAAAAACATTGATACTGGATAAGGGAAATTTTAAGTTTAAGTTTTAAAACAATGAAATCTAAGGTTAGGTCAGTTAAACTTCTGAATCATCTTGAAACTATTTTACAGCTAAAATTCAATTTTAATTTGATACAGAATCTGCCACGAATAAAAATCAAAAAATAGCCAACTAAGATTTTTTTTTGTAGAAAAATATGCTGTAATTAAATTTTTAAACCTTTTGGAAATTAAAATAATTATAACGAAATAATAAAAATAAGAGAAATGCCAACTCAACTCAATTTCCTTTTTTTTTCAGTGTTTTGTCTCTTTAAAACATTCCAAAAACTCATCCAAACGTAATTATTCACTTTTTCAGGTATTTCCAAATCACCTCACAATAATTGCCAATTTGTGAAATAGAAAAGTTGAACATTCCTCAGACAACAAACAAAGCAATTCTCTAAGGCACTTAAACAATAATTAGCCAATTTATTGTCATGCATAATATCTGTATAACCTTATTTATTAACCCTCTAATATTACAATTTAAGGAAATGAGAACAGGCTTTTGGACACTTTTTTTTACCAAAATTGCCCCTTTATTTTTAGTCTTTCCATATTCCTAAGCCTAGACCTAGTCACTACCATTGTCAATTTCAATTAAATCTGAAGAAAAAAGATATTGTACAAAAGTGTCTGAATAACCCCAAAGGATTCTAAATTTGGTGTGAATTAGAGTGTTTCTAATCAAGAACTTTAATGTTATTAGAATACATATACATGTAACGAAAAATTCTTAGAGGTTTTTGTTTTAATGATTCTGGGAGGTTTTTGTTTTTATGAGGTCCTTTTAGAAAGTTAATTCAAATGGGATGTCGTGAATCAAATAGCAGGATTTATTCCATCATTAAGCAAGGTTTTATCATATTTTTAATCATTTTAAAATATTTGTCAGCTTGTAAGTTTCCGTGCAGCCTGATCTACTATCGCCAATCTCTGCATGTTCAACATTTGACACAAACCGGTCCTGAAATTCAAATTATCTCGTGCAAAGCCCTATTCAAGCTACCTTTATCAAAGGTCCTCCGCCACACGGGACACCGGCAATAAATTATTCATACAGCTCAATTAATTGTGACCTTATAATCGAATTGAACCCCCGTCCTACCCCACCGGTCGTAGTTTCCGGAGACCAAGCTGATGCATCTCCCTATGTTGACGTTGGGACAAGCAATTACGGTCCACCGTGTCATAAATGCAAGCTGACACACAACATCGGTTGGGTAGTTGCATATTTCAACAATCGGATCTGGTGACCTGATCCACGGTGACGGTCGCTGAACCGCGCCAATATTGGAGGGTAATGTGCGCTCGTGTCAGTTGAGCTGGCTCAGGAAACATGTGTCCCCTTTTTGCTGGAAGATAATGATATGCGAGTCCTGGGGACTCTATGAATAATGTTGTTACTGACGCATTGACCCAGTATAGCGGCAACAAAGCTATTGTCCGACGAGGAAATCTGCGGGATTCCCATGCTTCCCGGGCAGACGGTAATAACAAAATTCATCAGAAAGTGTTATGGAATCTTCCTGAAAAATCAATTTTTGCATAAGGGTTTAATAACAGTTTATGTCTGATATTGGTTGAAAGCCAAAACAACTATGGAATAACATTTTTTGTTATGGAAGAATAACTCCAACTGTTATTGGGATGATCGGATTAGTTGTTAAAATAACAAAAAAAAAATAACAGAGATTTGTTCGAAGAATCACTAAAAATGTTATTAGTCTGTTATTACAATAACAATCCAATAACAAAAGAATCATAACGACGAATAACAAATCTTGTTATAAATAACATAAAATGTTATTGGCCTAGTATTTTCAAATAACAAAAAATGTTATTCTCAAGTTATTTCCGTCTGTTCGGGTTGGCTGAACAAACCAACTATACGAGTTAACCGAAAGCATTGAAGAGCTATTAAGGTTGTTTAATTTAGAGGTTTTCAGCTTATCATATAAATTTAAAATCATTTCTCAAATGTTAGCAATGCTTATTTCTACTCTTTTTTCCTTTTTGAAATTCCCTTTGAATATATTTCACTGAAACATTCAGCACCAGCCATTTCCAATCAGGCAAGCAACCAACGTACCATTCATTCGTATTTGGCCAACAGCAAACTTGCGCACACAATTTATGGTTGAATTCGTGGAGCTTCCCCCCAATTTAAACCAAAATTGGCTCCCGGCGGCAGCGAAGCGTTTCATGTTTCCTCTTCCTACCCCCACCGCCGGTGGCTAATTATGGAAAATTTTAATTATTGCCGGTTGTTGCGGTGGCGTTGAATTTTAAACCCGAACCCCATCCAAAACGCTTTTCCAAGTTTGGGATGCAAGAAGGTTGAAAGTACGGGCAAATGTTGCTTTCATAAAGGTTTTTGCTAGATTCGTGAAATGGCATGGTTTAACTTTTGGCTGTAAGCAATTATACGTAATTATTGTAATTGTACCTACATTCTAAGTGGGCTCATGGACGATAACGTCATTTTAATTGCACTGCTCGTTACTGAAAGGTGATTTTATGCTTATTCCTTCGAATTTTGCAAAGGTTTTTACCCCCAAATCATAAAACAAAAAAAATTATAAAAAAAACTTCAAAAATTAAAACAGAAGAAATAGATGTCCAATCAACTGAAAGCAATTAAAAGTGACTTTTCCTGTGTTGGTGTCTGGTTTCGCACAAAACATTTTTTTATTTTTTGTGTAAAACAAATTTACAGTTTTGCAAAAAGTTTTTTATTCGTGGAAAAAATAATTTCGTCAGTATTTTGTTCTTCTCCTCAAGGCCGATGCAAATATTTAAAAAAAAGTCTGCTCGAGGGGAGGGGAGGGGAGGGGGGTAAAAAAATAAAATAAAAATATTAAAATTGAAATAACAAGCCATGGTCTCAACATTTGTACAAAAATGTGTTTAAAATACATCCTACACTAACTAGTTCAGTTGATTTGCAATCATGGTTTTCAAAAAAGGTAATATTTGACGAAAACAAAAACTTTAACGAAAAAAAAAACTTTTACATAGAACATTTTTAAAAATTCAAAAGATTTTTGAATAAACCTAAACATGCTAAAAATGATTCTAAACGTAGAGCAATGCATTTTCAATTGATTTCAGCTGATTGCTCTGGCATTTCCATAGAAATTTGGAAGTTTACTGAAAAAAAAAATTGGAGCGGGGTTGACAAACACTTCAAAAAATATTTGTATCAGCCTAAGCTAATATTTGCAAATATCTGGACTGGCGAATAATGCAATACATTTAAAAACGCCTGTTAGGTTCAAATGTTGAAACCATGGCTAATAATTTAATTTTGAAACGTTTTTAGTGTTTTGCCACCAAATACCAAAATTTGCGCAAATGCCTTCAATCGACATTTAAGAAAAAAAAAATATTCCGGAGTCCAGTCAAGCACATACTTGGGTTTTTGACTTAGTTCGCTCACCAGAACAAGCACATAATCGCCCGCTAAAGAGTTATCTCTTTAAACTTTATCAATCTGTGTCTTGAGAATGAATTTTCTGAAGATTTTGATTTGTTTGGCAAAAGTAGTAATGATTTGAAATTTTCAGAAAAAATACAGATTTTTCATTTAATTTGTTTTTTTTTTACTTCAAGCTAAATTCCTCAAAAGTGTATTTTGATTTTTATTGTTTATGTCCCTTAAAAACTCAAAATCATGGTAAAAAAAAAATTAAAATTTCATTGGAAGTAAGAGTCTAATCAACTGAATAAAAAATGATATGCATTTCCTGCGTTTATAACCATACAGTAGTTCCAAATAAAAGAAATACTAAAATCAAAATTTAAGTGGGGGTTCTTTGGCCACAATGACAAGAACCGCCTTGTTAGGGTGGTCCAAAAAAAATTCGTCGACTTTCATAAAAACCACTTTTTTTTAAGTCATAACTTCGCTCCATTTTGACCAATTTTATCTGTCATGGGCGCAAATTAAAGATGATAGGTTTGAATTTGAAGACAAAAAAGTTTGTAGTTTCAAAAATCATGCCTAACATTTGCGAAAGTTATATGAAAATTTCAAATGCCGTTTTGATGGTATCTGGAGCGAAGAGCCTATATTTAAAAATATGTTACCGAATTGCTCGGAAAATTTTACGTTACATATCAAAAAATGGGCAAATCTCATTAACAGGATTTAAAGTTGCAGGCAGCTTAAATCGGTTGAAATGGAGCGAAGTTATGATTGTTTTCTTAAAAGTGGTATTGTCGAAGCACTTTTATTTTTTCCTTGACTTTCATATGGAACTGCTGCATATTTAGTTTGTTTGGGCTCATTTAAAAATATTTTAAATTTTTTGGAATTACTATGCACAGTACCGGAAAAAAGTTTTTGTTTTCTCGAGAAAACATTATTTCGTCAGAATTTCCACAAGTAATAATTGCAAAACAGCTGGACTAGTGTAGAATATATTTTTAAAAACACTGTTTTTTATCATGAAATTCATACCATGGCTTCTAATTTGAATTTTTATATTTTTGTGTTATTAATGTTAAGGGGTTACATACATGTAGAGAATCACAACATTTTATATTACAGAATATTTGTTAAATCCACTCAAAAGATAATTATTAATCACTCCTGAAAGTTTCATGAAGATATTTCATGATTAAACTGAGAAAGAGACAATTTAAGCTCAAAATTTTGCCATGCGCAAAGCGGGCTGTCAAACTTTGTTGGCGTTTTTCTCTAAACCCCGAGTTGATTTACGGGTGCCTCGATATCTCGAGATGGGATGGTCCAAATTGGCTGAAATTTGAGGTGAAGACTCTCAAGATGTATCCCGTGTGCATGAAGAAGCTCAATTAAAAAAAAAGGTTTTTTAAAAAATATAAAAATCAAAAACTAACGGTTTTTTTATATGAAAAATACAAAAATATTTCTATCTTTTTTTAAAATAAACTTTTTGAAAATCAAGCTTCGTCATGCACACGGGATCGGTTTAACGAGTCTTCACAAAAAATTTGAGCCGATTTGGTCAAGACTGTGTTGAGATAACGTGGCACCCATTTTTTTAAACTGCTAACTTGAAATTGCTATATCTCGGCAATGATGCAACCAAATATCTTCAAATTTGTTCTGTTAATAGGTGAACATGTATATTTTAATTCCCTGAAAAAATAATTTAAAAAAAGTTGAAGTGTGTGCTCATACAAACATCTCACTTTTTTGCCGATATACATGTATGTAACCCCTTAAGGAATGTGCAAAATCTGCTACCAAAGCTGTGATTTTTTGTTTTATTACAATTTAAGTGGTCATTTATTATTTTTTAAGGCGTCCAATTTTCAATACCACTAAATGGTGATAATCTCCACTTCTATCGAAACAAAGAGAGCATTTTTTTTTATTTATTTATATGTTATATCGAGCCAAACATTTCATTAGGGCACAAAACCAAAACGTAAACATTCGGGATTATTCCACTATTCCACTCATTAGTACACTCCCTACATGCCCTCCAAGAATCAGATTGATAGCAAACAATTTACTATTGAAAAAATCAAAAACACAAAAGGGCACATAACAATTTTCACTCCAAACCCAAAATAAAAGTTAAAATGTGCCCTTTTGGTTTTCGTTAGTTTTTCGTGGTTGTGGATCTTTTTGTGTAATAAAGTGAACTTTTCATACATTCTTAACACTAATTCACTTCAAAGCAAAATTTGGTTTACTTTTCACCAAGCATTTCTGCAGAAAAAAAACTTCATCGAAATACACTACTTAATACGGACCCGTGGCTGCTGTTCAGTACACTTTTAAAGAATTTTTATGTTTTACATACCTTATCTACACCATTCAATCACAAAACTTCACCAATTATCAAAATTTCCACTGAATTCCTCATTATTTCTAACTAAACAAAAGGGCCCATAAACATCATTCAAAACAACAATCCGGTGACAGCGCTTTAGTGCCCTTTTAGTTCTCTTCGAAATTGCATTTAGAAAGGGCCCATTATGAACAGCAGTTGGAAAGCTAAAAGGGCCTAATAACGAGATTTTTTAAAATTATAAGTTTTATTGAGGAAATCAACATAAATTAAGAAGCAGTAAAGCAGAATTGAGGATAATGATGTGTTTTATCGAATCATCAGTAAAAATACCATCAGTCATGCTTATTTTTTAAATAGGAATTGAAACAAGTTGTCCATTTTTTGCAAGCGATTTTCTCGAATCGCGGTTTTTGCTTTTGTGCCCTAATGAAATGTTTGGCTCGATATGACATGGCTAGAAAAGCTTAAAAATTTATTTGTAAATTAAAAAAAAAGTCCAGTCAATGTAAAATTTTAAATGAGTTAGAATTTCATGTTTTATATAAAACGTATTTTACGAATTATGAATTTTAGAACATAAGATCGAAAAAGACTTAAAAACTATAGAAAAAGTAAGACTTTCATAAAATTGATGATATTTTAAAATTTATTGACATTATAACATATTGCTATTTAACAATGTGTTATACTCTGCGTACCAAAAAAAATTAGGGTTTTTATTGTTTGCCCTCACTGTTGACCTTGATTACAGCTGAGGAACACATCTTTAAATAACCTTTGTAACAAAGTTTCAAAAAAAACGACGTTGTAATAGATCATTCATATGTTTTTCTTGTGTTTTTATTTTTTTAATTTACGGAAACATATCGATTTATTTGCTTTTTAAAGTCCAAAAACTGCCCAAGGTTGATTCGAAACCCAATATAATATAAAAACATCAAATATGAGATGTAAGAATTTCTAAAAGTTCTTCGAAATACGTTTTTCAAATGTCTTAGTATGTTTCATTAAAAGTCTAACTGATCACCTTTCTTTCGCAACGCGGCGGAGACGTGTTTTTTTAATGTGGTTTTTAAGAAAATTGCTTAAAAAATCCACTTTTTGTACCACTGGATTCTGCTGGTTCAACGCGGAATCGATGCAATGAGAAATTTTGGGATTTTCTACTGAAATCAGCTTGAAAATTGAAAAATGAATTCCAGCCATTCTCAACTCGTACACAATAAACCATCATCAATACGGACATTACACGGCCGCAAAGGGCTCATTCTTTCTGCTCACCCAACTCAAAACAGCTTCGCAAATTTTTCCTCCCACGCGTTGGCGCAACCATGTCCAACGGAAACAGGCAACAGCTGCCAGCAAGAGCTTTTTTTTCGCCCCTCCCGTGGCTTTTCCCCGTTAGTAGCTTTCGCAAATGGGGGAGGCATTAACGACACCAGAACCAAGAAGCAAGCAAAAAAAAAAACGGACGACGACGCCGACGACGAATGTTGGCCGGGTGAGTAAATCAGAAAATACGATTCCGGTTAAATTCTGTCATTTCTCACAATTAGCAAATCCGACTGTGCAGCTTCGTTTCTGCTGGCTTTGGGCGAGGGATTTCCCCACCCTCTCGCCGTACTTTGTAGAAGGTAATTTCCGAAGGAGGAGAAAGTTTCTGCGAATCGAGGGGGAAAAAATAAAACAGAAAACTTTTCCTGAGCTGGGAAACCAGAACCGGAGGATTACATTTTATATTCCGTAGCGGCTATCACTCTTTGGAAATGGTGAGCTGAAAAGAGGAAAAGTTGGTCGAAAAGTATGATTTTCCCCCTCCGATCATAAACTAGGTCATTGGGTGGGTGGGATTCAATCCTTTTTCCATAAATTTTTCCTCCGTTCCAGTTGTTCCAGAAACACACAACATTTGCATGCTTTCCCGTACGCGCTGAACCAGCAACATAGCTCTGATATAAATGGAAATGGAGTGTCGTTTCTGGGTGGTTGGAAAATCGCTTGGTTGGTTGGCTAACAGCATTAGCAAACTTGACTGACCATTGGATTTCCATTGGAGATATTTGTTTGTAAATTTTTAAGTTTCTTAAAAAATGATAAATAACCACATGTTTTAATTTTTTTTTTCATTTTTTTTCATTTTTACTCAACTTAGCACATACATTTAGTGCAAGTTTTTTTTACCAAATACATCGATTTAACACAACAGTGTTGCCAGATTTTTGAAATGAATTACTCTTGAAATATATCTATAAAATATCCTTCAAACAATAAAAAATAAAGCGGTTTCAGAAGTCATATGAGCAATTCTCTACCAAAACCGGAAATGGATTTTATTTGTATTTTTTGATTTGGCTCAAACTTTGTGGGGGCCTTCCCTATGACTAAAGAAGCCATTTTGCATCATTAGTTTGTCCATATAAATTTCCATACAAATTTGGCAGCTGTTCATACAAAAATGGTACGTAAATATTCGAAAATCTGTAACTTTTGAAGGAATTTTTTGATCAATTTGGTGTCTTCGGCAAAGTTGTAGGTATTGTTAAGGACTATTTAGAAAAAAATAGGTACACGGAAAAAAAAATTTCCCGATTTTTTTATTAACTTTTTTTTCACAAAAACTCAAATTCCCAAAATACGTATTTTTTGATTTTCGAGATTTTTTGATATGTTTTAGGGGACAAAAATCCGCAACTTTTGAGCTATAGAGAAACATGGTCAAAAAATCTGCCGCCGAGTTATGATTTTTTGAAAAACTGGTGATTTTTGGAAAAAATCGAAATTTCATACATAAAATTTTTTTGACCTCATTTTTTTATGCAAAATTGAATTTGCAATCGAAAATTACTTTACAGATTTTTTGATAAAGGGCCCCGTTTTCAAGATATAGCCACCGAAAGTTTGATTTCAGCGAAATATTTGCAGTTTTTCGATTTTTAAAAATAGTGACCATGAGTGACCATTTCTAAAAATACTTTTTTTGAAAAGTTCAGAAAATTTGCTATAAAATTGTCTAAGAGACATTGAAGATTGGACCTCTGGTTGCTGAGATACAGCCGCTTTAAGAAAAAGAAACACGAAAATTG
Source organism: Culex pipiens pallens (assembly GCF_016801865.2). Classification (NCBI taxonomy): domain Eukaryota; kingdom Metazoa; phylum Arthropoda; class Insecta; order Diptera; family Culicidae; genus Culex; species Culex pipiens. The sequence continues at coordinate 19,646,487 of NC_068939.1, forward strand.
ATTTTTTTAGTCTCACCCAAAATATCCACCATTTTCTAATGACGATATCTCAGCAATTAATGGTTCAATTTTCAATGTTAATACATGAAACATTCGTGAAATTTTCCGATCTTTTCGAAAAAAATACTTTGAAAAAAATTAAATCAAGACTAACATTTTAAAAGGGCCAAACATTGAATATTATGCCCATTTAAAATGTTAGTCTTGATTTCATTTTTTTCAAAATATTTTTTTCGAAAAGATCGGAAAATTTCACGAATGTTTCATGTATTAACATTGAAAATTGAACCATTAATTGCTGAGATATCGTCATTAGAAAATGGTGGGCTGTTTGAGTGAGACTTAGAAAACTTCAATTTTCGTGTTTCTTTTTCTTAAAGCGGCTGTATCTCAGCAACCAGAGGTCCAATCTTCAATGTCTCTTAGACAATTTTATAGCAAATTTTCTGAACTTTTCAAAAAAAGTATTTTTAGAAATGGTCACTCATGGTCACTATTTTTAAAAATCGAAAAACTGCAAATATTTCGCTGAAATCAAACTTTCGGTGGCTATATCTTGAAAACGGGGCCCTTTATCAAAAAATCTGTAAAGTAATTTTCGATTGCAAATTCAATTTTGCATAAAAAAATGAGGTCAAAAAAATTTTATGCATGAAATTTCGATTTTTTCTAAAAATCACCAGTTTTTCAAAAAATCATAACTCGGCGGCAGATTTTTTGACCATGTTTCTCTATAGCTCAAAAGTTGCGGATTTTTGTCCCCTAAAACATATCAAAAAATCTCGAAAATCAAAAAATACGTATTTTGGGAATTTGAGTTTTTGTGAAAAAAAAAGTTAATAAAAAAATCGGAAATTTTTTTTTTCCGTGTACCTATTTTTTTCTAAATAGTCCTTAACAATACCTACAACTTTGCCGAAGACACCAAATTGATCAAAAAATTCCTTCAAAAGTTACAGATTTTCGAATATTTACGTACCATTTTTGTATGAACAGCTGCCAAATTTGTATGGAAATTTATATGGACAAACTAATGATGCAAAATGGCTTCTTTGGTCACAGGAAAGGCCCCCACAAAGTTTGAGCCAAATCAAAAAATACAAAAAATAAAAATGGTCGAAATCGGCCGGTTTTGTAGAGAATTGCTCATATTCAACAAATTTGAAAGCATTTGACCTCAGTAGGCGATAAACATCTTTTTTAGGTAGTGATATCCAATTGCAGCGTTGCCAGATATTCAAAAGAAATAACTTAACAAAATTCTTTGCCACTAACAGTTAAGTACTAAATTGAAATTGGACCTGTTTAGGTAGCTTTTTTTTTCCAAAATACATTTTTGAAAAATGTTACATTACGCGTGACAGGGGCATAACTTTGGACAAAGCCAGAATTATCAAAAACAAACTTTTCTACACGTGAGTTAGTTTGATTATTGCTGCTTCACATATTTACCTCAGACGTATGAGGGTCATTATTATTCTGAGCACAAGCTTTCGTCGTACAATTTCTGTGCATGATAGTGCGTCATTTGGTTCAACCCTAAGTACGTACGTATGTAACCTTCAAATGCCAATAAAAAGAAAAATCCTATCAAATAAAATTTCGAATGAATTTTTAATAAATAAAATAACTTTAACTTGAAAAATACACACTTGAACAAAGAAACTTTAAAAAATGGCACTCAAAGGTCCAGAGTGGGTGCCCAAGTGACAGGATGGCGTCACGGAAACGATATTGTAACTGTCAACCTGCTGGGAGTGGCCGGCTGAATTGCAAATTTTGCACACTTCCGGCGAATTGTGTGTCAGCACAGCTGACGAACGGGTTCCGAGTGCGTCACCCTGGACTTGGAATTCTACAAGGGTTCCCGCTAACAAGATGTACCGTGTGCTGTGCAAAGTGCCGGAAAGATTGATTATGTGAGAGCTTGCCGAAATGTCGGTGCTAACGGTTTGTGTGATTTGAATAAAGTTAAGGAAATACGTAACGTTCACGCCGAAAAAAAAAAACAGAATAACTTGTTTGAATAAGTTGAGTGAAAATTACAAAAAAAACTAAACGTCGAATTTTCCGACCAAAAGATCAAAGTAATTTTCAATTATACCTTTCCCAATACCCATCGCCCATAACTTCCACCAACCGAGTCAATCAAACTCGTTTCCATGCTCCGCCAGCCTTAATGAAAATGGACCCCACAATGGGAGTCTGGCCGCGTCAGCTGCAATTAATCACGTTTCAGCTTTCAATCAATATCGAAAACCTGCCCGGACGGACCCGTTTCCAATTTTCCAGTAATACCCTCCCCTACGCCATACCTGTTCGTCCTGAGGGCACAAATTAATCATTCCATGCCCATCAACGGGCCCGCCCAAACCGCCGATAATGAGTTTCATCCAAATTCTGCGGGGGCAGGGGATAGTCTTACCGCAAAAGGGCACTGTAAAAATATTGATATTTGTCATTTAATACAACTTATAAAGCTTATTATACAATTCTGAACACTAAAGTAAATTTTCAAAACAACCTAAGAGTCATGGGTTTCCTATGCAGATAGGACCTTTTGAAAATTAAATCTTGAACAATCATATTCCGACCAATTTTAACCAATTTTGATGATTCTTGCTGCATTTCACACGGAAGGATCTCAATAAAAACCTCAACAACATATTTCTGTCCGGAAAAAACTAAAATACGTCAATAGAAATATAAATCGAAATCTATCTTCCCGAGCAGACGGAAATAACTTGGGAATAGCAGTATTGATTGAAAATGGCAAAAATGTTGGTGAGATGCATTTTTTTTAAATTAAATATGTCTTTATTGAACTTTCTTATAATAATTACATTTCATTTACATTCTAAGTGGTATGGCTAAATGCTCTTCATCTTTGTTATATTTTTCGTTTTATTATTAACTGTTCACATTAATTTATTTACTTCAAATTGTTTTACATTTTTGCATTGAATTGAATACATTTGGGTAAAAAAGAAAAAAATAACTTTGACAACTAATCCTAACTTAAAACTAAAATAAAAATTCTTTGAATTATTCAAAATCATTAGAACGAGTAAACTACGAACTGTATTTTAAGATAAATCCTCCAAGCGTTCTCACTTGTTCTGCACGAGTTTTGCAACCACGCAGTGTTGTTGTCATCTCGATGAAAATTTTCAGAAGTTCTTGTGGTGAAAACAGGTCACTACTGTCTTCATCCGTTGATGCTGGTTGGTTTTCCCTCGGTTGCTGACTGAATCCAGGAGGTGTTGTATTCTCTGTAACTTTTTGCCGCTGATTCAACGGCAATGGTTGCAGATTTAAAACCACTCGAACAGATCCCGCTCCAGGTGACGCCAAAGCAGGAAAATCCACGTCCGTAAAAGTTGGTGGTGTTTTGCGACGATTTGGTTGGTGCCTCGTCGTCGCTTGCTGCCGAATTTATAAACTCAGCTCGCTTTGGGCAGCTTCGATTCTTGGTAGAATGGTTGCCGCCGCAATTGAAGCATTTCGCTTCGATGTACTCGTTGATTGTTTCGCAAGCTTGAGTTTTGTGCTCACCTCCGCAGGTTGCACAACAACTCTTGATGGAACAGTTCCTTCCACCATGTCCAAACTGCAAGCAGTTCGAACATTGCGTCACGTCACGATGCACTGGACGATAAAGTTCCCAAGTCACGATTATGTTGAAAATTGCCCGAACTGCTTTCAGCTCAGACGGCGTTGTCGATCCTTTCTCGAGATGAATCAGGTACAGTTGATCACGATACTTGATGTCCTTGTTGTGCCTCGTCATATTGAAGACTTCGATCACGTAAGACAGCGATTCTCAACCTTCGTCTAGGCCGGTACCCCCTGCCATGTAAATCAAGTAGGCCCGGTACCCCCGTTGAGAATCGCTGACGTAAGAGTTTTTAGCTCACTTAAGAGTTTTTAGCTCTTCTTTCAGCACACTGACATCCATGTCGTACAGGCCTCGGAAGACCTGTTTCATGGGGCGTTTACCTGGATCGTCATGGCTGCAGTATTCAATCTTTGTGTTGTTCAGGAAATCCCGAACGTAGTTGTAATCCTTTCTGGTAGGTAGCAGAATTTTGAGCTCATCAGCACACAAGCGAATGGAAGCTCGTAAAGCACCAGATTTGATAACCCAATCAGCCACTTTCGCACCGAATCCGATGACGATGTTTTCACAAAAATGGGTGGCAACTTTTCCCGTCGTTCAAATTCTTCCTTCTCGCTCACGTCCACAGGGAGGGTAACGAACTGGTTTCCAGACGAACTTTGAGCGTCCTTGCTCAAACTGCCTGGTTTTGCAGGTAGCGCTTCGGCATTCTTTAGCTTCTTCAAATCTACCGATCCTGCTGGTGAGGACCGTCTCTTTTTCTTGCCGTGAGGCATTTTTGCACTTTTAGCACTATTTTGGTGTGTGAGGGACGCACGTCTGACTCGCTTCTCTGCTGATCGCAGACTGATGGTGAGATGCAAGTTTTTCGGAAATAGTACACTTTATCAAATTGTCTGTGAGGTTAGTTTTGTTCCCAAATCTAATTTGCGTCTAAAAAAAATTTACAAATTTTGATTCCTAGTGGGTTTTCAAAATTTTTCAGAACAGACCGATAGCTAAGGCCTTGGCTTCCGGGCCAATAACTCTGCGATTGAATGGCCCACCTATGTAACCACTTGCTTTTTCGTATAGTAAATGAATAAATCATTGATTTTAAGATCAAAATTATTAATCAACTGAAAACAATTTAGCATGTTCGGACTCGCTTAGAAATATTTGGAATTGTTGTGTAATTCCGATATACAGGAGCGCTTTTTTTTCTCGCGAAGATTTGTTTCGTAAATTATTTGGTTCTTTGTATTACATTTGTAAACTCTTTTTTATGCTTAAACCCTCTGATGTTCCATTTTTTTCCTGTGCTCAGGAATTTATTTTTAACAACTTTTGTTCTACGTAAATCTTGGCTTCTCTTGTTTTATCAAGTTTTCATTTTTGGGTTTGTTAATTTCATTTATCATGTTTATAACATGATTGTTTTTGATAGAATTTGGTCTATGCTATCACCTCATTACCATTTGCCCTTCTAGTATTTTCATGTTTTAATAACAGTCTCTTTTTTATTTTATTTTTTTCATGTTTACCATACCATTTTTATTTGAATTGCAAAAAAAAAATACATAAAGGCATAGTCTGGGACACTACAAAAATTACTGCAAAATTTATTTTTGCCTAAAATATTGAAAATTTTAGTGAAAAACAAACCCCAGGTTTAGTTAATTGGTTTCAACAAAAATATAGTTAATGTGGGGCAGGGATGGAATAATCGCAAAAAAAAATCAATTTCGCTTACAAACTTTCTTCACCCGCGAAAGAGAGAGGAGGTAAATCACGCAAATGAAAATCGCTCGCGAAACTCTCCAAGAAAATCAATCTGCTGATGATTTTTTTTTGAATTTCCTTGTCAGCACCACTCAATAAAATTTATTTCACTTTGGTTACACACATTGCCCATCTACAAAATGTGACAGGTAATTTTTCAACGTTTGACGTTACGCTTGCAAGTGTAGTAGTGAGAAAGATCCTCCGCCGAATAATTAAGATGATGATTTTTTTTCGATTCTTTTTGCCGATCTTTCGTGCGAGAGAGTGAAGAGCCATGCTCCCTTCGGATGTTTTCTCTTGATGAACGTCCAGAGATTTTCTTTTGATAATGATTATGCCATCGCTGATGTGGGGTTTTGGCATGCTTTTAAACATGACCATATTCAAAGTAATACAATTTGCTTTCAAATAAAATGCCATCAGTTTTTATTGATTTTATGCATTAGTTTTATATTGTAAAAGGTTTAAAAACAGGAGCAGTTTAAGAAAATAAATATATTTTTAGAAACAAATTTCAATTATTTTTTAGGATTCTTACAAACATGAACAGCTCTTTGAATTATCACTTTTTGTATTTTTTAACATTGGCAAATTCTTAATTAATGATAATGGGATGGGATTTCAAAATGGTGAATTTTGGCATTCATTCCAACAAGAAAAACGTTACTTAATCCACCTTAAGGTGGTTGGTGTCTTCCCCGCTTTCATGTTGTATTTTAGGTGGTATTTACAAATTAATTTAGGAGTTTTTTTTATTTTTTTTTTAATTATTTTTTCATTTGTTTTTTTTTTAAATTATTGATTTTACTTGAACAGCAATTTTCAATTCTTTTTTTTACCAACTCTTCAAAATAAAGGTGAAAAGTCTCATGAGTTATATATTTCAGTAAAAAGTTCGTGTAAATCTTTGTCGAGACAAAATGATGCAGCAACATAATTAATACAGTTTTTTTCCAGAAGAGACGCAGGCACTGCTTAAGCGATGTGGCAACCGGGCAATACACATGCAAGGGGGTGTGGCTGCCAATCCCCCGCGTGGTCAAAAAGGTCAAAAAGCTACAAAAAAAAACTTTTTCTTGGCATAACTTTAAAAGTACTTCGCTAAACAGAATAAAATTTAATAGGGTCTTAGGGGATCCCAAAACGAACAGAATAAAGCGGATCCGGTCAAAATCGGTACAGCAGTTCTGAGATAATCGTGTGGAAAAAAATCATGTCTACACACATCCCCACAGACATTTGTTCAGAATTTGATTCTGAGTCGATAGGTATACGTGAAGGTATATCTAGGAGTCGTATTTAAGAAGTTCATTTTTCGTGTGATTTTATAGCCTTGCCTCAGTGAGGTGAGGAAGGCAAAACTCTTTGAATTATTTTGCATTGAGGTTTTAAATATTCAAAAAAATCTGTGAGTTATGGATTTCCTATGCAGATAGGATCTTTTGAAAGTTTATTCTAGAATTGAATTAAACATGACTAGTTTTGAGAAAAAAATGCTTTTCTTCTTCTGTTCAGCCCACAAACAAAGCATTTCCCATGATTATTTAGGCAAAAAAATCGACGAAATGTACCAGGTTCTTAACGCAAGGTGTTTGAACATCAAAACCAACTTACCGTAAATCGAGGTGAGAAGTTAACAAAGTACCCCAACAAGCGAGTTGCAAAAATAAATTCAAAGGTTTTAAAAGTTAGTAATCTATAATCATGGAAACATTAAGGATGCGGATTTTTCTATACTCCCAAAGTGTCTCATGTTTTTCACTAATCCAAATCAGAAAACAAACTGCACTAACGAGTTCCGTGAACAATTTTACAGTAAAAATTGTTCATTTTAGTTTTAAGAATAATAGAAATTGAATTCAAAAATACTACAAATTTATAGGCATTCCAGTTAAACAAGTTTCTTAGCTGAATTTTTATTTTTTGTGCATACCTCAAAATTTGGTTTGTAAAGTAGTTAATATCAACTGGCCCGAATTATCAAATGTGATAATTATCCTAACAGCAATGAAAGTTTTTTTGTTTTCAAAAATATCAAATCGTGTCTACATTTCGAAGAGTTTTAGACTCTGTTTGTCCTTTTTAAATGTGAGGCTTTGTTATTTTTTTATTAACATTTTTTTTCACTGTGCGTCCCTACTCGGGGTCAACCTGTGGCGATGATCTTTCCCCCGTCACACAAAAGGCATATTATTGACAGAATCGCTTTGGTCCCACCGCTCGAACCTGTCAACCCCTTTCAATCACTTATATTGATAGCTAATTTAATGGTTCTACCAGCGCCGAAACTATTTCTACTAATCCCCGAAACGAAAAGCGATTTTCATCCCAGCCCGTAATTACGAGAAAACATCTCGTTTAATTAAAGTTGGAAACTGTCGCCATTCTGCCACCTGCCACCTGGTCGAAAGGGAAGGGGGAGGAATCATTGCTGGCAAACTATAAAGTGGAGTGAGTTTCCTGGCGACGGATGAAACAATTTAGGATAAGCGGAGAAACTTTGCTGAGATTTGTTTCGATGGCAAAACTGCTTTCAAATTGCTTTAGAATTAGTTGATAGTTGAGTAGTGTCTGGTAATGGGAAGTGACAAGAAAATTGAAAACTTAAATTTGCTTGTTTATGATAGTGATTTTAATTAACTTGCTTGACTCGTTTTTCCAAACCTTTTAAGATTCAACAAAAAAAAGGATTTATAGCCTCTGGCCAAAACATAATTCTCCTTCTAAAAACCCCCCGAAAAACTTCCGCAAAATTTTCACATCAATTTAATCTTTTTTTCATGTTTTCCATTAACCTTCTCTCCTTGCAGATCCGTCCTGTTGCTGGCGAGCAATTTCCTTGCCGGATCGTGCCCTGGTGCTCCAGCCGTTCAATACCCCGAAGCCTTGCGGTGCCGTGTGCAACCGGTGTGGAAAATCGGCGTCGCTTCTCCCTGCAAAACAGGGCGTGTCGTGTCGTCCCCGAAAGCCATAAACCACCTACAAGAAGATTAAATCCTCGGACACATAATCCGTTTCGTACCACCCCCCTCCCCTTCTTAGGTTTCTGGTATCTGGTGCAGTAGGTCCGGGCAACCCGAAGAAAACGACACGTGGGCACGTACAGCGATAAGTCTTGGACGCGCGCGTGGAAAATGGCCCACCCACCGTCACCACCACCCACTGCAACTACACTGCACCCAGGCGCAGATCGTGGGTGTGGAGAAGAAGGAAAATAATTGAGTGAAATAGTGGCGGCAGCATTAAAGAAGGGGGTGGGAACAAAAAGAGAAAAAAGAAAATCGATTTTGGTTGCAAGTGCAGGAGCTCCCCCCGAAGAAGTGGTGCTTTTCACGTGCAAGGTTTTGGGCTGGCCGAGGTGGGTGGGAAAGTGTCTACCACCACGGTGCGGTTGCTAAAGAAAAAGCAAGAACAAATGCGATAAGGGCTTAAGGAAAAAAGAAAGAATAATTAAAGTGGAAAGCTACGTGAGCTAGTTTCTTTTGGTGGAAATATGAAACGTGTTTTTTTTATTTCGCACATAAGACAAGCATGGAAGTACTAAATAGCAAAGAATACATTTTTTCTTCCTTGAAACATTAAATATAGTATTATTCTCAGTGCAAATTATTGTCCAAAGATGGTCCGTTTTCCGGTTCGAACTCATTTTCTTCAAGAAAAACATGACACTTTGAGAGTATTTCTAAAATTATACTTAATTATGTTTTCATAATAATAGTCAACATACTTTTGAAACTATTCAAAATATGTTTAAAAATGTTTCTTGAAATACTTTTAACACTTTTCAATCTGCTAAAACAATCTTCAACCTATCAATGGTCAGTTCTCTACAAAATTATCCAATTTTGTGCATTTTTATATTTTGTTTTATTTTTTATTTGGGCCTTCCCTAATGGCTAACGAAGCCATTTTCTGTTATTGGTTCATCCATACAATTTTGACAGTTATCCATACAAAAATGGTACTTAAATAAACGAAAATCTGTAACTTTTAATAACATTTTCTGATCGATTTGGTATCTTCGGCTATGTTTTAGATATCGATTAGGACTGTTCAGAAAAAAATAGGATCGAGGAAAAAGTCATTGGACTAAATTATCTATTTTTCACAAAAAAAAATTTCAAACCCTTATCTTTTAATTTTTTAAATGTTTTTCGATATGTTTCATTTGATAAAAATCCGTAACTTTTGAGTCATAGGGAAGTAAGATCAAATATTTTGACGCCGAGTAATTATTTTTTTGAATAAATGTTTTTTTGGCAAAAAAAAATAAAAATAGTTATGCAACTTAAAGATTGACTCTTACAAAAAAAATGCAATTTCTGGATTTTTTCTAAGTACAGTCCAAACTCGATTATCCGAAGGCCTCGGAATAGTTTCACTTCAGATAATCGAATCACGAACAATATTTTTTTTTCTTGTTTGAAACATAAAATTAGAGTTCTGCGATCCCATTTTTAAAATTTCAAATTTGAATAGTTGATTGCCTTTTTAATAATAAAATGCATTTTTCAATATTCCATCACCGCCATATTGGCCGCCATCTTGGATTTGAAATTGTTAAACCTTCGGATAATCAATAATCGAGTCTTGACTGTAATGCTTATGAGAAGCCATCCCCGATTTTTACGGCAATTCAGAAAACTTCTTGCAATTTCATGTATGAAGTATTGAAGATTACACGCAAACCTATTCCGGTGAACGTTGAATGCTGAATCGCCGCAGCCCATCCGATGTTCACAATTTTGAACATCAGATGTTCAAAGCGTTACAAAATTTACCAACACTACCACAATCTGAATCATACGATAAAGTTTTTTGTCTTAGTGTGCGTTATTTTGCACACCGTCTCTCAAATTCTTCTTTCTACTTTTTAAAATAGCCTGCCGCCTACTCTTCTTTTTCAACCAGATTGACGTTTCTCTTACTTGACGTTGTCCGTTTTTTTTTCGCGCGTCTGTCGTCGTCGGGTTTTACGGTGTTCCGTGGACGTTCGCGGGTTGTGCTTGGCCAACAGCGGTTCCGATGGCCCCGGTTGTGTGGTTCGCGAGGGAAGTGCTTGAAATATGCAGGTTGGTCCCGGGAAACATTGGCTGGGACTGCCAGAACGAGCTAGTGAATGTTTGTGTTTTTTGGGAAAATTGTTTTCTGACTCAACTCTTAAAAATTTCCTCCTTTTTCCTGCCGCAGTAAGTGGTCGAATTTGAGAACCACCAGCATGGAGCGAAAGAGAAGCTTTCCGATGGCACCGAGGGACGCGCGAAACAGGGACGGCCACCTCACATCATGTACCACGCACCTCCTGGAAAAGCGCGTTATGCTGACGCACATTGCCGTCCGGAAGCACCAGAACCGGAAACATCAGGTCATTGATGTGGACATGTTGCTGAAGATTTCCGCCAAGAAGAACAACAAAAGTGAGTGTCCTTTTAGATCTTGAAATTCGTTATTTTTTGTAAGAAATAGCACCACTCGCGGAGGCCATAAACATGATCAGAAAGGTCGGGCGGTCCCAGCACAAGAAGGTACACTAGATTTTATTGCTCTTCCAGCTCTCGTGGACGCGTCCGGGACACCTTCCCGGAACTCCGTGATGTCCCCCATTTACACAAGTTTCTGAAGACACATGAGCGAATCCACTTAATCTGAACCTCTTATATAAAATCATTTTTAAGTTTTATTCAAAAAGAATTCAAAATTTAATTCCAGACCAACCCGAACCGCTGGCAGTATAGCTGCAACGTTGATTCGCTGTTGTATCGTGGACCGGAACCTGTCGGTGCTGGCGCTGAACATCCTGAGGGAGGTCGAGAAGGACATTCCCGGACTAACGGATACGACCATGCCGCGCCGTCTCGGACCGAAGCGTGCGAATAACATCCGCAAGGAGGAAGCCGTGCGTCAGTTTGTGGGAGAGCACCCGCTTCCGGAGAAGAGCGGCAAGAAGACGAAGTCCAAAAGCACAAGATCCATCGTCTTATCACGCCGGTGGTGCTGGAGCGCAAGGGATCTCGTCTGGCCATCAAAAACGTTGCGTTGAGTCGCGTCCGAGTATATGGAGGTGCTGGTCCTGCCCCGTCGGAGCATATCTGCCGCCGGACCGGACCGTTGATAACTGAATCGCGCAGCTCAGTCGGTTCTGAGAAGGAGAAAAACAAGGCTATTGTCAAGGCTGCCGACAAGGAGACCGAACCACCAAGAAGCGCGACGAGACCAACACCGCTAAGAAGTCCGAGACCGGTAAGAAGGCTGTTACCGGGGACAAGAAGGAAAAGAAGATCGCGAAGAAGGACGGAGTGGTCGGAGCCAAGAAGAGGAGAAACAGAAGTAGTAAAGAAGTGAGATTTGGCCTTGCGGTGTTTGTAATTTGATCACACAATAATACACAATAATTTAGAGTTAACCTACCAACTAAAATCAATGCAACAACGTTATAGTTCCTGTTAAAATATGTAATAAAACACAAAAAACTGTTTGCTTTTTAATCCCATATTCTTCTTAGGAGGAATATTAATCAAAACATATTTTTTATTGCTTCAACATGATAAATAAAACTAAGTAAAGCGTAATTTCAATATCCAATGCATAGCTTAGTTTTATTTATCGTGTTGAAGCAATAAAAATAATTCGTTTTAATTCATATTTTTCGTTCATATTTGGTTTGCGTCCTGGGGGAATAAATCCATCTAGTGGCGAAAAGCGGTACTAGCCCAGTAGCGGCAATGTACGGTGGCGCCGCCAGTGGCGAATAGTGAAAACAGCCAAAAGCTGCGCGCGGCGACACGCACACAATCAAATGAACTGTCAAATTTCTAAAAAAGCAAGATGAACATCGAATGGGCATCGCGCTTTGAACATCGGATGTGCATGATCGATGTTGACCATTCGATGTTCAAAATTCTGGTACCAATGCTCATAAAATTCGCATTGGCGGTTTTGCGTGTAGACATCTTCTTGTTGACATTTAAAATGGCGTAATATTCAATATTTGACACCATTAAGGGTCGTCAATTAGACGAAATTTCAGGATTATATATTTTTTTAATTTTTCGAAAAAAAAATTAATGGAAAGCAAGGGTGGCTCACTTCGAATGCATTCTAATGCATTTTACACATTCGATGGGAATTCAGTGGACATTCGGTGTACATTCTTTCCCATGCATTTTATTTTACAAATTGCACCTAATTTACATTTAATGCACGTAAAATGCTTATTCGATGCACATTTATTCCTAATTGGGATACGCCGGGAACGTCATGCGCGGTTCTGCGGAACGGTGCGCACTTGGAGATGCATGCATGTATCTACCACCGAGAGCGCGCACCCAGCCAGCCGCTTTGACTTCCCTTCTGGGACGGTACATTGAGGTGAGTCGAGTGTACTCCGACTCGTGTGTCGATATGAGGGCTGTCGTGTGCGCGCACAGAGGTGTCGTCGTTAAGCCAAATTCGCTTAAGGGATGTTAAGCCAAGTTGGCTTAAGAAGCAAAGTTGGCTTGGCTTGGACATGTGAATTTTGCCCTTCTGGGACGGTACATTGAGGTGAGTCGAGTGTACTCCGACTCGTGTGTCGATATGAGGGCTGTCGTGTGCGCGCACAGAGGTGTCGTCGTTAAGCCAAATTCGCTTAAGGGATGTTAAGCCAAGTTGGCTTAAGAAGCAAAGTTGGCTTGGCTTGGACATGTGAATTTTGCCCTTCTGGGACGGTACATTGAGGTGAGTCGAGTGTACTCCGACTCGTGTGTCGATATGAGGGCTGTCGTGTGCGCGCACAGAGGTGTCGTCGTTAAGCCAAATTCGCTTAAGGGATGTTAAGCCAAGTTGGCTTAAGAAGCAAAGTTGGCTTGGCTTGGACATGTGAATTTTGCCCTTCTGGGACGGTACATTGAGGTGAGTCGAGTGTACTCCGACTCGTGTGTCGATGTGAGGGCTGTCGTGTGCGCGCACAGAGGTGTATTTTTTTTGTCGTTCATGAGCGTATATGAAAATTACACCATCGAACCGGGAACGTCATACGCGGTTCTGCGGAGCGGTGCGCACTCGGAGATGCATGTACGTATCTACCACCGAGAGCGTGCACACAGCCAGCCGTTTTGACTACCCGGCTGGGACGGTACATTGAGGTAGTATGGATGGCTCTCGGAGTAAACTACCAAAAGGCTGGCTAGTCAATATCGCGGCACCGAGTGAGCGCGTGATAGGTTCATTTTATAACGCGCTACGCTACCACGGTACGCGTGGTCCGTGCAAACACGCACGGTAGGTCTGGTCATCCTGTACAGAACTCTTGCAGTACTGTGCAACCATCAAAACAGTGTTTCATTTTTGAATACATGCGAATGCATAACAAACCATCAAACCCTAGGCAGGGGATCACTCGGCTCGTGGATCGATGAAGACCGCATTTAAATGCGAGTCATAATGTGAACTACAGGACACATGAACATTGACAAGTTGAACGCATAATACACATCGTACAACGCGATGTACACAATTTTGAGTGCTTGTATTTATACATCTAACTGTGTTGTACTCTCGTAGGTATCGATCGAGGGTTGCAGTCATAAAAATGTAACAAATGACTAAGAAAGGTTGCAGTCGTGATAATATTACAATGACTAGAGCGTATCTAGAATGATTATAAGGGTTATAAACAAGCTTGGAAAGACTGCACAGATTCCGAGCAATGAGGCTTTCACGACTGCTGGGGCGGTGCACTGAGGTAGACCGGGTGGCTCCCGGGTCTAAAATCGATACAGTATACGAGAGTACGCACGCAGCATGGTGTTTTGCTACCTTATGTGGTGGCAAAACATTTAAGATCCTCGGTTCGAGTGCGACGACCACATCGGTGCGCGCGTACAAACTTGACTCGAGGACACACTGTGTCTAAAACCGTGGCCTCAAATATTGTGTGACTACCCCCTAACATTTATGAAGGGGAGGAAAAGAAACTAACAAGGATTCCCCGAGTAGCTGCGAGCGAAAAGGGATGAGC